>NC_042965.1:13388059-13988059 GCF_901001165.1 Salmo trutta
ATCAAATTTGATTAGTTGTATTAGTCACAATTGTATTAGTCACATTAGTCACCTCTCCCACCTGGATAAGAGGAACACCTATGTGAAAATGATGTTCATTGACTGCAGCTCAGTGTTCAACACCATAGTTCCCTCCAAGCTAATCACTAAGCTCATGACCCTGAGACTGAACACCTCCCTCTGCAGCTGGATCCTGGACTTCCTGACGGGCCTCCTTCAGGTGGTGAGGGTAGGCAACGAAACATCCGCCACCCTGACCCTCAACGTGGTTGCCTCTCAGGTGCTTAGCCCCCTCCTGTACACCCTTTTCACCCACGGATGTGTGGCCGCGCACAACTCCAAGACCATCATTAAGTTTGCTGACGACACGCCGGTGGTAGGCCTGATCACGGACGACGATGAGACAGTCTAAAGGGAGGAGGTCAGAGACCTGGCAGTGTGGTACCAGGACAAGAACCTTTCCCTCAACGTCAGCAAGACAAAGGAGCTGATAGGGGACTATGGAAACTGCTAGGCATCTGACCATAATGCACCACGGAGGGTAGTGCGTACAGCCCAGTACATCACGGGTTGAGCTCCCTGCCATCTAGGACCTCTATACCAGGCGGTGTCAGAAGAAGGCGCTAAAAAGTTGTAGAAGAAGTCTCCAGCCACCCAAGTAGGTTCCCGGACTACCTGCATTGACCCCCCTTTTGACTTTAGCCCTACCAATATGTACATATCTAACTCAATTATTTCGTACCCCATGTGTATTGCTCATTGTGTATTTATTCTTTGTGTTATTATCTTGTATTATTTTTTCATTTTTCTCTCTGTATTGTTGGGATGGACCAGTAACTAAGCATTTCACTGTTAGTCTACACCTGTTGTTAATGAAGCATGTGACAAATACATTTGATTTAATTTGAAATGGTTGCCAATTTACACATCCATAATGAGTATTTATACTGCTAAAGATAATCATACAACATTTGTCACAACTTTTAAAATATAATATAATAGTAACTAAGCAATGAGTCATGTTTAATTCTTTCATTCAGAGTTTCATTGGACATGTACAATAGTTTCCTCAGACTAAGAGCATTAGTATGCGAGCTGTGTTCTCTGCCCACTGTCTGGAGCGTGGAGGAGCTGTGGTGCTCCTCAGGTCAGAGGAGGGTTAAGAGGGTTTGCCAGAAGCATTGCCCCCAGCAGGCTGAGCCCTCTCTGGGCACAGTTCTCTGATCTGCTCCCCCCATCTCCATGCCCTGGATGGAGAGGAGGAGGGGATACAGAACCACACTATAGATGTTCAAGAGGCAAAGTGGAGCCTGCTTTTCAACTTTTCGCTTTCTTTTTTGTCTTTTTTATTAATTATTCACATTGTTTTTTCACAGTCTATTTTGAGCAACACAAGTCCAAATCCAAGGACACAGTGATCAGGGGAATATTCAGATACAGCTGCCTGAGGTTGTGTCCTTCACTGGAACAGAATGGAGGATTGGTCCTCTACACTGATTATGGTGAGGCCAATGTGATGTGGTGCCACAGGCACTGTGTTTAGTACAATAGATGTCCAGTAGCGGTGGCAAGTAGCCTAGTGGTTAGAGAGGTGAACCAGCAACCAGAAGGTTGTCAGTTCAAATCCCGGGTCCAACTTGAAAAATCTGGTGGGAAGAGAGCTGGCAACCCTAGGGTTGATACTATCAAATCCAAGATGCCGGTGTGCCCTTGAGCAAGGCACATAGCCCTTTCCTGCAATCTAGTAGCCTCATGGGTGGAATTATATGAATGTTTTTCATAATTAATAAACATTATTTTTTAAATGCCTAAAATCTGGTGTTTCTATGTAAAACTGTTTTGTTATATTTCAGTCTTCTGTGACGTATATAAAGTGTAATATTGGTGTGCAAACCAAAAAATGTATACATTTAAACTCTAGAAACATGGTACTATAATGGCTGTCGTCTGAAGTTGAAGGAGTGGACCAAAGCGCAGCGTGGTAAGTGTTCATATTTTATTTACTATGAAACACACAAACAAAAGAAACAAAAAACAAAAAGCCAAACAGTTCCGTCAGGTACAGAATCACTAAACAGAAAACAACTACCCACAACCACAGGAGGGAAAAGGCTGCCTAAGTATGATTCCCAATCAGAGACAACGATAGACAGCTGCCTCTGATTAGGAACCATACTCGGCCAAAACAAAGAAATACATCACATAGAATGCCCACCCCACACCCTGACCTAACAAAATAGAGAAATAAAACAGCTCTCTCAGGTCAGGGCGTGACAGGTACATGTTTTTTTAAGCCCATAACCATGTGTGTGAGGTGTTTAAGACTATCAACAAACACTCTGTGTGACCATGATTTGGCCCACTGCAGTAATAGGTTAAAGGGATTCATTTTGGAAGTGAAGCCTTTTATCTACTTCCCTGAATGAACTTGTGGATAGCATTTTTATGTCTCTGCCTCCAATATGAAGGAGGTTAGAGGTAGTTTTGCGAGCCAATGCTAAACAGCATACTAGCCGTTACCATAGAGGTTCAGTCATTGTGCTAATGCTAGTTAGCAACTTCATTTAAACTGCACGACAAAATCCTGAAGTATCCCTTTAACCCCCGACAACAACAGCTCCCCAGGTGCCCATTGTGGCAGCCCCCGCACCTCTCCAACACTCAGGATGGGTTAAAAGCGGAAGTAAAAATTTGGTTGGACCAATAAAGTGATCATAATCTTGCTCCGCTAGGAAGTGTGGACTGTGGTTGAACATGCAGGTGAATGGGAAATGGCAACCCAACATCCTCTCACAGACTACTGTTCCAATAACCAAAGGATGATAATTACAATGCATGCCCAATACATTGCTTCATGTGGATCGCTACAGTAGTATGGACATAGGAATTAAGCCTAAGGGAATCAAACCCTGGCTCAGGGCGTATTAACAGTAATGGCCATGAAGTACCATTCCTAATGAAGCCCCTTCCTCACCACCCACACCCCCACTGCATCACCTCTGACAGCTCGTCTTTACACCCCCCAAAAGAAGCTCTTTCTTAGGGTGCAGTATCCTGTATCCTCCCTCTCTGAGCACCATGGTGCCACACAGTAAAGGGCAGCAGAGGGATCCACAGCCTAAATGAGAGGCTTAATGAAGGCCACAACACAACCAGCAAGGCCTCTATGAAGTATAATGACAGTCTGTGTACTACCCTGTATGTGAGTGGAGAGTTTCTGCTCTGGTTTTTGTTAGTTGTGTGCTTTGCATTGCATGGATAATTGTTCGGTACACAACATAGCCATTTTTCATCAGGACCATTGGAAGTGTAGTACTGCAACAATGTATCAGGGGGACTTTTTGTAAAGGTCAGGATTGCCACAGTACGGCCAGTGTGCTGCTCTACCAGTGTGTTGAGGCCACTGCTAAAGCAGGAGAGTGGTTGAGATTCGTCCAATTTAATTTACAACTCACATTTCCTATACTGCAGTGAATGGCATCAATGGCTTTGTGATTGGTTGGTTATAATATGTTGCTCCACTAGTACTGACAGACATTGTAGGGATTATCGTGTGTGTGTGTGTGTGTGTGTGTGTGTGTGTGTGTGTGTGTGTGTGTGTGTGTGTGTGTGTGTGTGTGTGTGTGTGTGTGTGTGTGTTCGTGTGCGTGCGTGCGTGCGTGTGTGCGTGCGAGTGTGTGCGTGTGCGTACTTTTATGTGCGTGTGTGCGTCAGTGTGTAAGGCCATAGTAGCAGAGCCAGTGCAGATCATTATGCGGGATGGTGTGTGTGTCTGTGGCCTGCTCCATTATGTATGAATCTCAGGGGAGTCTGGCCAGTGGCGTGTGAGAGAGACGCCCAGGAGCAGGCCATGCTGTCGGACACATGTCAGCGTAGTCACACCACCTCTCCATGGACCGCAGACTCACTCCTCACACTCCTCAAACATACACACCGCTCAGTAGGCTGACAAATCTGTACACGCTCCCTGTCAGAGAAAAGTAAATGTGATCCATACCATGCCCTGGATACACTGTAGTTTAGTTTGTGAATTGTTAAATACGTTGGAGGCTGGTGGGAGAGCTCCTCCCAGGAGGACGGGCTCATTGTACAGTCATGACGAGTGTGTTTCATTTGGTGATCTCATGAAGGACAGGAAACACACAAAACTGTATCTCTTAAAGTGTACATATCCCAGTTGTCAAGGTTTATATCTAAATATTGTGAAACGTATGTGACTTAACATGAAATGATTTGTTCAAAGATGTAATAATGTTAACCTTCTATATGAGAGTGTGGGTTTTCATATAAAGTTAAGCAAATCAATGGCCATGCCCACGTGAGCATAGACATTACGTCGGCGTCATGGAACCGCCCTTTCTAAACCAGAGTATAAAACCACCCGTGACCAAATGTACATTTCATGCCAAAGAGACCCACGGTAAGCCGGACGTTTCGAATGGTTAAGAAGTCAGAGAATGCCGGGATGTCGTCCCCACGTTGGAATTCTATAGGCAACGGAGACAATACAGCTGTAGTTTTAACTACATGGCTAGAAATGGTTAAACTCTGAGACTATCGATTCACTACCGAAGGAGCAAATTCTAGACGACACAAATTACTAGTCTGCAGCTAGAAATTACGTAAACCTAGAACAAGAATACCGACAACCGCCGAAGGATCTATCTATGAGAACATTTCCGAATGGTATTCTGAAGTATCCATTCTAACCACCAACAATCAAGAAAGACATTGTGACTTCTGGGAAACGGGACGATCGAGTGATTTCAACAGAGAGATAACAACGACATACAGGCGTAAATATGTTCATTGGAATTTCTTTAAGAATGAGCAGCCGTTCATGTGCAAAGTATTAGCATGTCCACTAGTACGATTATCCACTGTGAGTAGTGAATCCATTTAGTCTTTCCCGCTCTTTCTCAGTCCCCACCCCTTTCCTTTGTCTACTGTGCCAAGCCACCATATGAGCTTAGCCTACTAGGGACTTTTCTATCATTGTTAGTAACCAACATCTACTGTTTGGTTATGTATTTCTGTGATTATTCAGTTAGTTAATAAATAAATAATTCATCCAATTTGTATATAGCTGATTCATTATGGAAACTAGGGTTCGTGCAGATAACCAATAATTTGACGACTGTTGGAATGAGACTAATGAGGTAACAATTAATAATTCATTAATAGAAGACTAATTGATCAGAAATTAAAATATCTGAAGAGTTATAGTCGGAAAATTATAACTTTGTAATCTCAACATTTTCCGTGGTGCCCCGACTTCCTAGTTAATTAATGTTCACATGATTAGTTTAATCACGTAATAATTAAACCTCTCTAACTGATTTTATATAAATAAGTCTTCACATTTAATGATAGTCCAGACACGACAACAGTATGGGTTTGTATATGAACTGTACATAAACTTGGGTGTCAGTAGTTTAGTGTTGGCATTAGTGTTAATTATGTGGATTGTTCATGCTGTCAAGCCTCATTAGGCAGCCAAAGATAATTGGCCTCTGAAAAGGTGGAGTGGAACGGGTTAAATTTAACAAATGAATAAATTATTATTTTGATGTTAAGCAGTTTTTTAGAAGTCAATAAGGTGTGTATGGGTGTGTGAGTGTTTGCGTGTGTGCGTGCGTGTGTGTGTGTGCGTGTTTCTGTGTGTGAGGGATTGACAGTTATTTAGTTGGTCTTATACTCTCTCTGCACTCTCTCCAGGATTTTAAAAGGCAGCATGCAACTCATTCCTAAGAGGACAATATGGAAATCATTTGTTTACGTTGCCTTGGAGCATCTGCCCTCTCGCTGGGTAATGCATAAAGGTAAACCTCAGGAGGCTGAAGAAATTTGGCTTGGCCCATGAAACCCTCAAACATTTAAAGATGCACAATTGAGAGCATCCTGTCGGGCTGTATCACCGTCTGGTACGGCAACTGCACCGCCCGTAACTGCAGGGGTCTCCAGGGTGTGGTGCGGTCTGTCCAACGCATCACCGGGGGCAACCTTTTATTTATTTATTTATTTATTTCACCTTTATTTAACCAGGTAGGCAAGTTGAGAACAAGTTCTCATTTACAATTGCGACCTACAAAACCTACTTGCCCTCTAGGACACCTACAGCACCCGATGTCACAGGAAGGCCTAAAAGATCATCAAGGATTTCATCCACCCGAGCCATGGCCTGTTCACCCCGCTATCATCCAGAAGGAGAGATCAGTAAAGGTGCATCAAAGCTGGGACCGAGAGACTGAAAAACAGCTTCGATCTTAAGGCCATCAGACAGTTAAACAGCCATCACTAGCCGGCTTCCACCCGGTTATGCATCCCTGCACCTTAGAGGCTGTTGCCCTATCTACATAGACATGGAATCACTGGCCACTTTAATAATGGAACACTAGTCACTTTAATAATGTTTAATTCATGTTTACATACTTCTTTACTCATCTCATATGTATATACTTGTCACGTTCGTCGTATGAAGGAGACCAAGGCGCAGCGTGCGTTTCGTTCCACATCTTTATTTAAATGTGAAACTATGCAAAACATACAATAATCTATAAACAAAACAACAAACAGTGACGAAGAGGTGCAACATGCACTAACTCAAAATAATCTCCCACAAACACAGGTGGGAAAAACAACTACTTAAATATGATCCCCAATTAGAGACAACAATGACCAGCTGCCTCTAATTGGGGATCATCCAACAAAAAAAACACATAGAAAAACAGAAACTAGAACCAAACAACATAGAACTAGATAAACCCCCCCAGTCACACCCTGACCTACTCTACCATAGAAAATAAGAGTTCTCTATGGTCAGGACGTGACAATACTGAGATGAGTAAGTATATATATACTATATATATTGTATTCTATTCTACTGTATTTTAGTCAATGCCACTCCAACATTGCTCAATCTAATATTTATATTTTTCTTAATTCCATTATTTTACTTTTAGATGTGTGTGTACTGTTGTGAATGATTTTTAGATACTACTGCACTGTTAGATACTACTGCACTGTTGGAGCTCGGAACACAAGCGTTTCGCTACACTCGCAATAACATCTGCTAAATGTGACCAATACAATTTGATTTGATTTGACCTGCCCTCCTTTATTCCTACCAATCGCTATTCTCACTGTCTTCTTCCTGCCATTGGCTTCCTAACTGCAGTCTCTTTAGAGACTGAGGAACGGGGATACTGTATATTCTTACCATTTGTTTCAATCACTTTGGTGTAATTTTCACAAGTTTATTGTACATTTTCACAACTCTCAGCACAAAAATCTAAATGCAATATTCAATTTACTTTGATGTGATTTCCTTCTCATTTGTTAAAAATACAATGAACTATCACTTAATCGAACTACTTAAAATTGATAACTACTGATCCAAAATCATGAAAAAGATCCCAGCAATTTTCCATACGCTCCAAAAGCTTTTTTCTCTCAGATTTAGTGCACAATTTGTTTATATCTCTGTTAGCAAGGATTTCTCCTTTGCCAAGATAATAATCCACTTGACAGGTGTGACGTATCAATAATCTGATTAAACAGCACGATCATTACAGAGGTGCACCTTGTGCTGAGGACAATATAATTTGACAGTACGTCCAACTGGCCTCACAACTGCAGACCATGTATAACGATGCCAGTCCAGGACCTCTACATCCGGCTTCTTCACCTGCGGGATTGTCTGAGATCAGCCACCTGGACAGCTGATGGGTTTGCACTGTGGGTTTGCACTACCGAAGGTGGCCACTGGAGAAGTGTGGTCTTCACGGATGAATCAACTGTACCGAGCAGATAGCAGACAGTGTGTATGGCTTCATGTGGACAAGCGGTTTGCTGATGTCAACATTTTGAACAGAGTGCCCATGGTGGCGTTGGAGTTATGGTATGGGCAGGCATAAGCTTCGGACAACGAACATGACAGCGTGTTCCAGTTCTCGACAATATCCAGCAACTTCACACAACCATTGAAGAAGAGTGGGTCAACATTCCAAAGGTCACAATCAACAGCCTGATCAACTCTATTTGAAGGAGATGTGTCGCACTGCATGAGGCAAATGGTGGTCACACCAGATACTGACTGGTTTTCTGATCCACACCCCTATATTTTTTAAAGGTACACTACATGACCAAAAGTATGTTGGCAACTGCTTGTCGAACATCCCATTCTAAAATCATGAGCATTAATATGGAGTTGGTTCCCCCTTTGCTGCTATAACAGCCTCCCCTCTTCTGGGAAGGCTTTTCACTAGATGGAGCATTTATATTTTTGTTTTTGATAACTGCTGAACACTGTAAAATTCTATAAAATTCTAAAGTAAAACCAAATAATATATGGATGTGCCTGTAAATACTGCAATATCATTCTCTGTCAGCCAGTGTGCTTCAATAGGACAAAGTGGAAAGAGACTCTATGTACCTCCATTTTGAATTATGGTGCAGTGTACAATGCACTGCTGAAATAGCTGGGTTGTATTTAAGCAATAAGGCCTGAGGGGGTGTTGTATATTGGCCATATACCACAAACCCCTGAGGTGCCTTATTGCTATTATAAACTGGTTACCAACGAAATTAGAGCAGTAAACAGAAATGTTTTGTCAAACCCGTGGTATAGGGTCTGATATACCACGGCTGTCAGCCAATCAGCATTCAGGGCTCGAACCACCCAGTTTATGAATAACAATATATTTCTACTCATTATCTGAATTTCATTGATACACTGTAAGTTGATTAATTTCAAGCAGAGAGACAGGTGATGCTGTATCAGTTGAGTCACAAAGTCACGTAGAAGTGACTTTGTGACGCAGTACTACATTTTTACAGTAGCCAACTTCTTTACAATAGGCTACCCCTATTTCTGATGATTTGTCCTACTGTATAAGGATAATGGAACTGTAAGACTGACATCTTCTTCAACGTGCTCAAAACCTGCCATTGGAAACAAATTCTCAAAAAAATAGTGCATGTCAAGTTCTAGTAAAATACTGTGGAAAATGATATTTACCATCTACTATTTTTTCTATTCAGCACTTCAAAAAGAACAGTTTTGAAATGTGTATATTTAATATTTTTGCTATCGGATTAAATGGTGTTTAAAATGACTAAATGGTGAGCCAATCATTATCTGATGTATTGGTGACTAAAGGAAATGTCACATGGTATTTCAAGGAAAACCTCCATTTTGAATGAACGACTCAGGGGTAAAAGATGTGTGAAACCCCAATGAATGCAAATCAAAGGTTCTGAACATAAGATAGGGGGAATTACAAGTGTTATCAATTTAGAGTTTTGTACTCAGAATTGTTTTAATAAACCACTCACATCAGAAAAATGTGCTTAAGTGATTGAAAAGAAAAACTGTAAAAGACTAGTAAATTATTCTGGCAGGCTATGAGTGAGTAATGGAGGGAATAACATGGGTAAGAATAGTTTTGTGTGTAACTTATAACATATAAAGTTATAAAATCATCACATTAGTCAATGGGAACTGTACAACTACTCAGCAACTCAACTGTAAGTGTTGTTATCAACCAACGTGTGTAGCTCAGTACTTCAGGGAGCAGATTTGTGTGTGTTCTTTTGTGTATGCTTGTTTCTGTGTGTGTGTGTGTGTGTGTGTGTGTGTGTGTGTGTGTGTGTGTGTGTGTGTGTGTGTGTGTGTGTGTGTGTGTGTGTGTGTAAGCGGGCTGGTGGATGAGGTCCCGAGGGGTTGGATTACCCCTCTGCATGCCCCAGGCCAGAGCAGCTCTGGGGGGGATTACTCTCAGACCTGCACCCTGGCTGGATTATACTGCTGGGCCTCATTTCCATCTCCTTGTTTACCTCAGCCCACCAGAGGAAATGCTCAGCTGCAAAAAAAGAGCTAATTGATGCTATGGAAGCTATGGAGAGATGCACAGTATTCAAGCTTTATTTCTGGGCTTCGCTTTTTGGGATTAAGGCAGAAGGGAATGAGCTCTCAAAATAGGCAGAAACATTTTCAGTCTGTCAAAAATAGAGACATACCGTTGTCTTGGTTTATCTGTGTGTATGATGTTTTATGTGTGTGTGTTGCATCTGTGTTTTGTGTGCCATGGCATGTGTCTGCTGAGAGCATTCTTGTCTGTGCGTGCATGTGTGTGTGTGTGTGTGCCTATGTCTGTGTTCCCCTGTATGCCCCTGTATGCAGAGGTCTCATTATTCTCCAGGGTGGTGTACAGACATGGCCACAGTGTGATGAAGACAGTTGGCAGACCTACTCCGCAGCTCTCTAACGAGCAAGTGATGGCTAGAGCCGCCTCGTTCCCCTAGCAACCACGCTGAACTCTGACCCCCGAGGTTGGCAACCTGTATATATTAGGATCACAGGAGTATGCAAATCCACTGCGAGTCCTTTTCCACCTTCTTTCGTCTGTTCCAGTGTCCTTCTTGTTCCATCCAAGACTTGACATGTGTGCTAACAGTGCCCTTGCTCTGAAGGGCAGGAAGCAGAGAGGTGGGTGAGGTGGCTGCTATGACAGGTGAATTGTGCAGCCCAGAATCAGCCCAGAATCAGCCCTGGGTCTATTAGTGATTGCAGGTGTGACAGGTGCTCTGGTCTGACTGAATCTTGCAGGCTGCTAATGTGGGGGGTTTGTCCTCTCGCAATAACCCTGGTTAAAGGAGAAATGAATTAGTGTGATGAAATTGACATATTCATTTGTAGATAATGTGGTGTAGATAAGCAAATGTTTTATAAAGAGTTTTATTTGATGTATTCTCGCCTTCTTTGTGTCCCTTTCCAACCAATTATCCAGGATGTTTTTGTCTCGCTTTTGTCTTTGAGTCGCAGACTCCTTTGTAAAGAATGGGCTTTATGATTAAATTAGTACTCACATTCAAGTGTCTTAGTAAATAGACACACAAATACAGAAGAGCCCACTGTATTGTACTCCATCTCAAGGACAAAAAAAGGTGTGATATGCAGTATTTTAAATTAGCTATCTCTTTTCCCCCCTTATTTCATAAGGGTTCAATTCACTGTCAGACAATTATAGCACAACATAAAATACTGATATGGCTAAGATGAGTGAATAGATGGACATTGTGCATGTGTTTAGAGAGTGTTTACAGATCTGCAGTCATAGAAGGTCCATCCATGCTATCAGAGTTTACTGTAGGAATATACACTGAGTATAACAAATACTAGGAACAACTTCCTAATATTCAGTTGCACACCCTCAATTCTCCGGGGCTTGGACTCTACAAGGTGTTGAAAGTGTTCCACAGGGATGCTGGCCCATGTTGACTCCAATGCTTCCCACAGTTGTGTCAAGTTGGCTGGATGTCTTTTGGGTGGTGAACCATTCTTGATACAAACGGGAAACTGTTGAGCGTGAAAAACCCAGCAGCGTTGCAGTTCTTGCCACAAACCGGTACGCCTGGCACCTACTACCATACCCCGTTCAAAGGCACTTAAATCTTTTGTCAGGCCCATTCACCCTCTGAATGGCACACATTCTGTACACAATCCATGTCTCAATTGTCTTAAGGCTTCAAAATGCTTACTTAACCTGTCTCCTCCCCTTCATCTACACTGATTTAAGTGGATTTAAGTGTCATCAATAAGGGATCATAGCTTTCACCTGGATTCACCTGGTCAGTCTACAGTATGTCATGGAAAGAGCAGTTTTGTACACTCAGTATATATTGCATAGCTTACCTGGGCTATTAAGAGCAGGTGTTCATGTTTCGTATACTCAGTATATTGTCTTACCTTACATGTTATCCTTGTTGTGAGATGTTTCAGGCATGAATGGCTATTGTTAACCTGTCACCATCACTAGGTCTGATATGCATTTGTTTCTCTAGGAACGGCCTACCATGTCTACCAACCGTACTCTCAAAGGAGACATAACAGTACAGTCTCCTAATCTGACATGGGATCCCTGGTCTGCCTGCTTGATGAGGTAGGTCGGTGAGGTAGGTTTATGCTTGCTATAATAATAATATCAGTGTCTATTTGTGAGGCTGAAAGTGATCACAATATTGATGTCTGAATATTTAAACCAACTTTGTTATACAGTATGTCCCAAAACTCTCTCTCTCTCACACACACACACACACACACACACACACACACACACACACACGCACACACACGCACACACACGCACACACACGCATACGCACACGCACACGCACACGCACACACACACACACACACACAAATGAATGCAAAACCTTCTCATTTGAGGCAGCATGTTGGTCTTGAAGTAAGGAGAATTGCATTTCCTGTCAGGCCGTCTTGTCTTGTCTCTGTTGGCCTCTATGGAAAGTCAACTAAATAATAGTTTAATTCTGTTAACAGACTACTCTCCCTCCGTGCTCTGCGCCGGCCGGGCTGGCCAGGCTCAATGGGGCCTGATTTCTGCTTTGACAGGCTATGCAGCCTCGGTGTGTTCTGTGTGCATGGAACACATATCACTGCTTGGAGCTAAATAAAAAATCAATGAGAGGGAGGTTGGCCGGTTAGGGAGTGTGTCCGCTCGGCTGGAGTCTAACAGCATTTTAACTCTCCACTGACTGAGGCTGGGGGAGCCCACATCGATCACCCCCCCCCCTCCCCGTCGCTCCCTGTTCTCTTTTATTAAATCAGTTTGGTTGGTTGGTTGGTGTGTGTTTGCGTGTGTGCGCATGTGTGTGTGTTCGTGTGTGTGTGTGGTATACCTATAACACAAATCTCCCTCTTTATCTCCAGTCTAGAAAGTTGGGATGGTTCCTGCTGTTGAGTTCTGTTCTGTGGTCTGTGTAGTATTTGGCGTTTTTCATAAGCTGGTCTGTATAAGGCTGTGTTTCCTTCTTAGACCTTCTAATCGATGATAAATTGCATCTTACCGGAATCTTGAAATAAAAGTTCCTGGGCTACCACACAATGTTATAACCACACTTCTCCCCTCCGTGGCCTCTGTCTGCCGTTTAACACGAACAGTGTCCCCCTATGGAAAAAAGGAGAAACTTTTCATATGAGTCACCCATACCTCTGGTGTGCTTTACAACGCTCTGCCAGATCCATACGAGTGAGGAGCTGAACGCTGATCCCGGAACAGCTCCACAATGTCCCAGCCCATCTCGTCTACCTCTCATTGCCAGCTGCTGACTCGAGATCAGCCCATTACGGCTCTGTAAAGACGTTAACACACAGTAATATCTTCACCGAGGGTCTCTCCTCTCTCTCTCCCAAGCAGGCAGACAGGCAGGGGGAAGTGGAAGCGCCGGCAGGTTGATCAAAGAAGGGGATTATGGTTTCTGATGACTTCCATTGGCACTCTGGGCCCAAACCAAGCATTCTGAACTTAGGTGGTTACTTACTACTTACATGTAGCTACACCACAGCAGACAAAATAGACATCTCCCACTGAAGAAAGAGAGGGACTCATGCTTTTAAAAGACTTCACTTGTTCCAAAAAGCTGCCAGTTTGAACAGCCATTAATTTGTCCTATTTCCTCCCTATGGCATGGAGCTTTGGTGTGTTGAGCAGTGTTGTAGTTTTGTCACCAGATGTATGTTTGGCACAGTGTTGGCTCAGCCATGTCTGTCTGAGGATAGCAGCGCACCTGCTAATTAAGATCTTAGTGTGAGATTGGAGAGGCTGTGTAGGGAGAGGGGAAAGGGGAGGGAGTAGTGGTGTCAGAGGAGACTAGAGTAGGGACAGAGCCAGCAGGGATAAGGACAGGGTCAGAGATTTGGCCAAAGTCGAAGATAATCAGGACGGTCTGTGATCATAATCAGGACTGTGCATGCCACATGGAACATTCTGGGTATGCCATAAAAATATCATGTGCATTTTGGAAACATGAAAAAGGAGTCTTTAGAAACATATTATCTGACATTCCCAGACCACTCACTCATTCTAATGAATAGCTATTTTCTGAGAAACCTTTAAAAAACTAAATGTGGGTTGAATGTGACTTTTCCAGAGCCGAGTGCGATGGTGTCCTATCACCCTGGCCCGCACCCCGCACCCCGTTCCCCTCCTGACTGGCACTCCCTGATTATAATAATGAGCTGTAGTCACAGCGCAGAGGTCAGAGGCCACAGCCATGATCTGGTGTCTCCCCATTAAAAATGGCTGAGACAGACACAGCAGCCATTTCCAGTCTAATCATTTTGAACCAAAATTAGGGGGCAGAATCATGAAGATGAATTCACTCCAGTAACAGTCAAAACAGAACGCTGTGGTAGATTTGAATGTACGTTCCCATGATGATTATATAGGACGATGTAAAGAGGAGTTTTAATCAGAAAGCAGAGTGTGATTAGTAGCATCAACATAGGTCTCGTCACAGTGATGTCTTTGTTCAGGGGGGTGGGGGGGAGGGGGCGTGACAGAGTGACAGGGGTGATTATACAGGAGAGGTCAGCAGGAGACACGGGGGGGGGCATGGCTGCTGTAGCCACGCTGGCCCCAATGTCACAGGCACCCCTCAACCCTCTCTGCCACCACACAGACACAATGCCTGTAGCCATACACAAACACACACACAGACTCACACACAGCCTGGGGGGAAGTGACAGACACACCAGGAGCATTTCCAGACTGCTGCGAGAAGAGGAGGCTACAGTAGCTATGTCTTTTTCAGAGCAGCAGCAGCAGCAGCAGCAGCAGCAGCAGCAGCAGCAGCAGCTCCATAAAGGCTGTGTCAGTGTTGTAGCTCAGTTCATTCTGCTGTCAACATGGGCTCCTCTTTACTGCCTCTCACAGCCAGGGGAAGGAAGGAATGCTACAGTGCAGAGAGAGAGATAGGGAGTAAATCAAGCTGCCTGTAGAGTAGATAGGTTGTGAAGTCTCTGCACCCCATGTTCTTCCTGTGAGGCGTGGCTATTGATTGTTGTGTGTGTTGCTTCCTGTGATCCACATCAAGCCTTAGGAAGCAGTAACAATATGTGGCTCTGGGCCTGGGGGCTGCAGGTAGCTGGGAAACCAGTGCTCTACTATTTACTGTCAGTGTTTCCTGGGTTGGTTAGATAGAGTGGCATGAATTTCTCCATTATGTACTGTAAACATTTCTTTTGATTGATATGAATGGTGATTTATGGGAGATAAAGATGTATTTTTAATTCTATAGTACAGTAAAGATATATCATAGTCAAGGAGCTTAGCTCACAGCATTGCAGATTACATTTTGCTAGCAAAGCTGGCATTCTGATTCTAGGAAATGGACTGTGGTTGGAATGTTCTAGTTGTAAAGACAACAGCGTTGATATTGAATGAAATGCATTGCTTCGATTGCTGTGGTGGTTTCTCCTCTGTGTGTCCAGACATCTCCCCTGGTTGTGCCCTAGTCTGTGTGGACATGAGAGGAACTAATCGGACCCCCGCTCATCTTCACTCATGCGACGCAGTGGTCCGTGCCCTCGCTGCGTTCCATCGCCCCACCGCTCCCCGTCTCCCATTAAATTCAATTAATGTGATGGTTGATCAGTGGCTGGACTACTCTGTCACAGGCCCTAGTGCAGTATTTATCTGATTACTCTTAATGGGAGAAAATGGGATAAACAAATTCAATTATCTCTGACCTATTTCTATGGAGGGATGGGGTGAGATTATTCATTTCATTTTTAAAGGATGGAAATGAAGACCCCTAATTACCTTGACACATTCTGGATAGACATGGAATAACAAATAGATTACACATTTATGGTGAAGAACAACTGGACATGTTGTAAAATGCCACAGTCAGACTGATGAGTGATGAGTGATATATTGGCGAGATAACCCCCCCCCCCCTTCTCTCCTACTCAGTGGCCATCAATTGTTCATGGAGACGGTGTGGACTCACTTCATCACCCAGTATTGATGATGGGAGTCATGGCGATATGTATTCCTCCAGCAGCCTCTGGAATGATGAAGACAGATGCATATAGATTTAATTAAATCCAGAGTTGACTATATTAAGATTGAGGGAGGGAATTTAAGATGAATGCTCACCATGCAAGCCCAGCCCTTTTATGAAGAACAGTGTTACTCTACACTGTCTGTGGAAAAGCATGGGCTCCCTCTGTTGGTGGCTCTTCAGAAGCAGTGGTCCGCTACAGAACACTACAGTTATGGTCGTAGGAGAGACACACTGGTGCAGTGACTGTCATCTGAGACACAGGAGATCGAGAAGTGTTGGGGTCAGTGTCCTGACTCCAAAAAGAAAACAAATCTTTAGAGATAAAGAAATAGACTTGATTTAACCTCCACTGAGAACCAGTGACTGCTGCTGTAAGACAAAGAATGTTTCCTTTTATTGAGCTGCTTACTTATATGTGCACCCTTGTGAGTGTGTGTGTGTGTGTATACAGTACAGTACAGTACATGAGTCTGTGCACTCAGATACTTGCAACCATGTGTGTGTGTGTGTGTGTGTGTGTGTGTGTGTGTGTGTGTGTGTGTGTGTGCGCACTATGTCTCGGAGAGTTCACTGACTCCAAAGGATCGATGAAAGGGGGAGATTCTGAGCCAATTATTTTCAGCTTAATGGTCCCTGGGGTGGGGGTGGGATCCATTCTAGACAAGCCAGCTCCTCCATCTCCACGGTAGCAGACGTGAACCCCCAGCTCTCTCTCTCTCTCTCTGTAGCAGACAGGAAACACAACCAACACCAGCCAGCCACAGCAGAGCAGCTGGGAACTGTACCATCTGAGTGTCACTATCAGACAGACATGTACTGTAACTCTTCACCTTAGTGTGGCCACTGGGCCCAATAGTGTTAGATGGTAGTGACATTTGGCAAGTGACAAAGCTCTCTGAAAAATACAGTAGGCACTAGTGAATCATCTAAAACACATATTTTTTCAACTCCTAAATGCTCCTCAATTGTATCTCTAGTGTTCCCATTCATTCTCCAGTGTAGATATTTGGGTTGAATGAAATGAAACGAGAGAGCTTCCTCTGATAATCGTCTTTAGGGATGAGGTGTGTGTGCACGTGCGTGTGTGTGTATTTCTGTGTGTGTGAACAGCCTGCCGGGAGGGATGTGGGCCCAGTATTGTCTCCTATTCCAGGTTCTCTAGCAGCGGGATGGATCCAGGGGATCCTCTTTAAAGCGCTCCCACAGGGCTTCTCATAGGCACTGTTCAATGAGGCGCCGCTGGCGACACTTTCCCCAACAGCTTATAGCTCATCAACTATTTAGATATGCACTTAACGCTCCTGGGGAACTAAACATCTAGCTACCGGCTGGCTGGCTGGCTGACTGGCTGCAGAGAAGGTGCTCAGGTACCAGAGATAAGATGTAAACGAAACATGCAGTTGGTTGCTTGTTAGATGTTTTGTTGGTGCATTAAACAAATCAAATAAAATGTTGCTTCGTTAACAACAGGTGTAGACTAACAGTGAAATGCTTACTTACGGCAGAGAGAAAGAAAATAGAGAAATAATAGAAAAGTGAAACACATAATAAATACACAATGAGTAACGATAACCTGGCTATATACACGGGGTACCAGTACCGAGTTGATGTGCAGCGGTACGAGGTAAATGAGGTAGATATGTACATATAACTAGGAATAAACGGACCAGGCAACAGGATAGATAATAAATCGTAGCAGGGGGGGCCTCCCGAGTGGGACAGTGGTCTAAGGCACTGCATCGCAGTGCTTGAGGCGTCACTACAGACCAGGGTTCGATCCTGGGCTGTGACACAGCCGGTCGTGTCCGGGAGACCTATGAGGTGGACCACAATTGGCCCAGCATTCTCCGGGTTAGGGGAGGGTTTGGCTGACCGGGATTCCCTTATCCTATTGCGCTCCAGCGACTCCTGTGGCGAGCCGGGCGCCTGCACACTGACTTCGGTCACCAGGTAGGGTGTTTTCTCCGGTGTGGCTGGCCAGTGGGTTAAGTGTGCAGTGTATAAGAAGGGTCGTGTTTCGGAGGACGCATGGCTTTCGACCTTCGCCTCTCCCGAGTTCGTATGAGAGTCGGAGCAATGGGACAAGACTATAACTACCAATTGGGGAGATAAAAGGGGTAAAAGTACCAAAAAATTAAACAATAAACAGTAGCAGCAACCAAATATGGAAACCCAATGAAATCTGCAGGACAAATGACAGTATAGATGGAGGGAGGAGTTGATCTGTAGAGTGGGGACTGTGGTATCCGTCTCTCTCTGTATAGCAGTCTCTCAGCACAGGGCTGTGGAGACTCCCCTTAATGCTGAGTATCCCTCGACAGTATAGATACACTGTATCCCACAGACGCATCCTTCGAAAAGTCTGTCTGCTCAAGCCTCCAAACTGTCCCCCATCTCCCTCTATCCACACCCCCTCTCTTTCAGACTCCCCCTTCCAGCCCTCCTCTCTCCATTCCCTCCATCTCACACTTGTCCCCAGTCTCCCACAGGCAACTCCACGAGGGGTCGCATGATGAATGAGCAGGCAGTAAGCTGTGTGTGTGTGTGTGTGTGTTGGTCAGAGAATGATGACCACAGCCGCCAGAATGATCACAGTGGGATTCATTATGGTGACAGACATGGCCGCCTCTAAAACACTGACCATGGGTGTATGGTATGTGTGTGTGTGTGTGTGTGTGTGTGTGTGTGTGTGTGTGTCTGTCTGACAGGCCCTCCACTAAAACGGCATCTGAGTGGGACAGAATAAACAGCGCCCCTTGTGTAGGTTTGATCAATTATTGAGAAAGCAGCGTCGACACTGTTTATGCCCGCACCTGCTCTTCCCAGTGCTTAAAAGATGATTTATGTGTTATGGCCACATTGAATTTCAGCGCTATTGGGACGGTGCCTTTTGGGACACAAAGTGGTGGTTACAAAGTGCTGCAGCCTCATTTGGGAGGCGGCACAGCGAGAGAGACTGAACCAACCAAAGTCCTGTCCAGAGAGCAGTTACAGCGCTTTGTTTCTCTCCCCCTCACATGAGTTATGGACACATCCCTCTGCTGAGGGAGAGAAGGGAAGGCTGGGACAGCGTGTTTCTGATATCACAGGAGAACATATCAGGATTAGTTGAAGATCAAAGCTGAGGCCTTCGTCACTCTTTATATCAAGGAAACAGAGAACTAGATTCTGCAGTGGTGGAAGTTATTTGATCATTTAACGCGAGCTCTCAAAGGAAAAATACGATTATTAACACACAAAAAACAGGTCCCCTAGTTTGACTGTTACAAGCAACACTCGTGGGTGCTGTGATATGGAAAATAAAATAGTCTCTGAGTTTCTATCAGTTGTCTAAGCTTGGCATCATATTGCATCACGCTCCCCAAAGTGTCCCCAAACATGTCCTAGATATCAGTCTCACTGGTGTCACACCCTCAACAATACAGACACCCAGTGGTGCCACAACGCTGCAGACCAGCTTAATATTTCATCGCCGTATGAAATATGCCTGAGTGTGTGCTCGGCATCTGCCGTCTTTGGGTCTGTGCTTCCCCAGGAGGCCCGTTTGATCTGTAATTGGGAAGTGTGCTGAATTAATCAGCAGTTTATCTGCTTTTTAATTGAAATAACACTCAAAAACAGCACTTACACAGTGAACATCACCACTGTTCCCTCTCATATTGTCATTCTCATATTGCCATTTTCATCTGCGCCCGCAAACGGTCTGCTGAGAGTCAAAGGATCATGACATTAGGTTAGCGGTAGACGTCAGTTAAAGCTAATAAAGGAAATAATATACTGTGTTTTGGGACAACATTTCCTTTGTGCACAAAAGAGTGTTTACAAGATGAAATAGCTAGGATTTTTTTATACATTCAGCTGTTTGTGTTTTTTTTATGTGTATGTGGTTTTTGTTCATTTCTCTACAGTATGTTGTCTGGTAGCATGATGGTGGACAGAAACACTGCTATGATCATACACGTGTATGAAATTAGATATTGTATATTAATAGTTTCATTTTCTTTGTAAGCCTGAGGCCACAGGAGCCAATTGGCTGATGGCAGCACTGTTTCCTTGGCTTGTAACCCCTTCAACTGCTGCCCATCACCCCTACCCCTCTATAACTCTGAATTATTATGGACCTCCCTAACCCGTGGAACCCTCCAGCCCTGAGTCTCTGGCTCCTGCCCCAGTAATTTACGCAGGCTCCATTGCCCTCAGTGGTAAACTTGTGTTTATTGTGTGGTTCTGGCCTGACAACAGATGTCCTCCCAGACTGGCCTGAAACCCAGCCAGAGAGGCTGGACCCACCAGCAGCAGCAGTCAGTGTAATAACATTGTAATGTGGATACAGTGGGTCCTGATGACAAGACATTACTACCCAGTCCCAGCCTGTCATTATGACAGCATGGTGTTGTCCGCCACAGAGATCCTATTCCTAACTCTATGTTGTCCACCACAAGCTGAGATGTCCTGTGTCCTGGCTCAAATTCAACAGAACACAAAACCTTTGATGCAATATTAGAATACAGTATGTGTTCTATTGAACAATACCATTTCAATGTAGACTCAATACAATATTAGAGTACCATACAATGTTCCAATAGTCTTTCTTCTGCTATTGGATTACCGCTGTATTTTCAGCTGAAAATACAATATCACACAAGCTTTCAGCCGCTGTAGCTTTGTGTGCATGTGATGGTGACATATTATTAGAGATAGTATGGGGCTTTCAAACAAAAGCAGGGAGGTATCTTATAACTTCCCCCTGACAATAGGCGATAGCTGAGCTCATATAATGAAGTGTTGCAGTGGAGATCAGCGTCTGTGGGTACAGAGCTAGGGAAGGAAAGGGCGGGAGCGGCTCTCATTTGTCCTGCTCTCTGTGTTTCCTCTCTTTAAGGAAGATCCCTGGCTGCCCACATGACGGATGGTGAGCGTTCTGGAGTGGCCGTTTGGTACTTGGCATCACGGCTGAGCGGGAGCTGGGGGCCGTCAGGCCTGAGACGGCGGGCATCCCCCAGCGCTCCCCAGGCGGGCCCCCAGGTGCCTACACTCTGCCTAGGAGGAAAGGGGCCTCCATAAATCAGGCTGTCTGGGGGACTCGGCTGTACCCCGTCATCCATCTCAGCCCTGTTCCCTGAAGGAGGAGGCGGGGGGCGGAGGATCTGGGTTAGGGGCATCTTCAGATGAGCTGAGGACCAGGAGAGGGCAGGGGGTCTCTTCTAGCCTGATGACATGGTAACCCTATGGCAGGACAACCACAGGAGAGGAGAACAGCATGGGAAAACAGCAGGAGAGAACAGCAGGAGAGAGGCTGAGGAGAAACCGGGGCTCAGATCACACTGCCTGGTGCATTTGAATAAGGTACCAGTAAAGTAACCACATCACTGTTACTGAGGCATGAGAGGGGTAGAAACAGATAGCTAGATGGTGAGGTAGAACCACATCACTGTTACTGAGGCATGAGAGGGGTAGAAACAGATAGCTAGATGGTGAGGTAGAACCACATCACTGTTACTGAGGCATGAGAGGGGTAGAAACAGATAGCTAGATGGTGAGGTAGAACCACATCACTGTTACTGAGGCATGAGAGGGGTAGAAACAGATAGCTAGATGGTGAGGTAGAACCACATCACTGTTACTGAGGCATGAGAGGGGTAGAAACAGATAGCTAGATGGTGAGGTAGAACCACATCACTGTTACTGAGGCATGAGAGGGGTAGAAACAGATAGCTAGATGGTGAGGTAGAACCACATCACTGTTACTGAGGCATGAGAGGGGTAGAAACAGATAGCTAGATGGTGAGGTAGAACAACATCACTGTTACTGAGGCATGAGAGGGGTAGAAACAGATAGCTAGATGGTGAGGTAGAACCACATCACTGTTACTGAGGCATGAGAGGGGTAGAAACAGATAGCTAGATGGTGAGGTAGAACCACAAACTTACAGGGCAAAAATTATTGTGTGTGTGTGTGTGTGTGTGTGTGTGTGTGTGTGTGTGTGTGTGTGTGTGTGTGTGTGTGTGTGTGTGTGTGTGTGTGTGTGCGCGCGCGCGCGTATGTATGTAGTGAATGCCTGTGGCGGTGGCAGGGTCCGGGGCCCCTCGTCTTCAAGGCTGGGGCACCAGGCCCCTGCAGACGGTGGCAGCGCCCCAGGGTTGGGTTTAGAGGTGCACAGAGGCTTCAAAGAGAGGAGACACAACTGCAGGGCACAGCATCTGGGGCAGCGCTTCTGATCTGTACTGCTAGCTGCCACGCACACCCCACCCTCTAACCGCAGCACAGAGAGATGGAGACACAGAGAGAAAGAAAGAGAAAGTTCTCAGTTCACTGCTGCCTTACTCTCCTCAACATCCCTCTCTACAGTACAAACAACAGAGACAGGGAGAGAGAGGGAATTGAAGAAGTTGCCATTATCGCCCGTCACACATCTTAAATATCGTACTCCATCTCTCCTCCTGGGAGCGGAAAACCAGAAATGTGCCAAAAGCTACAGAATAAATAACAGGCCTGTTCTTCAAATGAATGCAAATTTTTTCCCCTTCTCTCTCCTCCAAACTTTGTTCACATATTGATGCGTTCTGCAATCAACTTCAATGGCACGAGCCATCTCGGCTGAGAGAGAGAAAGAGAGAGGGGGGAGGGAGGAGATTATTTCCTCGTCGGGCGGCGGGCGGCAGCACCAAAACGCTACTTCTTTCATTAGCACTCCATTAATTAGGCTCCTTGAGCTCATTTGCAATTCGATGGCCATGGCTGTAGGACAGCCGGCTTTGAGCCGCACCCCTGTGATCTGTGGGTCCTGCAACCCCTCTACCCTCAGACACTGGATGCGAGCCTTCCTGACAATTAGTACAAAAGAGATTCATGTTCCTTATAGCCAATACATTATTCATATTTATCTCTCCTCACTTAAATAAATCATAATGTTCTTGAGGGTTTTTCTTAAACTACACCCACCCCTGTCCCCCTTCCACTACCCCCACCCCCATCCAGGCTAATCTTCCAATGAAGTGAGCCAGGGGATGACCTTGGCACATATTTGGGTCATTTCCTGAATAGTATCAGACTGGCAGAAAGCCCTCCCTCTCCCCATGATGTTAACACCGGGATCCGAAGTAAAGAAGACAGCGGGGCCACCCTTCTACCCTCTCATGCTGAGTTATCAACTCATTCAATGACATGACCATTTTGATCAGCTAAATGTATCTTTTCTCTCACCCAGGGTTGGTTATGAGGTCCCCTGATAATCAGGCATCTTTCCACAGGCACCCAGGTCTCAAGCCCCCTGAGTTGGTGCTCCCTCAACGAGCTGGCAGGCAGACTGAGGCCTCGTCTCCAGTGGAGAACGCCTGTGCTGTGCTCTTATGTCTTCTTCATTGATCTATTATCTCTTGTGAGAACGGAGAACAGACTGGACAGAGCATTGCAGTCATCTCAATGATTTAGCAGCCCTTTGTACTATTATTCACCGGTCAGAAGGGAATCCATGTCCAGCAGAGGGTCTACATATTTTATGACGACTTGAGGCCAATCCAGACAAAGATACTTCCATAGAATAGTTACGGGACCCACTTCACATGCATATTAATAGCGTATTGGAAATGGCACTGACATTGACTGGCTACGGTATGATTAGATAGAGATGGATGGGAATTGGAACATCTTTCTTTTCTTAAATAAGACAGAGATCTTTAATGTAATGGTATGATTGCTGTCAATCCTCATTCAATCAATTATGTCTCTCATAATGGACTCTGCTTGGTGTTGCTGCAGTTGGCTTTTTTCAATTTATGACATACAGTATATGTTATCATATTTCCGTGTCTATCTGTCATGTGTTAGTTAATCCGTCGATGCCCACCTGACAGCTGTCAGAAGTGTCTAAACAGGAACTTCTGTTGAATTTATACTGTAAGTTTGGAGTTATATCAACCTCCCCATTCTCTCTGAAGTAGAACAGCTATGGCCGAATGCGCTGTGCATTTCAGCGTTACAGCTCATCCTCAACACAACAGAGTCCAAGCGATCTGAAGGCCCAGCGCTAACAGCGTCCTGTCACTGGATCCTAGAGCCTGGGCTGGAATCGGTAGAGCAATTAGCCCTGAGAGAACATATTTATCTGTGACAGCAAAGCAGACTCCCAATGTATGTATGCTATTAGGCTATTTCATAGAACTCATTTGAGGTACGAAAAGGGGGAACGTGTGTGCTTCCGTTCCTCTATCCAATTAGGAGAGGATATCCTCACTGCAGCGTTTATTAGACCTACTCAGTATTCTGCACGCCGCTATCAGTTTCCATAACTAGACTGCACAAAGAGCAAATGCTCCATTTGGTGTGATTTGTTGCCTCGCTTGACCACTTCTTTGTCTGGGGCCGGGACGAGGGCTGGCTGGTTAAGCGGTGTGGAATGGGGCAGCCCCGCTGTTTTATCAAGTCTGCTGAATCTGTAATGAAATAAGTGTGGATGACAGTGATGGCTGGAGCAACGGAGGAGAGGGAGAGAGAGAAACAGACCGCCTTATTTGAATCATTTAAGAAAGACCCAATTATGGCAGGGCTTCGTGTGGAGGAAACGGCCTGTTTTAAAGGCAACACAAATCAATGAGCACGGTGATGGTGATGTATTTGACAGAAATGCCTGTTAGTGGGTATAGCAGAGCTTGAGGATCATTACACATCCTGTATCCAATACATTATCACCAAAAGGCAGGAATGAAAACAAAGAGCAGTGTGAAGGCGGGAAGGGAGCACTGGACCATCTATATTATGGGTTGTGACTGCTCTTTTGGAACCTGCTAGCAGCACAGAAACTCTATTTCCAGCACTTTAAAGGGTTCCAAAATGCCTGCTGTTCCTGGGCATACTTTCCTATGTCTCTAGCATCTTATTTGCATGATTATATGACATCATACTGTATTTAATCTAATATCAAATTAGGGATGACAGTCAGGGATGGTTTGGCGGATTGGCGAAGTTCCACACCTGGGAGTGAGAGCAAGCTAAAAGCTACTAGACTCGATCTCATGGTACTTTACAAAGACCCTTGACATGACTGGCAAAATCCTCCAGTTTGTCTATGCATCAAGACGCATCAAGACCCATCTGCAATGTCTTGGATGTAATAACTCTGGCGTTTTTCTCTCAGTCCCCTGGGCTGCGTGAGTTCAGCACCAGTGCTCCCTCCCTCCCTGCCTGCCCGAGAAGGCCATCTGGCCCAGCAACTGTCTGGTTGGCTGGTAACTGGAGCCATTGGGCCAGCGTGTCAAACACATCGCTCTGTATTGGCCTGGGAGCCCGTTGATCCCCTCAACAGAACATTTTGAATTTGGAACATCCCTCATTTGCACTTGTACAGACAAGCTGTGCAGGCTAGGCCGAAGAAAATCCTCATTAATAAAATTATCATATAAAAATACGGGAGGTTGAGATGGACTGTGGTGGAAATGATCCGTTGCTGTATCTATGTCAGCTGGCTCGGCCTTTAACTCTGAGAGAGAGGGCACTGGGGATTGAGTAGCAACTGTGAGAACTTGTAAGAGTGAATTAAAGAAGGTTCTGGGCTACAGACTGCCCAGAAAACAGGAATGAGAGGAGCCTTCAGACTCCAGACCAACCGGCTGGGGGAAAAAACACACCTTTCAGTTCAGGGTCCACTGGCCTGTCCTCTCAGCTTCAGTGATCATGAGACCTGCAGACTGTAGCCGAATTGAGAGGAAGTCTAGAAACTGTCAAGTACCCATTCACTGAGCTATATTAAAGTTAAATGTATGCAAGGAGAATGGGTTCCAGTAACTTAACCTCTCTATCCCATCTCCAGAGTTAACCTCCTCGGTACCTACCCACCTACCCCCTGGTCCTCTGTGGAGAAGCCTGGCTGGCCATTGGAGCCCCAGCCTGGCCCTCCCCTCATCTATCAGTGACACTACTGGCTGACAGAGCACTTATTCATACTTACTCATGAATATTCAATTTACTCCTACTTACAGGGTACAAAAGATATATTTATACACAATAGAGCGAAGAGACATCCCTCTCTCTTTCTCTCCCTCTCCCCCTCTCTCTCTCTCCCTCTCTCGGTCTCTCTCTCTTTCCCTTCACTTTCTCTCTCTCTTGCCTCAGCTTGCACAGCCAAAAACACAGCGAGCAAACGTGGGCTCTAATTTCATGCACACATTTCATTAGAGGTGTCGACCAGGAGACATTTTCCCTGACACTTTGAGCAACTCGACACAATCCTGCACCGTTTGCTAGAAAAAAAATCCCATTTGTCCTTTGTCAGCACAAACACTTTTTTGATGCTTTCACTCCTGAGTAAGCAGCAAATCTCCTCAGAAGCCCTCAGAGACACAGGAAATGCATGTGGGTCCTTTCCTCTACCTAATCAGCAACACACCTAATACTACATGGCCTCCATGTTTTATAAATCATTTGAATCATGTATAAGTGGAAATCCTGTAGAGGGGAAAAGTGCAGGTGTGTCAGTTTTCAAGTGGCCAAAACTACAAACCATCACACATCAAACAATAGCTAAGTCTTACTGTGTACAATGGCATTCAAAATATACGGGATGCTACACTGTAAGAAGGCATGAAAATAATAATGTACTGTATCATGCCTTCTATTATACAATTAAATTAGGATACATTTACATACAGCACTGATTGTAACAATGATTGCATTCGTCATCACAGTAAGACTGAGCTGTAGACATTTCCTTTTTCTCAGGATAGGAAATATATGACTGAGCTGTGAGCCCACTCCATACTCTGAGTTGATCCCTGTCAGGACCTGCAGTCAGAGAGGAGCCCAGGTAGAGTGAAGGTCATCAGGTTCAGGAAGCTGCTCTCTGCACATCCTTCCTTCTCCTGTAGTGGTTCTACTGATGACTGGAACCTCATGCCTTTGAAACTCGGTCATTCAGCAGACGCTTTGATCAACAATTGACAGTGACACATCCAGACCATCCAGACAGTATATTTAGAGTGTAGCCCATGTTGGAATCAAACCCACAGCCTCGGTGTTGCCGCTTGCCAGAACTATTCTTTTACCCACTGATCTGGGACCATGTTCAATGTACAGTATATCCACACACAGAGGGCTTATGGTACTGTACATAGCGAATCCTCCCGGAAGTCAAGTCTCTGGGGAGCAGCCAGTCGGTCAGGCGTGGAGCCCTCTCACGGTGCCTCATAAACCTCAGTCACAGCACACTGAGCAGACAAGGCCCCAGACACCTCTGACTGACGGCCCTCTGCCCTGTTAGACACAGCCAGAACATAGCCAGCGCCACTGTCCGACACAGCTCCGCCACACAAACACGTCGCTCACACAGCCTGTCAACCACAGCCAATCACTTGCTCTGCTTTATTCATATCAGGCACACAGAGAGTGACTGAGGGTGGGGACATACTAATCAGCCCCTATGTGATAGCAAACATACTATACTGTACCTGAACCGGCCAATGAGCGGTAGAGAGCCTACATCACACATACAGTACATCATGTATATGCACTGAGTGTACAAAACATTAGGAACACATTCCTAATATTGAGTTGCTCCCCCTTTTTCCCCTGAGAACAGCCTCAATTTGTCGGGGCATGGACTGCAAGGTGTCGCAAGCGTTCCACAGGGATGCTGGCCTATGTTGACTTCAATGCTTCCCATAGTTGTGTCAAATTGGCTGGATGTTCTTTGGGTGGTGGACCATTCTTGATACACACGGGAAACTGCTCAGCGTGAAAAACTCAGCAGTGTTGCAGTTCTTCACACACTCAAACCGGTGTGCCTGGCACCTACTACCATACTCCGTTCAAAGGCACTTAAATCTTTTGTCTTGCCCATTCCCCTTCTGAATGGCACAGATACACAATCCATGTCTCAATTGTCTTAAGGTTAATTAATCAGTCTCCTTCCCTTCATCTACACTGATTAAAGACGACATCAATAAGGGATCATAGCTTTCACCTGGATTCACCGGGTCAGTCTATGTCATGGAAAGAGCAGTTTTGTACACTCAGTATATATTCTATTGCTTACCTGGGCTATTAAGATTATACGATTTCCTCTGTAATGTATCCAGTAATGAGGGGTAGATGTTTGGCATCATAAAACCTGTCACGGTTTGCAGAATTGAAATCTCTCATTCTGACATGTCTTATATTGAGATTAGCATGTTACTCTCCAGGTGTGATGAGGCCTTAATTAGCTGTTTGTGATGGCTGCTGTGCTGTGGGTTGCAGCGTGAGGTGAGCCACGTCGCTGGGGCAATGAGCGGGCTAAGTGCAAACCTCTGTTCTCCGTAATTGCACAGCTGTTTCATAGTGTTGGCTGAGGTAATTGTTGCCTTCCCATCTCATTCATATCCGTAATCTGTGACTGCAGGTGACAAAGTCAGAGCAGGTAAACCAGAACAGGGGAACCTGTCTCTCCTGTAATCAACAGAACGGCAGCACAGATGAACAATTGTCTGTGAATGAAACGTCTGAACAATAATAACTCATTATTGACTCACAAGCTGGTGCCACTGAGCATTGAGTCCTTACCCAACAGCAGCACCTAGTGGACATTTTTGAATTTCAGCTGGGAATTGATGGCTTTAAGAAAGCCCACATACAGGTAACTGCCGAAATAAAGGAAACACTTCTGTAGATGAGGGATGCAAAGTACACGGTATGTGTTCACCTGCTCGTTGAACATCTCAACCCAAAATCATGGGCATTAATATGAAGTTGGTCCCCCTTTTTCTGCTATAAGAGCCTGAACTCTTCTGGGAAGGTTTTCCATTAGGTGTTTGAACATTGTTGCAGGGACATGCATTCAGCCACAAGAGCATTAGTGCACTGATGTTGGGCGATTAGGCCTGGCTTGCAGACGATGTTCCAATTCAACCCAAAGATGTTTGATGGGGTTGAGGTTAAGGCTCTGTGCAGCCCAGTCAAGTTCTTCCATACCGATCTCGGCAAACCATTTCTGTATGGACCTCGCTTTGTGCACGGGGGCATTGTCAGTGTAGACCGTCATTGTAAATAAGAATTTGTTCTTAACTGACTTGCCTAGTTAAATAAATGTGGGTCCTTGGTCAGGCTGAAACAGGAAAGGGCCTTCCCCAAACTGTTGCAACAAAGTTGGAAGCACAGAATCGTCTAGAATGTCACTGTATGCTGTAGCGTTAAGATTTCCCTTCAATGGAACTAATGTGCCTATCCCGAACCATGAAAAACAGCCCCAGACCATTATTCCTCCTCCACCAAACCTTACAGTTGGCGCTATGCAATGGGGCAGGTAGTGTTCTCCTGGCAACCGCCAAGCACAGATTCGTCCGTCAGACTGCCAGATGGTGAAGCGGGATTCATTACTCCAGAGAACGCGTTGCCACTGCTCCAGATTCCAATGGCAGTGAGCTTTACACCACTCCAGCCAATGCTTGGCATTGCGCATGGTGGTTTTAGGCTTGTGTGCGGCTGCTCGGCCATAGAAACCCATTTCATGAAGCTCCCGACTAACAGTTCTTGTGCTGATGTTGCTTCCAGAGGCAGTTTGAAACTTCATAGTGAGTGTTGCAACCGAGGACTGTTCTGTGAGCTTGTATGGCCTACCACTGTTGTTGCTCCTAGACTTTTCCACTTCACAATAACAGCACTTACAGTTGACCGGGGCAACTCTAGCAGGGCAGAAATTTGATGAACTGACTTGTTGGAAAGGTGGCATCCTATGACGGTGCCACGTTAAAAGTCACTGAGCTCCTCAGTACACTCCATGTAGCGTCCTCAGTTCTTTTGGCCATGTAGTGTATATTGAAATCAAGTGTTTCCACACGGAGGTGTGGGTCCTGAATGAATTAAGCAATTAACATCCCATCATGCTTAAGGTCATGCACATTGTTTTGGCTAGCATGGCTATGCCCCCATAGGATGACAATGCCCCCATCCACAAGGCACGAGTGGTCACTGAATGGTTTTGGTCTCAGTCCCCAGATCTCAACTTAATTAGACTCTACGGGATCGGGGTCCCCCTCACGGGGTGGTTTAGCTAATGTAGGCTAATGTGATTAGCATGAGGTTGTAAGTAACAAAAAAAATCCCAGGACATAGACATATCTGATATGGGCAACAAACTTAAATTCTTGTTAATCTAACTGCACTGTCCTATTTACAGTAGCTATTACAGTGAAAGAATACCATGCTATTGTTTGAGGAGAGTGCACAGTTATGAACTTGAAAATGTATTAATAAAACAATTAGGCACATTTGGGCAGTCTTGATACAACATTTTGAACAGAAATGCAATGGTTCATTGAATCAGTCTAAAACTTTACACATACACTGCTGTCATCTAGTGGCCAAAATCTAAAAAATCTGTTCCGGCTCTTGGTGGCCCAACTCCATATTATGACACTTTATGTTGGCGTGTCCTTTATTTTGGAAGTTACCTGTAGTGTTCTATATTAATGAAAAGTAAGTTCTGCAGTTAATCATAACTTTCATAAGGTAATGGAATTACTGTCCGATTGTAACCACATCAGTGTACTTGGATTTCTCAATTAGAATTGTGCATGTATAGTGTAGGAGGCTGGTGCTAGTCTTGTGGTCACTTGCAGGGTATATAGAATCCTGCCACTTGGTGTCAGTCTGTCAGTAGGAATAGCTGGCATGCTCTGTGACTGTGCAGTGGACTGTAACCCAATTTAGCATTCACAAAATAAACAACTGAGCAGCGTTTCCTACTTTCTGGTCCTGACGAGAATGTATTTTTGTCGTGGGAGTTTCTCTTCTGCACTGTTAAACCAATCCATTAAATGTGGAGGAGGAGTTCAGATGGAGTGTTGCCTTGTTGACGCAGAAACACTGGTTAATGTCGAAAAAGCAGACGTCCTGTCACAGGTTCTTTTCCGTTTCCCTTGAAAAAAGCCCGCTGAGGGTGAGTGGACTGTAGCTCAGTGTTTAGTAACATCCTTATCACCTTTTATATCTCACCATGCTTTTTACATTTTAACTGTGTTGAAATCCACCAAGCCTGCAGTGACAAGAAAAAAATTAGCAAAATTGTATTAATTTGAAAATAGAGATTACTGAACTGGATAAATAGGAAGAATAGTTAAAAATGAGGGTGCAGTTATAGTGACACATTTGCTCATTTTTAGATGCATTATCATTTTTATAAAAATGCCCCAAAACCATTCTATTATCAGCTGTAGAGATCCCCACAATTTGATGGGTGTGTCTGCGCTTGACTAACTCATTCAAAATCCACAGTATCATATGTTTCTCTCAAGTGGGGGTATTGGGGTGCCTTAAAAGTGGGGTCAGGGGACAGACTTTCACACATACCATCCACATACGTCTCCTTTCTAACTGCAACTCAACGTATTATCCTCCAGGAATTCACGCAGTGACAGTCACCTCTTTATTGCAAGAATTATACGCAATTTCCAATGGAAAGCCTTTCATCTGGAGCAGCAGAGAGCTCTAAGGCTATGATAGATGTGGACTGAACGGGACAATAGTTCACCTTCAGATAGAGATAAAGAGAGAGAGACCTTATAGAAGAACAGATTACAGGATTTGTATTCTTCTCTTCAGACCCTTCACCACACATCTCTATTGTGTATTTGCTTGTTACCTATTATGCCTTGAAATCCAATTAAACCAGATCCTAATTGGTTGGTATTGAAGTGTCATAGGGAGGAAGGGGCTGAACATAATGTTTCAGTACTAGATGGTGCTCTATAATTAGTTGCTGAGGACTAGAACAAGCTCGCCATTTTCTTTGGCCACACAAAATGTGAACGATTTCTTCGATTTCAGGAACTGCTGAAGGACCATAATTTGAGTTCAGTTTTAAACTTCAACAATGGACATTTAAGTTTAGAATATACAGTAGTCTCCATCAGCCGACGTGGGAGGCTTTACGACTGACAAAGCGAGTTTACAGTAGATGTCCAGCACAGTTTTATGCATTGGGGCTTTTAAGTGAGAAAGAGGTCTGAAATGAGAGGTGGTTGTAGGATGTGTATGGGGTATCTAAGATCAGACGCAGACCTGGCAGTGGCACAGTGCTCTGACATACAGCTAACAGCTAATGTCAGACTGCACTCTGCTGTGACTGCATCAGACCATCTCTGTCTATTTTTTGTTTCTTTTTCTCTCTCGCTCGCTCTCTCTCTCTCGCTCTCTCTCTCTCGCTCTCCTCTTCTGTCTTTTCTATTGTCGTAACGGCCCTACAACATTTATGGCGCTGCTTTTAAAGGCGGTCTCCGTAGCGACGGTGTGACCCTTTCCCCAGCAGAGGTGCTGATTGATGGTTCAAGGGGCGGTCATAAACATTATCTGCTCTGGCCAGATTAGGCCAGACAAACATGCCCCCAATGGCCGGCAAGGCAGGAATGTTTGTTTACGATGCGACATTCCGCCATTTTCTGAACCCCAGATTTACAGATTTAACCCCTGCCCTTTTAATAATTCCATAAAATCAAATCTATGAGTGTATTCTTATATTATTAGTATCTCTTTGAATCATCTCTTTATCTGACTGCAGGTTAGCCTTGTCTGTCAGAGGACTCGCATAGTCTTTGTTGTCCCCACGATGAAATCGGGTAGGGGACTGTGGATCTGTCACAGTCCGCCCGCTCGTTCGTACTTTAGTCACATGCGATATCTCAGACAGCACTGGCCCAATGTTGACAAAATTTGAGTAAATTATGAGTCTTGCCATATTATAATTAGAATATGAGTAGAATTTGCTTTGTAGAGAATTCACAGGACTCGGGATAGTTAAATGTGTTCAGACCAGAGTCAGACATTACTGAGAAAAGTACAGTGTAATAACGATCACTCTGTAATGGAGTGGCATAGCAAAACTGTGCAGGTATCCCCTCAACTCTCAAAACATTGTTGCCCATTTTACACTATAGTCATATGACACTTTTCTGCAACTCCAGATTGCTTAAAGCCTGTTAGGGACAGACGTTCCGGTAGCGGAACACCTCACCAATATCCAATGGTATAGAGTGGCGCGAATTACAAATACCTCAAAAATGCTAAAACTTTAATTTTTCAAACATATGACTATTTTACACCATTTTAAAGACAAGACGCTCCTTTATCTAACCACACTGTCCGATTTGAAAAAGGCTTTACAACGAAAGCAAAAGATTAGATTATGTCAGGAGAGTACCCAGCCAGAAATAATCACACACCCATTTTTCAAGCTAGCAAATATGTCACAAAAACCAAAACCACAGCTAAATGCAGCACTAACCTTTGATGATCTTCATCAGATGACACTCCTAGGACATTATGTTATACAATACATGCATGTTTTGTTCAATCAAGTTCATATTTATATCAAAAACCAGCTTTTTACATTAGCATGTTTTGTTCAGAACTTAGCATATACACCGAAAACTTCCGGTGAATTTACTAAATTACTCACGATAAACGTTGACAAAAAACATAACAATTATTTTAAGAATTATAGATACAGAACTCCTTTATGCAATCGCGGTGTCCGATTTTAAAATAGCTTTTCGGTGAAAGCACATTTTGCAATATTCTGAGTAGATAGCCGGCCATCACGGCTAGCTATTTTGACACCCACCAAGTTTGGCACTCACCAAACTCAGATTTACTATAAGAAAAATTGGATTACCTTTGCTGTTCTTCGTCAGAATGCACTCCCGGGACTTCTACTTCAACACCCAATGTTGTTTTGGTTCCAAATAATCCATAGTTATATCCAAATAGCTCCGTTTTGTTAGTGCGTTCAAGTCACTATCCAAAGGGTGACGCGCCGGCGCGTTTCGTGACAAAAAAATTCAAAATATTCCAATAGCCAATGAAAGCCTTAGAAAATGTCACGTTACAGCAGAGATCCTGTATTTTCGATAAAGAGGTTATAGAAGGCCAAGAAATGGTCAGACAGGGCACTTCCCATATAGAATCTTCTCAGGTTTTGGCCTGCCATATGAGTTCTGTTATACTCACAGACACCATTCAAACAGTTTTAGAAACTTTAGGGTGTTTTCTATCCAAATCTACTAATTATATGCATATTCTAGTTTCTGGGCAGGAGTAATAACCAGATTAAATCGGGTACGTTTTTTATCCGGCCGTGAAAATACTGCCCCCTATCCCTAACAGGTTAAATTAAGGTGGTAATATGGTGGTAATTTAGCATACAGTATGTAATATAGCATTCAGCTTCATCATATACACTACATGACCAAAAGTATGTGGATACCTGCTCGTCAAACATCTCATTCAAAAATCATGGGCATTAATATGGAGTTGGTCCCTCCTTTCCTGCTATAACAGCCTCCACTCTTCTGGAAAGGCTTTCCACTAGATGTTGGAACATTGCTGTGGAGACTTGCTTCATTCAGCCACAAGAGCATTAGTGAGGTTGGGCACTGATGTATAACGATTAGGCCTGGCTCGCAGTCAACGTTCCAATTCATCCCAAAGGTGTTTGATGGGGTTGAGGTCAGGGCTCTGTGCAGGCCAGTCAAGTTCTTCCACACCGATCTCGACAAACTGCATGGACTTTGCATTGTGCACAGAGGCATTGTCATGCTTAAACAGAAAAAGGCCTTCCCCAAACTGTTGCCACAAAGTTGGAAGCACAGAATCGTCTGGCATGTCATTGTATGCTGTAGCGTTAAGATTTCCCATCACTGGAACTAAGGTGTCTAGCCTGAACCATTAAAAAAACAACCCCAGAGCATTATTCTTCCTCCACCAAACTTTACAGTTGGCACTATGAATTCGGGCAGGTAGCATTCCCCTGGCATCTGCCGAACCCAGATTCGTCCATTGGACTGCCAGATGGTGAAGCGTGATTCATCACTCCAGAAAACGCGTTTCCACTGCTCCAGAGTCCAATGGCGGAAAACTTTACACCACTCCGCGTGTAAAGTTTGACAAGCCGACACTTGTCATGGAGCATGGTGATCTTAGGCTTGTGTGCAGCTGCTCGGCCATGGAAACCCATTTCATGAAACTCCTGACAAACAGTTATTGTGTTGACGTGTCTTCCAAAGGCAGTTTGGAACTCAGTAGTGAGTGTTGCAAATGAGGACAGACGATTTTTACGCGCTACACGTTTCAGCACTCGGCGGTCCCGTTATGTGAGCTTTGTGGCCTATTACTTCGCAGCTGAGCCGTTGTTGCTCCTAGACGTTTCCACTTCACAATAACAGCACTTACAGTTGACCGGGGCAGCTTTAGCAGGGCAGAAAGGTGGCATCCTGTGACAGTGCCACGTTGAAAGTGACTGAGCTCTTCAGTAAGGCAATTCTACTGCCAATGTTTGTCTATGGAGATTGCATAGCTGTGTCCTCAATTTCATACACCTGTCAGCAACGGGTGTGGCTGAAATAGCCGAATCGACTAATTTGAAGGGGTGTCCACCTACGTTTATATACTGTATATAGTGTAGAATCTTGTTGTTGAACAAGATAAATTCAATGGGGGTGTCAGTATCCCAGGGTGTATGAGCAGCCTACAGTGGGCTGGTGCTTCTGGGAAAAGTGTTCATCCACTCCCCACATGTAGCTCACTGGCCCTTTGTCTCCTCTGATGTGAGCCCGCCGAGGCAAGTGTTTGACGTTTCCATGCCGTTCTTACAACCCCCAGGTTGTCATGGAAATACACTACTTGGCAAAGGCCACAAAGTTACAGTGGAGGAAAGGGGAGAGAAAAGAGGGTGAAAGGGGGGCTCAATTACTCCTGGGCTCTTTTGTATTTGTATGACATCATGGCCAAATGTTGATTAAAATAAGCTGTTGACTGCTTTACCATGGATATTTGTTGACACCAAGCTAAAGAAGGTGTGACCATAGTCAGGAAGTTCAGAAGCCTAAATCGTGTACTTTATTAGTTTTACAGTACATGGACGTCTTGTTAATGACTGTAACTGTTTAATGTGATTCAGTCCCGTTGGTAAAAGATAGACTTCTTGGCTGTGTAAAACAAAGAAACATGAATACCCCCTCTATCCCTCTCCTACTCTGTCCATCTGAGTAGAGCAGCCCTTACAAAAAAAACACATGACAAAATCACGTGAAAAGAACGTGTGAAAAAACATGTGGTTTTTGGACACGTGCTAGCACTTTTGAACAAATGCTGTGAAAAATTTTACTTGTGACATTTTCACGAGTCAGACACGTGGTTTTCGGACACTTGTGATGTTTCACATACATTTCTCATATGCGAACAAATCACAGATGTGATATTATACGTTCCACGTGTGCTTTTGTAACTGCAGGGATTCTCCCACAGGAGAAGCTAACGTGTTGACCATTTGACCAAGAGGGCCAACACTAATTTTAAAGTCGCAGGCGGGGCTACCCCATCACGTGACCATGAGCAACCATGATAGACTCATGACAGACTCATGTCTGCTAAACTTTCACGTGCATTTTCACATTTTAATGTCAACTTGGCCTGTCAACAATTTATTTTTTAAATATCGGGTTCATTGCAGGATTTGCTGTGATTAAAGACAATTAATCGTAATTTCATAATTTACTCAAATTGAGCTGTAATTTAAGATTTTTGATTCAAAAAGCATTACAAAAAGCAGTACAAGAATATTGCCATTTTGGTGTTGTGCAAAGTAACAGTTAGAAAAATCTGGTAAATTGATAAACACACCTTCTTCAAGCTGTTGTTTTTAGCTGTATAGATAATGTATTTTAGATGTTTTCAATGGATTTTGAACGCTTTCAGACAATGCAACAAACAAAAAAGTGCACAAAAATTACAAAAAGTTAACTTGAGTTAACTGATTAACTCTGACAGCGTTAATTTGAACATGTTTAAAAAGATAAATAAGGAGACAATGAGCGCTAGCTTCTCTGTTCTTTTCATTGGTTTTCTTCAAACGGCCACTGACCAACAGAGGCGTGAGCCGGCAGCAGTAACACTGAATGGATGGCTCAGAAATAAGAAATAATACTTTTTAAAACACATGAATTATTATACTCAAGTAGGCTAAGTTACCTTTTTACATTATGGCATTACAGAATTTGCAATTCCACATGTGGAAATATTGCAGTATCCCAATAACAACAACACCATTTTCAGAACTTCTCATGTCAGCAAGCCAGTGACACTCTCTTCCTCATATCTACAATGACAGTTATGATCTGACATACTGTAGCTAATCGTCTTATGTTTGTGTGGATGGGATCAGGACCAGGACACACAAAGTTATGTAGTAGGTCAGAGCCTCCCCCAAAGTCCTGGGCTCTTTCTTTACCATAAACATGCAGCTGTTAAATAGGTACTTTTTCCGCCAGACTTTTACCTCATTTCTGCTGCTGTTATCTGGGAGCCCCTTGACAGTGTTGTGGTGCCTCCTCCACATGTGTTGACCAGCACTGCTTTCATCGCTCTGTGATTCATTGCGCCGTGGTTGAAATACCTGTTTGCCAAGGTAGTCATGCCTCCACTGCATCCCACATCTCGTCCCTCGGCCCTACACACCACATACTCCTCCCACTCCTCAACGTGGCTGTCACGCTGTCACCCTACGTCTCAATCTCAGTACCTTTTCACAAAGCCCTGCAGTAGGCCTAAATTACATTAAGGATAAGATGGATTGAAGTGAATAGCTGAAGATTGATTAGTGTTGTGAAAGGAATTTTATAATAAATACTGATTTTAAGGTTGTTTATAATACTGAAAATGATGATGAAGTTTATAGGTCATAGCCATATTTGTGACTTGGACCAACGGGAAGAAGAAGAGGGCGTTGCCTTTGAATAAGGATAGGCTGTCTTCAGTCTATTTTCCTATGACTGTATGGGTACAATTTTTTTCTTTTTACAGTTATTATGCGTTGTGATTCTAATTCGATTTTGTTATTTGAAATTGGTTTGTTTTATTTTTAACCAGTAGTTTTGTTATTTTAACACATTACTCACATTGTGAGCCTTGTGTCAAAAATGGGGAATAGTGATATGTAGGAGTGTATCGAGTGATAGATGAAGGAGTGTACTGTCGTGTTGCTTGTTCTGTTCTGTTTCGATACAAATCTCACCAGATTGGGTCTGCTGGATTGCTGGGATTTATCCCAATGGGTTAGAGGTCTAACTTCCTGATCCGGTGACTCTGCAATGAAGTTGACAGTGTGATGGGGAGTATAAACCAATTTGGAGAAAAAAAATCTACAGATTGGGTTGTAATTCTCTTTCACATATGTTTAGAGATTTGTATTAAGAATAATTGGTAAAAGTACTAATTGTCATATTGTCAATGCTTGTCTGGATTTCCTGAATCAGAAATTAACTGAACTAAACTGTGTTTCTGATCTGTCCTCTCTTGAAGTTATCATGAGGGTGACTGTAGTCGTTGTCTTAATGCATGGAAGGAATAATTTGACCACGAGAACGGTGTGAACCTCAAAACCCCCTGTAACCTGCTGAAGAAGAGCGACAAAGGCGTTCAATCTGGCCCTGTCTGCACCACTTCTACCGAGAGACCTGAGTCTGAGCCAGCAACCGGTGTACAGCATCCAATCAAAGCTATCAACTGCTTTTCTCGCCTGCCTTTTCTCTCAGGAGTGTGACAGGAGTACACGTGGAGTAAGCATGGAGATAGATCCGTTCCAAAACTTCTCTCACGTTGCTGGTATGCTGGTTGGCAAGGGTGAGACATTGAAATTGGAACATTATCATGGGCCATCCACTTGAACTATGACGCTATCTGAAGAAGACTATGAAGAGACGCCAGAAGATTGAGTGCCTGATTGAGAAGATTGAGTGCCTTCAATTGTGCCCAGAATTAATTTAGGCTTGTCTTTAATTTGGGGTATCAAGTTGATTGTAGAGGTCTAACACACTGCTAAATGTAGTAATTTAGATTAAGAATGCATTGGGATACTGATCTGTGGTTATAATCATGATAAGAAAGTGAATACTATAATTATGGATAATTGTGCTGTATGTTAATATAAATATACATTCTGCCAGTGTCGATGTGCTAACTTGAGGGTTTTTAACTTTGAGTACTAGGACCAATCACTGAAGCATTGTCATTCTAATTTTGTGTTGGATAATTAATTGGGTTTTGATTATGATTTGGGAACTGAAAGATTTTTGAAAACTGACCGATTGATTTGAGTATGTTCTTAGTATGTTAATGAGTGGGTAAAGAAGTTGTGTACTTAAGATGTTGACACTCTTCTCAGCCTGCCCTGGTGAATGGAGAGGGTGAACTCTGATCCTGAGAGTGAACTTGATCCTGATCAATTTGACCTGTATTAGCAAATTCAATTTCGATGATATTGATCCAAACCCCGAGCACCGGGCCCAAATTGATCTGATGGCCCATTCGGTTTGTAAACGTTGTCCATAGAGGGGCAACTGTAGATGTTGTTTAAAGGGAAGACGTGGTCCGAGAGTCGATGGTCATTTTCACCATCCTGACCCTTATTATTGTGGCCATACCCAGACATGACCATCATATGGAACCATTTAATTACGCTATGTGCCAAAGAGATGATTGTCGTATTTGTGCTACATTCCCTTGTGAACCAAAATAACTGATTGAAATGTTTGTGTTGGAGGTAGTACCTCCAAAGCGGTGAGTGAAATGAATTTTATAATATCTGTACAGTATAGGAACACCTGTACAATGATTCATGTTTTGCTTTATCTTGAGATGAAGAATCAGTGGTAGACACTTTGTAAGTGCATGAAGAGGTCAACTGTACAAAAGTCATGTGTCTGTTTGTTGAAACTATACTTTCAGTTCCTGTTGATGCTATGTTCCAGTCTTACTTCTGCTAGCACATGATAGCAATAGGAGGAAGAAGGATTGGGAAACTAACTGCAAATAACAATAAGCTGAACTCCGCCTAGCAGAGACATCTTTGTACTAACAACTATTAATTATGATCTTATATGGTATTAAAGTTAAGCGACATCACCCTGGGCAGGGTGAACCTCAGTAGGGGATTAGAAGGGAAAACACCATCTTTTGAACTGAGTGTATTACTTGCAAATTACTGTAAGTGTATACTCTGGGTTGCAATCCGGCTTGCAATCCTTATTAAACAAACTAACCTCTGATCAAGCCGTTCCTGTGGTCTCTTGTATGAACTTAGGGCAGAAATCCCTGACAATAAATAGTTTGTTTAATAAGGATTGCAAGCCGGAGTGTTGTCAGTTAGTTCATTAAACCATCAATCAATATGTTTTCGAATGGGGATTTAAAATGTCTGCATACAGAGACCTTTCCTGAATTCATGCCCCTATCACACCAACACACAAGACAAATCCCTTCTCTACCTCTCTCAAACATAACAATGGGGTTGATTCATAAACTTTAACCCCCATGTTAAACGTACAACTTCTTTTGAAAAGTCAAATGGCATGAGCCATCGGTACTCCAGTAAACATTACCATGAGCTTCAAGTATTTGCTTGTGTGTCCTTTGCTGCCATCCTGAAGCAGAGGAAACATCGCAACTCTACCCATTGTGTTTGTCAGCTCCGTGTATAGAGCGAACAGGTGGTAGTTACGTTTTATGCATCAACCTCTGATGTGTTTTACTGCAGTGAGTCAGCAACACAGGGCTTATACTGTTTACACAGAAGGTGGACAGAGACACGTACTTAGAACCTAATTTATACTCTTCATAAAGCCTGTTGAGATGATTAATAGGCATTGCAGACATTGCATTTTCTGCAATGAACTGAGGAATTTTAAACAATCTGAAGGTGCAAGACGTAGCCTGTTGCACATCTTCAACCCTTCAATACATCTGAGAGACATCTATTTAAATTGTTCCAAATGCAAACTTGCAAAAGATGGTTACGTGGTCAAACCAGTGTGGATGGTCAGGATGAGGGGAGGCAGCCGGCTTCTGTTCAGACAGCAGATAAAGGGAGGGGAGAGTTGGCCATCTTGATGCAGCAGCAACAGGCTTTGTGGATCTGGGTCTGTGGTGTGGCTTTCAGACTGTGGGTTATTTGGAGCGCGGGGGAATAAATAATGCAGCTCTTTGTCTTCCACGTGTGTGTGCGTGTGTGTGTGTGTGTGTGTGTGTGTGTGTGTGTGTGTGTGTGTGTGTGTGTGTGTGTGTGTGTGTGTGTGTGTGTGTGTGTGTGCGTGCGCACGCACACTTAGGGGCACATGAGCGATCCTCCCGAACAGACAGTCCATACTATTTAGTTAATTTAATATACAGTGCAGGTATGCAGTATACTCGCTGTAAATGTGTACAAATCTATACTGTACACTATGTACACCTAAGAAGAAAGTATGTGTAAGTATGTTCTACATATGGAATAAACTACCTGAAATAGATGATGCCCAATCATTTACTTTGGTTGCATTTATTATCATCTGTAGTGAAATGGCATCCCCTTGACTAATGTACTGATACCGTATGTATACAGTCAACTTAAAGGAACTCAGCAGCAGTAGAATACATTAATAGGAAGGGTGCTAAAATGTCTGCCACCCTGCTGGTCTTGATGAACTCTCTGTGCCAAACGCTTGACACTGCTTGCGTTAGTAGGGATCTTTTTTTTTATTGGCCCTATTTGCATGACAAAAGTGTGCTTCTGATTCACGGGTGCTGAGGAAGGTGGAGGGAGAGGGGGGAGAAGGCTGGCTGGAGGCAGAGGTGGACTGTTGGACAGAAAGGCTGTGATTTGTACCTCCTGGCTGGCAGCAACAGACAGACGCTCTTCACCATGTATGGCAGTGGCTTCTCCACAGAGGCCAGTTAACCAGCACATGCTGGAGACTGGAGCTGGACACTGGATGAATGGACTGGGCATATGTCAGAGGACACACAGTACATGGGAGTAGTGGTCATCAGGACGTAAGGAGAGTTACAGCAGCCTTGGAGGAACACTGAGCAGTGAGAGCTGGAGCGGGAGCAGCCTGAGTCTACAGTAAGCCCAGTTACTCATCACATGTTGCAGTCTGGGTCTGAGGTACCTTTCATATGTGTTAGATAAGGAGACGTGTACAGCTATTTTATTTGACATAGTTCTCTTAGAAATATACCAAAAATATAGTATAGTACCTATCATCCTTCAAATACTGTTTAACCACACAGTATGTGTTTGTGCTTTGTTAGACATTTTATTGTTGAACAGAGCTGAATTTGTCTTTGATATGAAAAGAGACTACAGTGTGATCCATTGAAGTAAACCTAAATGTTCCCTGAAAGGCAGAGGCCAGTAAGCATTGTGTTTTCTTCCAGCTGTGGAACATAGAGAAGTAGAGATGACTGGAGCCCTGCTGACTCTGGTTCTGCTCTGTTGCATAGTGGTAATGTCTATTCCTTTCTTATGTAAACTAGGAAATCAACTGGAGAGAGAAAAAAGTTCACCTTTTCAGTGTTTTATTTGAGATATTCATGCTTTCGTTGGTAGACCTGATACGTTTGATAGGCTTAACACAACTATTCATTTGACTGATTATTCTGTTTGTTTCTATTTTGAGATTATTGGATAAATAAATATCAAGGATATTACATGTCTATGCCATAGCCAACAGAATAAAGCAGTGTAAATGTTTCATCTATGGTAGGTGCTGTGTGAATGTGAGCCAACTCAGCCAGGGCTAGACAGAGAAGAGAGGGGCTCAGATGGTGAGTTCTGGAACTGCCCATCACAATTTGATGCACGATGCTTGAAACTCCTTTGTATACCAAGGCTATTCCATGTTGTTTCCATAGAGATTTGCTCAAAGAGATTTTTATTTATTTTATTTTTTACCTTTATTTAACTAGGCAAGTCAGTTAAGAACAAATTCTTATTTTCAATGACGGCCTAGGAACAGTAGGTTAACTTCCTGTTCAGGGGCAGAATGACAGATTTGTACCTTGTCAGCTCGGGGATTTGAACTTGCAACCTTTCAGTTCCTAGTCCAACGCTCTAAACACTAGGCTACCCTGCCGCCCCAAGTTGATAGAAGTGTTCCTGTAAAGTATAATATCCACATGTGGACTGATCCATGCCTATTTGTGGTTGTGTGTTCCTGGTGTCATGTTGACAGAGGGCAGCAGTCTGCGCCTGGTCCATCAAACATCAGACTGGGTGTTCCAGCTGGTCAACGTGTCCCTGGCCTTCTCCCAGGCAGGGAGCTTCTGCAGGGGCCAGTTCAGCTCCCTCACCACCCTGGGCCAGCCTGAAGACGAAGAGGGAACCCTGGAGCTCATCAGGCAGGCAGGCCTGCATGGACCCATGTGGGTCAGAGACCCCAACAGGCCAACCAGCAGGTCTCTGGCCCTTGCCAAACAGTGTGAGTTTAGCAACTTAAACACCTACAGATGTAGGATCATAATTTGATCACTCTTTTGTTGCTGAGAATTGTCCTTCACAGCAGGAAACGCAAACTTCTAGTGTACTTGATTTTTAAAAAGGCTTCTGAAGTTAGTAATTTCCACTTTGAAATTTCAGACTTGAAAAAATGTATCAACCCCTACAAAAATGTCCATTAATTATAATCCACATAATAATTCACATTTCCTATTGCTGCAGGATTGTTTTCCTGCTGTAGAAAACTGGCTCAAATTAAGATCTTGTCCTGATGCCATATGCATGATGATCTGTGCTTGGGTGTTGTGGGTTAGGCTTAGGGTTAGGCTTAGGTTAGAGTTAGGGTTAGCGTTGAAAGTGATCCCCTTCTGTCTCTACCTATTTAGATGTGTTGTTCCAAGCCCTGAACTTCCCCAGGGACTCCCAGGAGGGCTACGGCCGTGTCAACATGACGTTCCCAGCCCTGCCAGCGGTGAGCGTGTGTGTCCGCGTGCAGTGGGACCCCCAGTGGGACCAGGTGTCCACCATGTACTCCTACGCCGCGGCCGTCTTCACCAACGAGTTCCAGCTGCGCGGACAGTTGGACGGGACAGGACGTATCTTGCTGGCGCTCATTGTTCATGGGCAGCACCGCCCCTACAAGGCATCCTTCCCCAACGATGGGGCCTGGCACCACCTCTGTGTCACCTGGCGCAAGACTGACGGCCACTGGGCCATCTATGTGGACGGGGAGAGGGGGGACATGGGCTCCGGGTCTGACACCCCCAGGGACATACATGGAGATGGCATACTTATCCTGGGGCAGGATCAGGACTCGTTTGGAGGGAACTTCACCGAGCCCTTTGTAGGGAATATCACAGATCTGAATGTCTGGGACACAGCCTTGGAGCAGAGGCAGTTCCTTGCCCTGAATGGCTGCTCATCTTTGACCCAGGACGCTATCTTTACCTGGAGTATAGATAATATGACCCGTCACCCAGTGGTCGGAGAGGTGCCAGCCATGCTGTTCTGCCCAGGTGAGACTGCACCTACAGTCACACAGCATTGAGATACCCCTACATAAAATCAAGCTATAATCTGATCGGCTCCTTTTTATTGGTTGATCTTTTGATTCCAGGTTGATATATTTTCAGTTTTGGTTGAATTGTCATCTTAGCTGAATTTTTGCCAAAACTTACTGTCAGCCATATTGTTTCACCTGCCCCCTTTGTGGTCTCTTGCTCCTATTGAGGTACTTCCCATTTATGAAGGATTTGTTCACACATAAAATTCAGCTCACGTTATTTGGGTTGCCTCCTGCAGGTTTTGATCAGAATGTTGGTCTTTTGATTCTTTCACATAGCATTTTAATGATCTTATGGTGCATCCTCTATAGGACTTTCTATGGCAAACCTACGGCCCTTCTTCCAGACCAATCTGTTCCTATTACTAATCCAATTCTGAGGCAGTGGTGGTTGTTCCCAGTCTCCCATCAGTTGGTTGGTTTGAGTCATTCTGGGTGATCTACCTCGAAAGAGGCCAGTTAACCCAGTGGCTGTCTGCCTTAACACATCCAGTATGTCTGTCTGAGAGAGATACATGGGGGAGAGGAAACTGGTTGGCGTGGTTCACTGGCTAAAGGCCATGTGGAGGGCAGAGGGAGGGGGATTTGCGCAAGTATGAGGTCTGCTTTACGAAGAGAATGGAGCTCTACTCAATAGTGAAAACCAATCAAATGTTTAACCGTCATGAAAGATAATGGATTTCATTGCTGTGTGTAACAAGTGAACTGACTCACAATGGAGGGGCTTTTTGCCGGCATACATTCTCAGTAAAAACACGGTCAAATCAATTGGAAGGAATTGTCTACGTTTTCAAAGGTTGCTGAATATGTTGAATATGAAAGTAGAATGGTATTACAAATGTTAGGCTACAGCATGCTGAGTTGAACCAAATACTTAGAGGACTAATGATTAAACAGAGGTGTCACAAAATCAAGAGCTCACTTGATGCAAGCAATTCATTTAAATATGTATTTCCATGAACTTTATTAGAACATAAACAGATGATGTAGTCATTGGAGCTGTCTCATGCTGTGTGTGTGTGTGTGTGTGTGTGTGTGTGTGTGTGTGTGTGCGCGTGTGTGCGTGTGTGCGTGTGCGTGTGCGTGTGTGTGTGTGTGTGTGTGTGTGTGTGTGTGTGTGTGTGTGTGAGCAGCGGTCCACAAGCAGAGGGAGATGCAGGGCTGCAGGACTCTGGAGGGCTGGTCTAGCCAACAGCTCCCCCTGTATGACTCTACAGACTGCTCCACCACACTGCCCTTCATCTGCAGGACCAGCAGGGGTGAGTCAACCACTACCTACGACCAGACCATTACTCACATACTGTAACGAACATGGCTATCACAGCACTACATGGCTCTTTACTGTACACCCATAAGTTGTCCATTTCTGAACAGACTAGTGAAATTCATTTTGCATCACATTAGGGAAACTGACTGAACATTAATATTTGTGACTTTGTACAATGCTAGTAACTACCATCACCAAACATCAGAGAGGAACCAGGGACAGTCTCTGACACGACTGTTTCTTACAGAGCGCTACGTTAAGATGAAGGAGTTGAGTGAGTCTCAGCGCTCCCATCCCAGTCCCTTCATGCACCACCTCATGCAGCTCTCCAATGGAACGCAGGTAAAGACTGATTACTATAAATCATTGGTTGCCTGTCTGGATTGGGACATTTACGATTTATCTCTAACCTACTCAACTTGACACAGCAATAAACGTTGTTCTGTCAGTGAGTTCAATATTCTTGAACCCTGTTTTGGATTTCCTCTCCATCCTCTGCTGTGTATGTGTGGATGTGTGTGTCCCCGCGTGCATCTGTGTATGTGTATTAGGGCGTGAAGGGTGTGATGGGGGGGCAGCCAGGGATCCAGATGAGCTGGGGTCAGGCGTCCAGTCTGCTCAACATGTCCAGGCAGGCCCTGGAGGACACCAGGGAGGGGCTGCAGCCAGGGGACATGCTGTCCCTGGTCCAGCTGCTAGCGTGGGCTGCAGACGTGCCCACAGACACAGCCGTGGAAGGCAACGACAGCCTTGCCACCACCAGCGCCGGGGAGCTCAGCCACACCTTTATCGCTGTGGCTGACAGCATCATTAGCCAGGACAACGCCCCCAAGTGGCAGGCCATCAAACAGGTACCAATCAATTATTCAAACGTATTTATAAAGCCCTTCTCACATCAGGTACCAGAGAGACAGGCTAAAACATGGTCTGGGATCCGGTGGAGGTAGTGCCGCCAAGGTGTTGGGAACATAAACACGACTACTGGAGTATTTGGTATTTTGGTATTTTATTAGAATCCCCATTAGCTGTTGCAAAAGCAGCAGTTACTCTTCCTGGGGTCCACACAAAACATGAAACATGACATCATACGGAGTATGGCAGTATTATTTGAGGATATCTCCACTAGAGGGCAGTAAGATCAAATGGATACTGTGAATGAGAAAGGATCAAATGAACGCTTACGCTTGGCTAGATAAGTGTACTTGTACGAGCACATAGGGTTGAATCTTGATCAAACTTCATCGCAGATACACTAAATTTAATCTGCTCTGGTTTGCATCAGAATCTGTCATGACAATGAACAGGTCTAATTTGTATATTGTAAGCAGCACTTTTTCACAGACTATTATGATCTCTGGTCATGTTTAAATGTGTGTGAACATTTTGAAGATAATATCCATTATTGTCTTTGTTGAATGTTCTTTAAAGGAGCACAGTGAAGTGCGGCGTGCTATTATGGTTAACATATCACATCCAAAACAATTACTCAGACATGTCTCACATTATACTTCATATAAACCGCAAGTATCGCATGTCTATGTATCCTAGTGCTAGCCATATGATAAGCGTTCATGTTGTTGCAGAGATTTTGCCTCCCCCATTTCACCCACCTCCCCCACCTCCCCTCCCCCAGGCCTTTCTACCCTCCAAGGTCACAGCAGTACAGCACAGCCAGGCTGAATGTATTAGAGCAGCTAGAGGACTGAAACATCCACATAGCATAGTGCTTCACCCACAGTCTCTGCTCTATCCAATAACCACAGCCAGGAGTCTCCTGACCGCCTGACCAAACTCTGGGTCCTAGTTATGGGCTTAATATTCTGGTTAGGTCACGTGGTCAGGTGAAACTCCTGGCCCTACCAATGACTAGTATATCTCCATGATTAAACCCCATTCCTTTATCCCCACTCTGTGCCCCAGGTGGTGAGTGGACCGATGGCTGTGGTCAAGAGCATTGACCGCATGGTGACCAGTCTGAGCACTCAGCTGATGACGGAAACGGACCATCTACTTATCCACAGGTCCAACATCAGTGAGTCACTTAGTAGAGTACAGTACATTCTCTAGAATGTTAGTGTGTTCTGTGAGCTGCTGAAAGGCTGACAGAGCGGACCGACCATTGAATTAGGCAATAAGGCCCGAGAAGGTGTGGTACATGGCCAGTATACCACGACTAAGGGCTGTTGTTATGGATACAGGCCTTAGCCGTGGTATATTGGCCATACACCACACCTTTAATGACAACATTCCTATCCACAGGGGCTCTTCATCAGGTCCCAGGTGGTTGGTCCCAGGTGGTTGATAGCAAATAGGAACATTTAGTGTCCAGGCCTTTCTGTCCTTTCCATGTTTACTCATTAGCACTTTTTGTAGGATGTGCTGCTGTTACTACAACCATTCCTCTTACTACAGTATTCTGTTCATTCCACTGAGAATATGTGTTTATGTGATTCAGAGCTGGAGGTTCAGCAGCAGAGTCTGGGAGAGGGATCTAGCGGGCCTAAGTTCTGTGGTCCAGACGTGGAGAGCGACACCAACATAGACTGTATCTCAGTCCCCACACAGAACATGCAGAATCTCCATGACAAAGGTGAGAGACAACCCTGAGAGTGCTGTAATGTCCATATCTCATCTGCACTCCTTCAGCCATAGCCTAGTGCTTTACAGTCTCGACCATGCATTCCACATTCCAACAGTAAACACCTAGTGAAGAAGGATTTTATTTGAAATACCACACATTTATCAAGCACTGTTTTATAGGCACATCCCACTGTGCACGCCATGTCATTTCAATGTGGATAATTGGGTCATTTTTGGTTGAGATGTTGATCAATGAGACTACAACCTACATTCACCCACTCAAAACTAAAACATAAAGTTTGTTACATTTCCAGTGTGTTATCACCATGCTTTCAACCATCTAAAAGCACAACCAAATTCCAATGGAAAAACAATGTCAGATTTTTGGGTTACTTGTCACCCAAATGTGTGTCACTGCGCTTTCAACCATATAAAATCACAGCAAAGTTCAAATGGGAATACAATGTCAGATATTTTGTTTATTTATATAACAGATTAATGTGTTATCACTGTGATTCATCTAATAGCAAAACTAAATGACCTAGATTGCATTTGAGATTACATTAAAAGTACATGGTGCAAGTGACCAATGCCTTTCGAGATTCTGCACGGATTATTGAGGCAATTGTGAAGATATCCACAGACCTGCGACAACCTATCCATGTTATCTTGAACATCCACACTTTATATGATGACATAAGAAGACATTTATAGTTACAGTAACTTCAAAATGTGGCCATGGATGTGTTACTCATTTTAATGTTGAATGTTACTTTAGTTTGTAAAATAGGCTATTTACTGTATTACAAAAGTAATATTGAATTGTGTTTGGTTGACAACCTAACCTAATATCAACAACCTCTTAAGGATCGGATCCTTCTTTTCAATGTAAAAACTGGTTGTCAACAAGTCAATAGGCAATTTATTTTATTTCAAAAGTGATTTTGAATTGTGTTTGGTTGTCAACACAACCAAATATCAACATTTTGAAGGATATGTATATTCTGCTTGGATAGTTCCATCTGTGCCACTGGCTTTAATTCCAGCTTACTACAAATTAATAATGGGTATGTTGAATTTTCGACTCCATCTCAACCAAAAATCTAAGTTAAAGAACTAAATCATATCAAACATTAAATGCACTTTAAATAAGGTTTGATTTAGTCCTATTCTTTAACTTCGATTTTGGTTGGGATGGAAACGAGAATACAACCTATCAATTATTCATTTGTTTACGAAGTGGAATTAAAGTCAGACTAAGTCAGATGGAGCTATCCAAGCAGAAGATAAAGTATCAGTCAAAGGTTTGAACACACCTACTCATTCAAGGGTTCTTCTTTATTTTTACTATTTTCAACATTGTAGAATAATAGTGAAGACATCAAAACTATGAAACAACACATATGGAATCATGTAGTAACCTAGAAAGTGTTAAAAAAATCAAAATATATTTGAGATTTCAGATTCTTCAAATAGCCACCCTTTGCCTTGATGACAGCTTTGCACACTCTTGGCATTCGCTCAACCAGCTTCATGAGGTAGTCACCTGAAATGCATTTCAATTAAAAGGTGTGCCTTGTTAAAAGTTAATTTGTGGAATTTCTTTCCTTCTTAATGTGTTTGAGCCAATCAGTTGTGTTGTGACAAGGTAGGGTGGTATACAGAAGATAGCTCTATGTGGTAAAAGACCAAGTCCATATTATGGCAAGAACAGCTCTAATAAGTAAAGAGAAATGACAGTCCATCATTACTTTAAGACATGAAGGTCAGTCAATCCGGAAAATTTCAAGAACTTTGAAAGTTTCTTCAAGTGCAGTCGCAAAAACCATCAAGCGCTATGATGAAACTGGCTCTCATGAGGACCGCCACAGGAAAGGAAGACCCAGAGTTACTTCTGCTGCAGAGGATAAGTTCATTAGAGTTAACTGCACCTCAGATTGCAGCCCAAATAAATGCTTCACAGAGTTCAAGTAACAGACACATCTCAACATCAACTGTTCAGAGGAGACTGCATGAGTCAGGCCTTCATGGTCGAATTACTGTAAAGAAACCACTACTAAAGGACACCAATAGTAAGAAGAGACTTGCGTGGGCCAAGAAACATGAGCAATGGACATTTTTTAAATCAAACCGAACTTGAAACCCTCGGCCTAGTGTATAACAATGAATCTATTTCGTTTTTAAGTGGAGATCTCTCAACATTCATTCTCACAATAGCACATTGATTATAGTCAATGACAAAATATCAAAGCAAAGCAGGGCTTGGCTTGGTTTAAACCCTGGATCGGTAGATAGATCAATTCTCCAGTAGGAGGTGCTGCCCAGACAATTCTTTTATTTTTTGATAGCAAATATAATGTTGAAGACCTGACATTGATTAAAAGGTACAAATTCAACATATTCTGTGCAAGGTTTGTCTATGTTGACATTTGGTTACCATGATGACATAATCATGTGGTTGAAATTTCACCCTCAAAACAACAGTTTACGTTGATTACTTTTTTTTAAATGGAATGTATTTTCCACGAAGATTCCACGTCACAATAAGTTGACAAATGACGTTGAAACAACATCGATTCACCCACTTCATGCCCAGTGGGATATGTACTAATACAGACAGTATGTTTTCATCCATTTGCACTCCCAGGGCCTTGACTTTAGTCAACTACTCATTACAATCTATATTAAGTGGCTATTGTGAGACATAACGTTGATCTGTGTTCCCACTTACTGCTGCATTGTTAAGCTGTCTAGTGTTCTTAGAAGAGAGAGACACTTAGTTTGGTTAGTGGAGATATTGATGTTGTTTGAGCAGGCTTCCAGAAGGTGACTGTGGTCAACACGTGGTACAGTTCCCTGCGGCCTCTTTTCAACGCGGAGGAGAACATCACCATGTTTCCCATCGTCACCGATGGCGTCCAGAGGTATGGAAGATGAGAACTTTTTTCAGACCAAGGTCACATTCAGTAGGCACGAAATAAGGAGAAATCATTTGAAACAGGGCGAGTCGTTTTTTCATGAACGATTGCCGATTTTGAATCAGTCCATTAAGGACATTCATTTTCATTTTCCATTAAGACTTTTTTCCATTAGTGCCTACCGAGCATGATCCAGTGTTGATATCCAGTCTTATGTGTGACTGCCACCTTAAGGCCTGTGCTGTGCTATGTGTGTCAGGTACCTGGGCACCATCCTGGGCTCCTCTGTCATCTCTACTACAGTCCTGGGGGACGGACAGCCTGTCAGCATGGCTGTGCGCTTCCAGCTCCAACACAGAGCTCAAGTAAAGACCTCAGTGTCTCACACTCACATGGACTATATTCCTCTATGCACTATATACCTCTGCCTCTTCCACAGAGAATATGATACCATATATCCCCCTTGTTCTCCTTCATAAGCCTGTCCTTTACCGTAAGTGTGAAATTGTCCTTTTCCATCGATTGCTTCAGAATTCTGCAGGGACCGTGTATGACCCAGTCTGTGCATTCTGGGACTTTGATCTGATGTGAGTATAACGACAGCAAATTTTCATTACGTCCAGCAGGTTGACGTTTATTGGGATGAGTCTTGTCCTGGAGGCAGAACTGAGCGATTTCCTCTAGAGGGCCAGCTGCAAAGTCAAAATTGGCTTTATAGTATAAATGTGCTTTTTGGATTTAATTTAAGATTAGGGTTCGCAGTGTGGTTAAGGTTAGGGTTAAAATCAGATTGTATGATTTTGTGGCTGTGGCTGCTAGTGACCACTCTGCAGAGCTGCCTCCAGAACAATATTCATGACAAAAAACAGTAACCGGCTTACATCTATAGAAATCAGATTTATTAGTGTAATGGTTACCATACATTGTTATGAAACTCTTGTCCCCATCTAGGCCAGAGTCAGGTGGGTGGTGGTCTACTAAAGGCTGTGAGGTCATCTCTAAACACTACGATTCCACTGTCTGCTTCTGCAACCACACCACCAACTTTGCCCTGCTGCTGCAAGTCTATGAAGTCCAGGTAAAGGTCCATTCTACCCTCCACAATTCCTCACACTCCACGTTGTGAAATAGTGCAATAGAGAATAGTCAACAGACACTTGTAGTCTGTATAGTTCAGTAATCATGCCTGAGAACCTGAGAATGATCATGTGACAACTCCCGACAAGGGCTGTTCTGAGTGGGTCGAAACATGAGAAAATAACGAACGACCAGCCCGCTTGGATAGCAACTTTACAATGCAAAAAATTATATACTCTTTAAAATAATGTTTTTAATGAAAATATTGAATTAATGTTTTGATAAACGATTTGGCAACCGTTCTACATGCCAATAAGTTGAATACAGGTCTTGGAGGGAGTTGTCACACGATAATTCCCGGGTTCGAGGGCATTATCGCTTTTATAAAACGGTTATTAATTAAATGTTTTAATTAAAGGCCTCTCGAGTGGCACCGTGGTCTAAGGCAACGCAGTGCTAGAGGCATCACTACAGACCCAGGTTCGATCCTGGGCTGTGTCGCAGCCGGCCGCGACCGGGAGACCCATGAGGCGACGCACAATTGGCCCAGCGTTGTCCGGTTTAGGGGAGACTGTAGCTACCAATTGGATATCATGAAATTGGGGAGAAAAAGGGGTAAAAAAAAATTAATAAAAAAACATTATTTTAAAGAGTAAATTAGTTTTTGCATTGTGAAGTTGCTACCCAAGCAAGCTGGTTGTTAGTTATTTGCTCATGTTTTGACCCAGTCGTTAATTCTAATCATTCTATTCATTCAATGTTGCTATGCTAAACAAATTATTGGCATGTAGCTAGCTAGCAGAGATTCAATGATGATGAGAGGGAAGAACTTCAATAAATAATGATTTAACCTCTCTAGGGTAGGTGGGATGAAATCGTCCCGCACTATTCAACAGCCAGTGACACATCAGAGCGCCAAATTTAAAACCACAAAATGTCATAATTCAAAGTTCTCAAACATAGGACTATTTTACACCATATGAAAGATACGACTCTCGTTAATCTAACCACAATGTCCGATTTCCAAAAGGCTTTACAGCGAAAGCAAAACATTAGATTATGTTAGGAGAGTACATAGTCAGAAATAACCACACAGCCATTTTTCAAGCAAGCATATATGTCACAAAAACCAAAAACACAGCTAAATGCAGCACTAACCTTTGATGATCTTCATCAGATGACACTCCAAGGACATTATGTTATGCAATACATGCATGTTTTGTTCAATCAAGTTCATATTTATATCAAAAAACAGCTTTTTACATTAGCATGTGATGTTCAGAACTAGCAACTAGCATATACACCGCAAACTTCCGGTGAATTTACTTAATTACTCACGATTAACGTTCACAAAATTCATAACAATTATCTTAAGAATTATAGATACAGAACTCCTTTATGCAATCGCGGTGTCAGATTTTAAAATAGCTTTTTTGCAATATTGTGAGTAGAGAGCCCGGCCATCACGGCTAGCTAATTTGACACCGACCAAGTTTGGCCCTCACCAAACTCAGATTTACTATAAGAAAAATTGGATTACCTTTGCTGTTCTTCGTCAGAATGCACTCCCAGGACTTCTACTTCAACAACAAATGTTGTTTTGGGCCGAAATAATCCATAGTTATATTGAAATAGCGCCGTCTTGTTCGTGCGTTGAGGTCAGTATCCGAAGGGTGACGCGCTGGCGCATTTCGTGACAAAACATTTCAAAATATTCCATTACCGTACTTCGAAGCATGTCAAACGCTGTTTAAAATCAATTTTTATGCGTTTCTTCTCGTAAAATAGCGATAATATTCCAACCGGGCGACGTTGTATTTGTTCAAACACTGAAATAAAAAAATGGAGTAGTCTCGTGCATGCGCACTCCAGTGTCATTGTTCTCAGCAGGACGACTCATAAAAACTCCTGCTGTTTTTCGCCCAGAGACTGCAGAGTTCTCATTCCACTTTCTGGCGCCTTCTGAGAGCCAATGGAAGCCTTAGAAAATGTCACGTTACAGCAGAGATGCTGTATTTTTGATAGAGATGCCCTAGAAGGACAACAGATTGTCAAACAGGGCACTTCCTGCATGGAATCTTCTCAGGTTTTGGCCTGCCATATGAGTTGTGTTATACTCACAGACACCATTCAAACAGTTTTAGAAACTTTAGAGTGTTCTCTATCCAAATCTACTAATTATATGCATATTCTCATTTCTGGGTAAGAGTAGTAACCAGTTTAAATCGGGTACGTTTTTTATCCGGCCGTGAAAATACTGCCCCCTAGCCCCAACAGGTTAATAAATATCCAATAGGCCACTAGCTGAGCTAACCAAGCTAGTTGGTGATGTTCATAGTGACATTTCTGTTGATGGCACATGAGTGGAAGAACTGTCCATGGTCCTGGTGCTGGTTGGTGACAGCCAGTGCATTCCTCTTCTTTCCTGGCACGGGAGAGATTGCATTTGTAAAAGGATACATTGTTGAACAGGTCGTAGAGGCAGACATGTAGGTTTATACAACCCCCAACTGTTGCAAACCAAATAGTAGCATGGAAAAATAGTTTATGAATTTCCTGCCTGTGTTGTGGACAGTTGAGATATGACATGAACAAGTTATGGTATTTTTCGGGAGATGTTGTCCCACAACTCCCGCATATCAACCAATCAGCATCCAGGATCCAAACAGCCTGTTTTATAGTTAAGCAATAAGGCCCGAGGGGGTGTGGTATATGGCCAATTTACCATGGCTAAGGGCTGTTCTTACGCACAACGCAGTACTTTTCCCACCACTGCTGGTTACCAACGCAATCAGAGCAGTAAAACATTTTTTTTTTTTGTCATACCCGTGGTATACCACGACTGTCAGCCAATCAGTATTCAGGGCTCGAACCACCCAGTTTCTAATCTCTGATAAATACCTACCAATGTTTGTCTGTGTGTCAGAGGAGTCCAGGGAATGAGAGAGCCCTCCAGGTCATGACGTTCATCGGCTGTGGAGTGTCCCTGTGTAGCTTACTATTCACCTTCATCCTCTTCTTTGCTGTGGGGTGAGTGGTGCCCTGCTCCAGCAAAGAATCTACTAGCTTGTGGAGGGTACAATGTATCTGTCTGTTTGAATGATTCACTCTGTCCGTACATCATTTCTCTTTACCATGCTGAGTAGACAAATTGCTGCTGTGTTTCCTAGTATGACTGTATAATGACTGACTGACTGGTTTGTCTGTATGTTGGTCTGACCTTGATCATCTCTTTGTGTCCCTCTCCCCTGTCTGGCCTGGTGTGGCGTGGGGGCAGAGTTCCTAAGTCTGACCGCACCACTGTCCACAAGAACCTGATCGTGGCTCTGGGGATAGCTGAGCTGCTGCTGATGTGCAGTGACTGGGCCTCTGCTAACGAGGTGGGACTCTTTACATGGCTGTGTCTGTCTTTAAACCTCTCACTCTCTGTACATGGCCATGGGTAATATGGACTAGAAAAGGGCACAGGGTCAGTTTTGTCAGTGATCCAGGAGTCTGTAGGCTTTTAGCTGCTTCTGTCGTTGAATGTATGCTAGGACTCCATTCTCTTTTCTGGATTATAGTACTATATGTGCGTTACTTTCTATTGTTTTTGAGCCCGTGCCACCATGTAAGAGTAAGTGGTGGACAGGTATCTATGGCGACGCGAACCATGTCAATGCCATGTCCCTCCTGTCCACTAGGAGGCATGTCTGCTGGTGACGGCCCTGCTGCACCTCTTCTTCATGGCCTCCTTCTCCTGGATGCTGGTGGAGGGACTGCTGCTGTGGAGTAAGGTGGTGTCTGTCAACATCAGCGAAGACCGCAGGATGAAGATGTACTACGGCATCGGCTGGGGTAAAACAACATGCAGAATCACGCCTCACTCCGCTTAGATATTTATTATTAATGATACTGTACAATGTTCCCATACGTTCCACACAGGACTCATCCACTCACATAAGACCTTGGCCTATATTCTATAGCACATAGAAGTATTGTTTGGTAAGAACACAGTGCTGTCTGGAACACCACTCATCTAGACCAAAGGTTGTGTTCCTACTGACTCCATTGGAAGAGTGTGTGCATTCAAAAAGCTTAACACACTCATGATTATGTTTTCTAAGATGCCCAGATATACCAGCTAGCTGTCTGAGGTGTTCACCTGTTCAGACTAAATAGAATGGCCAGGGAATGGACAGTTGGTGTCTACTGTAGTCCCTGGCCCTGTACCACAGCAATGTAAACTCTCTTCACTAAAGACATGCATGTGTTGTATGAATATAAGAGACCTGTTGAATTAAAGGCTATAAATATTGTGTTATTTTTGCAGGTCTGCCTGTTGTGGTTGTTGGTGTAACCTTGACGATATCCCTGGACAAGTACAAAGCAGACAGTCACTGCTGGCTCAATGTGGAGACTGATATGATTTGGGCTTTTGTGGGACCTGTTCTTTTAATCTTGGCCGTATGTAGCTTCACTTCACTTATTTACTGTGTGTGTGTGTGTGTGTGTGTGTGTGTGTGTGTGTGTGCTTGTGTGTGCGTTTCTGTGTGTGTGTGTGTGTGTGTGTGTGTGCGTTTCTGTGTGTGTGTGTGTGTGTGCTTGTGTGTGCGTTTCTGTGTGTGTGTGTGTGTGTGTGTGTGCGTTTCTGTGTGTGTGTGTGTGTGCTTGTGTGTGCGTTTCTGTGTGTGTGTGTGTGTGTGTGTGTGTGTGTGTGTGTGTGTGTGTGTGTGTGTGTGTGTGTGTGTGTGTGTGTGTGTGTGTGTGTGTGTGCTTGCATGTGATGTTTACTAATGTGTCAGCAACAATATGGCATGTCCATCGGTTGTTCTGAGACTTTGTGTACTCCTAGGTCAATGCAGTGGTGCTGTGCCGTGTTGTCATGGTGACGGTGTCCAGCGCCCGTCGTCGCGTAAAGAAGCACACTCCCAGTTCAGCATCTAAACTCCACACCTTTGACCTGACTTGGTGAGTCACCACACTATATCCCATTTTCTCTCTCTCTCTCTATATATATATATATATATAAATATATACATATACAGTTGAAGTCGGAAGTTTACATTCACCTTAGCCAAATACATTTAAACTCAGTTTTTCACAATTCCTGACATTTAATCCTAGTAAAAATTCCCAGCTTTTCTTTCGTTCATCACATTGGGTTCACATTCATCACAGTGCGTCAGAAGTTTACATACACTCAATTAGTATTTGGTAGCATTGCCTTTAAATTGTTTAACTTGGGTCAAACGTTTTGGGTAGCCTTCCACAAGCTTCCCACAATAAGATGGGTGAATTTTGTCCCATTCCTCCTGACAGAGCTGGTGGCACTGAGTCAGGTTTGTAGGCCTCCTTGCTCGCACCCGCTTTTTCAGTTCTGCCCACACATTTTCTGTAGAATTGAGGTCAGGACTTTGTGATGGCCACTCCAATACCTTGACTTTGTTGTCCTTAAGCCATTTTGCCACAACTTTGGAAGTATGCTTGGGGTCATTGTCCATTTGGAAGACCCATTTGCAACCAAGCTTTAACTTCCTGACTGATGTCTTGAGATGTTGCTTCAATATATCCACATAATTTCCCTTCCTCATGAAGTGGTGCTTTGCTGCAGTCCCTCCTGCAGCAAAGCACCACCACAACATGATTCTGCCACCCCTGTGCTTCACAGTTGGGATGGTGTTCTTCGACTTGCAAGCCTCCCCCTTTTTCCTCCAAACATAATGATGGTCATTATGGCCAAATAGTTCTCTTTTTGTTTCATCAGACCAGAGGACATTTCTCCAAAAAGTATCGTCTTGTCCGTAGTCTGACTTTTTTATGGCGGTTTTGGAGCAGCGGCCTTTCAGGTTATGTCGATATAGGACTCGTTTTACTGTGGATAAAGATACTTTTGTACCTGTTTCCTCCAGCATCTTCACAAGGTCCTTTGCTGTTGTTCAGGGAATGATTTGCACTTTTCGCACCAAAGTACATTCATCTCTAGGAGACAGAACGCGTCTCCTTCCTGAGCGGTATGGCGGCTGGGTGGTCCCATGGTGTTAATACTTGCGTACTATTGTTTGTACAGATGAACATGGCACCTTCAGGCGTTTGGAAATTGCTCCCAAGGATGAACCAGACTTGGGGAGGTCTACCATTTATTTCTGAGGTCTTGGCTGATTTCTTTTGATTTTTCCATGATCTCAAGCAAAGAGGCACTGAGTTTGAAGGTAGGCCTTGAAAAACATCCACAGGTACACCTCCAATTGACTCAAATTATGTCAATTAGCCTATCAGAAGCTTCTAAAGCCATGACATCATTTTCTGGAATTTTCCAAGCTGTTTAAAGGCACAGTCAACTTAGTGTATGTAAAATTCTGACCCACTGGAATTGTGATACTGTGAATGATAAGTGAAATAATCTGTCTGTAAACAATTGTTGGAAAAGTTACTTGTGTCACGCACAAAGTAGATGTCCTAACCGACTTGCAAAAGTATAGTTTGTTAACAAAAAATTTGTGGAGTAGTTGAAAAGCAAGTTTTAATGACTCCAACCTAAGTGTATGTAAACTTCCGACTTCAATTATATATATATATATATATATATATATATATATATATATATACATATACTGTACACTACACAACATGCCCAAAAAGATGGTAATACCTAATCATGCGCTTTAATATGGAGTTGGTCCTGCCTTTGCTGCTGTAATAGCCTCCACTCTTCTGGGAAGGCTTTCCACTAGACATTGCTGTGGACACTTGCTTCCATTCAGCCACAAGAGCATTAGTGAGGTCAGGCACTGATGTAGGGCGATTAGGCCTCTCCCATACTCTATCTTATCCTCTCTGTCACTTGTCCTCTCTTTCCCTGACTCTCCTGCTCTCTCACTCACAAACACACGTGTCATGAAAACGTAGGACACATACATTGTATTTCGATCCTGTGACTCAACCCCAACATCCAACCCTTGGTGGCTTTTCACGGTATGCGTTTTCACGGTATGCGTTATATGTGTGAGATACAATGAGACAACTCCAGTAAACACTAAATGTGTCTTGAGGGGTGAGTCAGAATAAGTTTCCTTTGAAGCTCAATGGAATAGGAGGTTTTCAAATCCACAAGTGACAGATCCACACAGACAAACTGAGCAGAGTGACGGTGACTGTGTGAGAATGAGGTAGTTTGAGTTTGAAGTAGTGGGAGTTGTATGGGTCTTATCAGCCTACCACCTGGTCCTAGAGAGAGAGAGAGAGAGAGAGAGAGCTAGTCTGTGTGGGTGTTTGTTGGTCTGTATGCTTTTCACTGAGCTCATTGTCTGCTTAATGTGGACTCTAAACAGGGACCAGGGCCTAGTGTTCAGTCCTGTCTACCTGCGGAGACAAGATAAATACATGTATATTGTACACCCTGCTGATCTATGAACGCCAAGAGCATATTTCATAAAAGATTTATGAAATGCTATTTTTTGTTTCATTCATCACCTGTTCATTTGCTTGTAAAGAGAGTGAAGGAGTAAGCAAGTCATCTTTGCCCCCTCTGCAGACTATCTGTTCCCTGTAAGAATGTGATGATGTCACAACATTAGAAGGAAGACTAAATTGAAAAGAAATGAAGAGGATCTGCTCACTTTGACCTTGTAGACATAGTTCAGTGTGAACTCAATCTCCTGGCCCCTGTGCAGCACGACGACAGCAATAGCAGTTTGAACAAACAACCTCACAAAACAACATTAAAGTTATTTGTGCTCCAATGCCATCAAAGGTCCTCTGTGTATTATGCTTTTTGTTGCATTTCTTTTGATATTAAAGGACAGGTTCACTTTTTTTAACCATATCTGTATTTTGGATGTAAATGGTATGTTATAGACGGGTTGGTTGTTTAGTAACTTTTAGATTGTTGACAACATGTAAACTATATTTTGTCTCTGACAAAACATACAAATATTTGCACAATGAGCACTTGTTGTCTCTCAAATACATTGTTACAGTTGTTGGTTAGCTAGCTAATGAATTTGAGCCATATTAGCATAGACGTGACATCAGTCAAAACACCTCAAAACATTACATGCTTTCAAGAACAAGATAAATCTACCTGAAAAGAGCCACCTACGATTCTCCACATGGAAGATTCTTGTCATTGTTTCTAGCTATCTGGCCATGCAAAATCCCAACAACACACAGCCTTTTGTCCCATTGAAGTGCACGCATCAGCATTTCGTGACGTTTTCCAGACACCAGCGATAGACTTTCTCATGCTCGTTCTGCAGTTGCAGGGGCACAGAAAAAACATGATCAAAGGCTCCAAAAACAGCCAAATACATTAAAAAAATAAAAAAATACCCAAAACATTTATCTGGACACTATAATATGCCATTTACTTCCAAAATACATATTTGGTAAAAATAAAATATTACCTGTCCTTTAAGCAGGACAAAATGGCTCTTACACTCATTGAGAGGAATTTATAGAAGGGAAAAAAACATTTAAAGTCCTAACTTCCAAATCAGAGCATTCTAACCCCCCCCCCCCTTTAAAGGATTTAGATGCACTATTGTAAAGTGTTTGTTCTACTGGATATTATAGGTGAATGCACCAATTTGTAAGTCGCTCTGGATAAGAGCGTCTGCTAAATGACTTAAATGTAAATGTAAATGTACAGCGAGTGGACAAAACATTAGGAACACCCTCCTCATATTGAGATGCTACCCCTTTTGCCCTTAGAACAGCCTCAATTTGTCGGGGCATGGACTCTACAAGGTGCCGAAAGAGTTCTACAGGGTTGCTGGCCCATGTTGACTCCAATGCTTCCCACAGCTGTGCCAAGTTGGCAGGATGTCCTTTGGGTGGTGGACCATTCTTGATATACACGAAACTGTTGAGTGTTAAAAACCCAGCAGCATTGCAGTTCTTGACACACTCAAACCGGTGTTATTGGCACCTACTAACATACCCCGTTCAAAGGCACTTAAATCTTTTGCCTTGCCGATTCACCCTCTGAATGGCACACATACATAATCCATGACTCAATTGTCGCAAGGCTTCAAAATCCTTCTTTAACCTGTCTCCTCCCCTTCATCTACACTGATTGAAGTGGATTTAACAAGTGACATCAATAAGGGATCATAGTTTTCACCTGGATTCACCTGGTCAGTCTGTCATGGAAAGAGCAGGTGTTCCTAATGTTTTATACACTCAGTGTACATTATATTATCATTTTAATGTGACATTTTGAAAAACTTATACTGAATTTAAATTGAATCCAGTCAAATTAAGTATAGCTGTGGTTTTCCAAACCATTTAATTGTGTGCAGTTATGCAGAATTTTCACTTAATATAAGCGTGCAGGTTTGCGTACGTCAGTGTGTGTGTTCATATGGGTTGATGCGTGAGTGTGGGTGTCTTCACTATACTGACAGTCTGACTTCTGTAGGGCTGTGACACGACCAGTCCTTATTCTACTGCCGGTGCTGGGCCTGACCTGGCTGTGTGGAGTCCTGGTGCACCTCTCCATGGTGGTGGCGTATGTCTTCATTGCTCTCAATGCTTTTCAGGTGAGCAAAGCACCCATAGAAAGATCATTGTATGTAATGGTTTCAAGAGAAACTGAGAGTGAGAGAGACACAGAGAGGAGGGAGGTGGGCTTGCTATAGATAAGCGGAGTTGGGCTGCAGCAGGTCCAGTGGAGCGGTGGGTGTGGTGTGGTGTGCGTGTGTGAGTGAGTGCGCGTATGCGTTTGTGTGGGGGAGTGGGTGGCTCAGAGTGGGCCTTTGAAGGACAGGTCATGGCAGGGCTCCGGGGTTCTCCAGACTGACCTATCACCAGATTTACCTCCACCTCCCTTCCCATCATACCCATGATAAGCCCTGTAAATCAGCTGGAGGTTCTCTGGACTTCCCCTCTATTCCTCTCTCTCTCTGCCTCTCTCTCTTTCGCTATCTCTCTCTCTCTCTCTGTATATCTCTCTCTCTCTCTGTGTTCCTGGCTTTCTCTCTTTCTCTTTCTCTTTCTCTCAGGAACTTCAAGCATGGTTGTTAATTAATGTGAATGAGCTGGCTGCTGGCCCCGGAGTACCCCTCAAAGAGCTGCTAGTTAATTTAGATTTACTGAGGTTTCATCCAGAAGAGAGGGGAGAGGAGATAAACCTCAGTCTTCCTCAGAGCAGAAAATATACTTATAGAAACAACCCACTGTTCTCACCAAGCAGGAAGAAGTTGGTCATCATCGTACAATCAGGAACTTCTATCTACACAGCCTCATCAACAAGTTGTCTAACTCACTAAAGCCAGGATAAAGCACATATTGTAGGTAGTCTACAGCCATGGGTAATATCTTATTGTCTGTCCTTCCCTTTCTGCAGGGCCTGTACATATTCTTGGTGTATGCGGTTTACAATAGTGAGGTAGGTTTTCAAAGAACTCTTTCAGCGAGGCTTCTTTCTCTCCGAATGTAGTTGTCCATCTGTGGCATGCCAACCACTTGACGCTGCCAAATACGTCAGTGGGTGTACAAGCTATTGAGGGTATTGTCTGCTTTTCATAAAGGTGAGGAATGCCATAAAGAGGATCAAAGAGAAGAGGAAAGCCTTGTCTTTCACGGTGAGCCAAAAAGCATACAGCGACATCCTTACTAGCATTTTCATGTTCCAACTGGAGAAAAACACTATGCTAATTCAGTATGCACATGCTTTGAATACACAATCAGACAGCTTCATCTAAACAGTTCCATGCATTTTAATTGGTTGTAGAACTGTTCCCAGCCAATCAGCTTCCTGCCGTCCCAGAGGGGTCCGGCCCAGTCGTGGACCCACAGTCTGCCCCGTCCCTCCAGCCCAGAGACCAGCGAGACCTCAGGCCCCGGCAGCACCACCTCTACCTCACTGGTCATCAAGAACGGTAGGAGAGGCAGAATATGGTGGGTGGGCCTGGGGCTGGAGTGAGGCATGGGCTGTGGTGTGTTGGGTCAGGTTAGATGGGTTTGGGTAGGTTGGGTTGGATTGGGTTAGGATTGGGTAGTGGTGGGTTGGGTTGGGATTGGGTAGTGGTGGGTTGGGTTGGATTGGGTTAGGATTGGGTAGTGGTGGGTTGGGTTAGGATTGGGTAGTGGTGGGTTGGGTTGGGATTGGGTAGTGGCGGGTTAGGTTAGGATTGGGTAGTGGTGGGTTGGGTTAGGATTGGGTTGTGGTGAGTTGGGTTAGGATTGGGTAGTGGTGGGTTGGGTTGGGATTGGGTAGTGGTGGGTTGTGGTGGGTTAGGATTGGGTAGTGGTGGGTTGGGTTAGGATTGGGTAGTGGTGGGTTGGGTTATTTTTAAGTTTTAATTTATTTTATCGTTATTTTACCAGCTAAATTGACTGAGAGCACATTCTCATTTACAGCAACGACCTGGGGAATAGATTCAGGGGAGAGGAGGGGGATGAATGAGCCAATTGTAAGCTGGGGTTGGGTTAGGATTGGGTTAGGATTGGGTAGTGGTGGGTTGTGGTGGGTTAGGATTGGGTAGTGGTGGGTTGTGGTGGGTAAGGATTGGGTAGTGGTGGGTTGTGGTGGGTAAGGATTGGGTAGTGGTGGGTTGTGGTGGGTAAGGATTGGGTAGTGGTGGGTTCTGGTGCAAGGCGGTTAGTAGAGTCATGCAGTCTGGATATTACACTCAGGTGTTCTACACCACCTGACATGAATTCCATTAATACCAGGAGAATAACTGGTGGGATTATGCCTTTTTGTCTTTCAGAGAGTTATGGAAAAGAAAGTAGTTTTGTGAGCTTCTCCTTGAAACCAGCATCAGGAAACCAGGTATGTTTGGTATTATGCATCTAAAGAGACCATATCCACTTATTAGGCCTACAATCACTCCTAAACGGTTCATTGTGTATTTGAGAATTCTGCTCCATCTCCAACACATCAACATGTCTGTTTTACTTTACCAGGTGGTTCAACTGACTGCTTTCAAGCCCTCAGGTAATTTCACAATTTCCTTGACAGTGAATCTGACTTAAAAATTCTTAAAAATCTAACATGCTGACCACTCCGCTCGCGTCGCGTGCGTTGCAAAATAAATGTACACATACAGTACATGTTATTCAGTCATTTCACCCACACTGCTCGCGTGCGTCAACGAGCGTCTGCGTAGCCAGGCGTTAAAATAGAACTTGGTTCTATTTGTGACGCTTGATCCACTGCAAGTCCCGCCTCTCCCATCTCATCATTGGTTTTTAGGAGCATATACCCACGTGGGTGATTGAAAGATGAACTGAGGTCCACACTCCAGTCCAGTTGGTAGTGGTAATGCACCTTAACGTTGGTTGCCAACCACTATATAAAGTCCAAAGAAGAAGAAGCCTGAAGGAGGAGAGATTACTAGAAACGAAATCAGTTTAACCTTTTATCTGTGGATTAACTGTTGGAGTAGTGAACCTTGTGCATTTCAGGTAAAATAACAACCCGATGTTTATATTGCAGGACAAATTAACAAGCAACAGCAAGCTAGCTAGCTAAATTGCCATAAATGTTTAATGCATTTCAACCTGTCCCCAAATTAATATAGTTGGTTCAGAGTTAGTTTTGCTATTTCAACCTGTGAGTCCTGATCGTGTCTGGTGTAGGTGGACAAAATCAACATGCGCGGTCTGGTCAGCATGTAAACTGTTGGGGGGAGGGGGGAGGAGGGGGTTCTAAGCTGACATATGGAATTGTTTTAAGATGGTCATACTATGGATCATTTAGCTATTTGATTTAGAATCTTAAGACCCCTTTAGGTATTAAAAAAATATATATAAAAAATGATTTGATAAAATATTGAATTTCGCCTTTAATACTATAGCCCGGAGAAACGCATTGAATAACACATTCATAAATGGAAAAAAGATGTATCATAACAAACAAGGTTTTGATGTGTTTGTCCTATATCTCGGAAATATAAGAAAGGTCAGGAAATATTTGTAGTTTTTTTTTACTCATATTTAACCCTTTTTTGAGGGAGGCACAAAACAATTGTCATACTTCCATTCATTTTTTTAAACCAGTACCGGTAACCAGATGAGAAACACCGCTCTAGCTCTGCCACCCTTCACTGCAAATGCAGAAGTATGACATCGGCGGATGCGGTGGATTGACACGCAGCCAATGCAACAAAAAAACAGATAGGGATGTTACTTAGATTGACTCACCGGTGCGTCAATTGACTCTAGGGTTATTTATCTTGGTTTATTAAAGATAATGTGGCTGACACACATAGAGTAAGGAACCAGGATACATTGCTGACAATTCTGTCGTAATTGAATCCCCTTCAGTTAGTATCTTTTCTTCAGACTGAAAGTATTTTTGACTGGAGTATTACTTTCACTACATGTAATAACATCAGGTGTGAGTTATGTAAACATATGGGCAGCTCTCTTTGGCTCGTTGAAGTGGGCCAGGTCACTTCACCATGTGTCTAATCATCAGAAAGGTTGAATGTTTTTTTCTCTGTTCCTTTTGTTTGTCAGAACATTAGGAAACCTCATTTTCCTCATTAGTTAGACAATCAGACTACTGCCAATCATCCACTCAAACACCTGCTCCCACAGAGGGACTGTTTCACACGCACACACACACACACACACACACACACACACACACACACACACACACACACACACACACACACACACACACACACACACACACACACACACACACGCACTCACACACACACACACACACTCACACACACACACACACACACACACACACACACACACTCACACACACACACACGCACTCGCACACAGACAGACACATTCAATCCACCCAAGAGGTTCTGTGTTGGGACAATACTGAAGGTTTTGTGAGGTCTAGTCTGTAAGGATTCAACCATTTATAGATGTTCTGTGTAGTTTCCTTTTTGCTAAGAAAGGAACATGTATTATATTAGACATAAATAATATGATGATAGAATAATACATGTTTTGTTACTTTTCTGTTACTACAGGCTGCTGATGGAATTGGACACCAAGGCACATGTATCATATAAACTGGTGGGAAGAAAGAAGAATTGCACAGTGAATATCACAAACAGATGCACACAATAGATGCATCTACTCTCATACACATATAGTAGTAGATAGTGTAAATACACACACACACACACACACACACACACACACACACACACACACACACACACACACACACAGAGTGTGTGATGCAGGAAGCGTATTTTAGGAGGACAGCTCCTCCTCCACAATGCCCCAGGGTCAGAAATCATCTGCTGTTTATGAAAAGGCTATTTTACAGAGGCAACACAACGTTTGTTGTGTGCATGTAGATTTCAGTTTAATTTTCTGTTGGAGAGTGGCTGATCACCTTCAGGCTTTTTTACAATAATATGTGTGTGTGTGTGTGTGTGTGTGTGTGTGTGTGTGTGTGTGTGTGTGTGTGTGTGTGTGTGTGTGTGTGTACTTTTGGTTTTTACAGTCATAACTAGACAGTAGTTATTACTGTAAACTGGATATAAACCTTTGAATCTAGGATTAAAGGGTTTTACTACTGTAAGAAATCATATGACCAGACAACAAGATTGTGTTGTCAGTGTGAGAACGTGGATAGTAGGATGACAGATCATCTCATAGATCAACAGTATTAGATAGTAGAGATAGAACTTACTGTGGACTGACTGGGCAGCTCATAAAGAAACATTATGAAGCCTATCACCTGTTGTATCACCTACTGTATCACCAGACAACCACTATGTGTATTTGAGGCTGTGCTAGCTGCAGCTTGGCTGTCTCCCCAAGTCTTTCCTCCCTCCCCTGGCCTCCCCTACCTTACAACAAGCAGCAGAAATCCTGGCCTCTCCCTATCTCCACTACAGGAAGGTGCACTCTGAACTGAGACACATTATTCACTACAGCTCAAATGGTTGCATGAAACGATTTAAATCCCACAGGGAGAGTGGTTTTATCCCAATACAAGAATATACTGGGGCAAATATACTGTACTTTCTCGTTTGATGTAATTTTATAATGTTATGATATGGAGGGGGGTTAGTGTTAGGACAGACAAGCACACTACCAATCACTTCCACACCTCATGCCCAGGGGGCAGCAGCTCCCTGGCTCAAGTGCTCAGACAGAAAGTCTTGTGGATCCTTGTTAAGTGTTAATTGGAAACAAGAGTGAGCCAGCTTGCAGAACCGTGAGGCTGCTGGTTTTTCTTGGTAGCCATGTGCACCCTTGGCTATGTTTAAAATATTTTGTTTGGTCATGTTTTTTCCTTTTTGTATATATTTATTTTCATCCCCCCTTTGAACAATCAAAGAGGTCATGAAGGAGCTGGCCCTGGATCTAAGGTTGCTGTCTCCTGGGTACATGTACATACAGTGAGGGAAAAAAGTATTTGATCCCCTGCTGATTTTGTACGTTTGCCCACTGACAAAGAAATGATCAGTCTATAATTTTAATGGTAGGTTTATTTGAACAGTGAGAGACAGAATAACAACAACAAAAATCCAGAAAAACACATGTCAAAAATGTTATAAATTAATTTGCATTTTAATGAGGGAAATAAGTATTTGACCCCCTCTCAATCAGAAAGATTTCTGGCTCCCAGGTGTCTTTTATACATGTAACGAGCTGAGATTAGGAGCACACTTCTTAAGGGAGTGCTCCTAATCTCAGTTTGTTACCTGTATAATAGACACCTGTCCACAGAAGCAATCAATCAATCAGATTCCAAACTCTCCACCATGGCCAAGACCAAAGAGCTCTCCAAGGATGTCAGGGACAAGATTGAAGACCTACACAAGGCTGGAATTGGCTACAAGACCATCGCCAAGCAGCTTGGTGAGAAGGTGACAACAGTTGGTTCGATTATTCGCAAATGGAAGAAACACAAAAGAACTGTCAATCTCCCTCGGTTTGGGGCTCCATGCAAGATCTCACCTCGTGGAGTTGCAATGATCATGAGAATGGTGAGGAATCAGCCCAGAACTACACGGGAGGATCTTGTCAATGATCTCAATGCAGCGCCCACGAGGTCCCCCTGCTCAAGAAAGCACATATACATGTGTAACCGATGTGAAATGGCTAGTTAGTTAGCGGTGGTGCGCGCTAATAGCGTTTCAATCAGTGACGTCACTCGCTCTGAGACTTGAAGTAGAGTTTCCCCTTGCGTTGCAAGGGCCGCGGCTTTTGTGGCGCGATCGGTAACGATGCTTCGGTGGGTGTCAGTTGTTGATGTGTGCAAGGGTCCCTGGTTCGAGCCCGGGTTGGGGCGAAGAGAGGGACGGAACCTACACTGTTACATTGATGCTGTTGACCCGGATCATTGGTTTCTGCGGAAAAGGAGGAGGTCAAAGGGGGGCTGAGTGTAACCAATGTGAAATGGCTAGTTAGTTAGCGGTGGTGCGCGCTAATAGCGTTTCAATCAGTGACGTCACTCGCGCTGAGACTTGAAGTAGGGTTTCCCCTTGCGTTGCAAGGGCCGCGGCTTTTGTGGCGCGATGGGTAATGATGCTTCGGTGGGTGTCAGTTGTTGATGTGTGCAAGGGTCCCTGGTTCGAGCCCGGGTTTGGGGCGAAGAGAGGGACGGAACCTACACTGTTACACATGCCCGTCTGAAGTTTGCCAATGAACATCTGAATGATTCAGAGGACAACTGGGTGAAGGTGTTGTGGTCAGATGAGACCAAAATGGAGCTCTTTGGCATCAACTCAACTCGCCGTGATTGGAGGAGGAGGAATGCTGCCTATGACCCCAAGAATACCATCCCCACCGTCAAACATGGAGGTGGAAACATTATGCTTTGGGGGTGTTTTTCTGCTAAGGGGACAGGACAACTTCACCGCATCAAAGGGATGATGGACGGGGCCATGTACCGTCAAATCTTGGGTGAGAACCTCCTTCCCTCAGCCAGGGCACTGAAAATGGGTCATGGATGGGTATTCCAGCATGACAATGACCCAAAACACACGGCCAAGGCAACAAAGAAGTGGCTCAAGAAGAAGCACATTAAGGTCCTGGAGTGGCCTAGCCAGTCTCCAGACCTTAATCCCATAGAAAATCTGTGGAGGGAGCTGAAGGTTCGAGTTGCCAAACGTCAGCCTCGAAACCTTAATGACTTGGAGAAGATCTGCAAAGAGGAGTGGGACAAAATCCCTCCTGAGATGTGTGCAAACCTGGTGGCTAACTACCAGAAACGTCTGACCTCTGTGATTGCCAACAAGGGTTTTGCCACAAAGTACTAAGTCATGTTTTGCAGAGGGGTCAAATACTTATTTCCCTCATTAAAATGCAAATCAATTTATAACATTTTTGACATGCATTTTTCTGGATTTTTTTGTTGTTATTCTGTCTCTCACTGTTCAAATAAACCTACCATTAAAATTATAGACTGATCATTGCTTTGTCAGTGGGCAAACGTACAAAATCAGCAGGGGATCAAATACTTTTTTCCCTCACTGTACAACACTGTCCTCATACACTGATTTCTCACATATATACACATCTTAAATTAGGTTAGAGACCAGTTGACTAGACCTAAGACCCCTATACTTAGCGAGTGCAACAGTATTAGCATGCTAGTTAATCTGTTTTGTGACAATACACTGTAAGATTTGTATGAAAACGCTAGGTTTTCCAAAGCCCTTATACTTTGTTCCTCAAATGTATTGTTTAATTACTGTTAATGGCCTCCAATCTTTGTGCCCTTTGTAGTCATTGGCTGAAATGTACATTTACACATGTATTTGTGAAGTAGCACTGGCTTATCTGCCAAAAAACCACAGACTTTCACGTTACTAAGAATTACGTTGTCATGACTCATAAATTGCTACCACTATCCTGGATAGCCTCCCGAGTATTTTAAAAGAATGTATTAGGTATATATGACCCCAATGTCATTGAACAATAGCGGGATGGTTCAATGGAAATGGACAACACATAAGTAGAGCTTTACTTAATTGCATTTATTGGTTTGATGCTATTACATTAAAATATATTTCAAGAAAAAAAAAAACATTTTGATTGTTTCTGTTTGAAAAGCATTCAAATTGCTGAGAGAGGAAACAAAGTGGACCAGCACAGACAGTTTGAGAATGAGGACTATAAACAGACCTCATCACCAAAAACAACTAAGACTGGGACCTCACAGATAATGGTGAAACACAATAGAAGCAAAAGCAACATCAAGATAACCAATTAAAAACAGAGACGTCTGTTTGTTGAAAGATCTGAGCTTGGTATAGCTCACTGTGTTAATCTTCTCATGTTTCCCATTTCAAATGTACTACAGCGGAGAGGTACAGATGACATTCATATCAGTTACTAAACCATGGTCCATATATTCAATGACAGACAGGTCAGGGTTATCTTAAGGCAAGTGTTATGATTGTCTAGAAGAAGTTAAAAGAGCCAACCCTGCCATGTCTGTATGAGGGACCAATTCAAACATGTTGCTTCACTATGTGCTGAAATTACAGATATGTGCGTGTTACATGTTGTTTTTGTTGATGTTGTTCCTCATTCCTTGCAATTCTGATACTTGTTGTTTTGCACTTCATCTGCCATTTCTCAAGTACGATTGGTCTATATTCTCTTTACACTTTCCCTATATCTCCTTCACGTTTACCTTGGAAAGCAAACATTGCATACATCGCCAATTGCATGTTTTCATTCATTCTGTGACTACAAAAGGACTGGAGAACATCCACAGTGCACAACCCCCTATCCTTGACCTGGCTCTGTTGCCAGGGTAGACAGCTCTTTGGTAAGAAGAGGATTTACACCGTAAAGCGTCATGTTTAACATGTCTACTTAATAAGAGATTGCTTTCTTTGTTGTTCCTTTTTCTGTCCTCACATGTGGGCTTCTCTTTATGAGGCCCTCCTCCAGTCATTTGTTAATAAGAAATGGCTGCAGACAAAGATGGCTTCCTTTCATTCTGTCCCACACATCAGTGCCACATTTTCCATCTCCACTGTTTCTCTCTCTCTTTCTATCACTTTAAGCAAATATCTCATTGGAGTAACAGACTGTCTTTAACCCACCCGGGGTGTTCTACTAAACTATATGGAATTGTTTTAAGAAGGTCATACCAAGGATAATTTAGCTATTTGATTTTGAAGTTTAAGACCCCTTGAAGTATCCACAACAAAAATATTAAACAATTATTTGATGAAAAATATTTTTGGCCTTACTGCTATTTTTGGCCTTAAAAGCATTGAATAATAGATTTACTACATGGAACAACAGATAGTCCCCCACAAAAAAAAAAATTAAAATGTGTTCTGAAGTGTCTGTCCTACATCTGAGAGATATAAGAATGATCAGGAATTATTATTAATTTTTTTACATGTATTTAACCCCTTATTTTTGGCACTAAACAGTCTCCATACATTCCATACATTTTTTCAACTGGTACCGGGGGACCTTCAGACATGTCTTGTGAGGCCTGTGGGTGTCCTAGAGCAGACCAACTGACATGTTTGTGTTTGTGAGAGTCTCATCTTTCCATAGAGGTGATTTTTGTGAGAAGACTGATTTTCGGGATGTCTCATGGTCTGACAAACACCGCTCTAGCTCTGTCACCTTCCACCACAGATGGGATGTCTCATAGTCTGACAAACACCGCTCTAGCTCTGTCACCTTCCACCACAGATGCAGCAGTGCGACATCGGGGGATGCGATGGATTGAGACGCATCCAATGAAACAACAAAAAATATATCTCTAGCTTATGCTAATTTGATTTCCACAGGGGCAAAGACATCGACTCTAGAGTTAAACTGAATATGAGTGTGCTTATGTGATTCTTGTAAACACGTGTAGTTAATATATTAGAATATCAATATCTAATAGAAAAAATATATATATTGAACATAACTTATTTTTCACACAACTATTTTTTGTGGTAAAGTGACAATTTACAAAGGAACAAGTGCTCAAATAAATGTAGTGTTTACACTATATTTGAAAGGCTAGGACAATTCTGAATGACGGGTGTCCTAGTGCCTCTTTCATCTGAAGAATCTGAAATATCTCCACTAGCTCTGATATAACACCTCACTCTGCTGAATTCAACAAAAGGTGAAAGTTACATTTACGTACAGTATCATAACAAAGCTTCCTTTGTAAATGTTATCTATGTACATTTAAAGAACTGCCAAAAACACAAGTCCATATTCTGTTTACACACACCTGGGACAGAGGGGTTGCTCACGCACGCACGCATGCACACGCACACACAGAAACACACACATCATTCTCTCTGGGCTGTAATCGTAAACCCTGTCTGGCTTCCACAGCTTCAGTCCCACAGACAGTCTGTTGGTGTATAGTGATGGTAGCGTGGTGCTCATACAGAGGCCCTCTTGGCAAGCAGCATCTCGATGAGCAGGTTGTTGCAGGGCACCTCCCCACTCAGGTGTTTGTAGCACAGGTAGTCCTCTGCCTGGGTGCTGAGGGCTCGCAGCTCTGGCAGACGCATCACCAGCTGGCTGAACTTGTCCAGGTATAGGGGGTAGGTGCACAGAGTGTATTCCAGCAGAGCCCCATTCACCTGCTCCTGAACACTCTCCACAAATGCTTGATTCTCCAACAGCTTTACATCTGGACAGGGACATAGGAAAGAGCATTAAGGGGATTCAATTACTCTCTAGATCAGGTATTCCCAAACTGGGGTACGTGCAATACCATCGGGGGTACGCCAAAAAAATGTGATTCACATTTAAAATATATATATACATTTTTTTTCACGTTTTCAAACAGTACATTTATATTTTCCAATGAGGCTATACATTTGGGTGAGGTTTTTTTCTCACCTGAGTAGCCTCGTTTCACTGCCAAAAATAAAATTAAACCATCTAGTGTTCAGCGAAATGTCAAATACAGGTAGCCTAGTCAAATAATTAACATGCAATCACATGAACCGTTACTCTCTCGCGGGAAACCTTCACTCTTACGCAGACATTTAGAAATGAAACATGACAATTTGAAAAATAAGCCACGTGAGTTTTTTGAGCGAGAATAAAGACAACTTTCGAGTAGTAAGACGTATAAAAGCAACAGATACCATTAATAAGAAGGGGCTATAAGCGTCTTATATGGTGAACTACCGAGTGGCTAGGACAGGCAAGCCCCATACTATTGTGGAGGACTTCATTCTTCCTGCTGCAGCGGATATGGCTGGGACAATGCTGGGGGAAAAGACCATAAAAACTATACAGACAATGTCTTCATCAAACAACACTGTTTCACGATGCATCAGTGACATGGCAGGAGATGTTTTGAAACAATGACTGCTTCGCATACAAGCCAGTGAATTATACGCGCTGCAGCTGGATGAGTCAACAGATGTAGCGGGCCTGGCACAGCTCCTGGTATATGTCCGTTACGTTTATGGGGGGGTCAATTAAGGAAGACATCCTCTTCTGCAAACCACTGGAAACCAAGACATCATGAGAGGAAATTTTTAAAGTACTGGACAGCTTTGTGACATCAAATGGACTTTGGTGGTCAAGATGTGTTGGTATCTGTACTGATGGCGCAAAAGCCATGACAGGGAGACATAGTGGAGTGGTAATGCGCGTGCAAGCAATTGGGTACACTTGGGTACACTGCAGCATCCACCGAGAGGCTCTTGCTGCCAAGGGAATGCCTGACAGCTTGAAAGATGTTTTGGACACTACAGTGAAAATGTTTAACTTTGTTAAAGCAAGGCCCCTGAACTCCTGTGTATTTTCTGCATTAAGCAATGATATGGGCAGCGACCATGTAACGCTTTTACAACATACAGAAGTGTGCTGGTTATCAAGGGGCAAAGTATTGACACATTTTTTTTAATTGAGAGACGAGCTTAAAGTTTTCTTTACTGACCATCATTTTCACTTGTCTGACCGCTTGAATGATGATAAGTTTCTCACACGACTGGCCTTTCTGGGTGATGTTTTTTCTCGCCTGAATGATCTGAATCTCGGATTACAGGGACTCTCCGCAACTACATTCAATGTGCGGGACAAAATTGAGCCTATAATTAAGAAGTTGGAGCTCTTTTCTGTCTGCATTAACAAGGACAACACACAGGTCTTTCCATCATTGTATGATTTTTTGTATGCAAATGAAAGCTTACGGACAATGTGATATAGAGAAGCACCTGAGTGAGCTGGGTGCGCAATTACATTTACATTACATTTAAGTCATTTAGCAGACGCTCTTATCCAGAGCGACTTACAAATTACGCAGGTACTTTCCCAAAATGGACTACACAAACAACTGGATTCGTTATACCTTTCATGCCCTGCCTCCGGTCCACTTACCGATATCTGAACAAGAGAGCCTCATCGAAATTGCAACAAGCGGTTTTGTGAAAATTGAATTTAATCAGAACCCACTGCCAGATTTCTGGTTAGGGCTGCGCTTAGAGTTTCTTGCCTTGGCAAATCACGCTGTTAAGACACTGATTGCCTTTGCAACCACATACCTATGTGAGAGTGGATTCTCAGCCCTCACTAGCATGAAAACTAAATACAGGCACAGACTGTGTGTGAAAAATGATTTAAGACTGAGACTCTCTCCAATACAGCCCAACATTGCAGCGTTATGAGCATCCTTTCAAGCACACCCTTCTCATTAACCTGTGGTGAGTTATTCACAATTTTCAATGAGGTTTTATATGTAAGAGCAAAATTATTGAGTATTATTATCATTTGTGCCCTGGTCCTATAAGAGCTCTTTGTCACCTCCCACGACCCGGGTTGTGACAAAAACTCACACTCATTCTTATGTTTAAAAAATGCATCATATAGCGTGTGTGTGGCAGGCTTACAATGATGGCAAAAAACAACATTTGAGAGTGCGCTGACCCTGGTGCTAGAGGGGGTACGCAGCTGGAGGTTGAATGTTTTGAAGGGGTACCGGATTATAAAAAGTATGCGAACCACTGCTCTAGATGATCACATAAATGGGAGAATATTGATACATTTATTTGAAACTGTTCCTCAAATCCCAGTGTTAAGTCTTAGCATCAGCATCTTGTTGAGATGTGGGTCAGCAGTGTTGGTTGTGTTTGTGTGAGTGTGTGTGTGTGTGTGTGTGTGTGTGTGTGTGTGTGTGTGTGTGTGTGTGTGTGTGTGTGTGTGTGTGTGTGTGTGTGTGTGTGTGTGTGTGTGTGTGTGTGTGTGTGTGTGTGTGTGTGTGAGACAATAGCTAGACCATCAAATGGACTTCTATTCAGCATCAGCTGAGTCTTGCCAGGAGAAGTATTCATATAGTAATTCAATATTTTGAATAATCTTTTCAAAACGCTTAAGGGCAACTAAAATGCCTGATAAACCTGACTCATTGATTGAAAGACGAGGGAGAGAGAGCGAGAGAATGAAACATTCAACGGAGATGGTAATATTTTCTGCCTGTGACGAGTGCTCTTATTATTCTAAAGCCTTTTGTTCCCAGCTCGCTGGCTCTAAATACCAGTCGCTTAAGGGAATCTGGGCAACTGCTGTCTATACACACAACATATGCAGAAGGCACTGCATGAATGTCAGTCAGACTATCCAATGATAGGCCCATCCATTATTGTTCCATTGAGTGCTATTACAGAATAATGGGTAGAGTTGTCTTCTTTGTTAATGTTGCCTTTTGACAAGGCGCTGCATTTAATTAAGTGAATTTACCTGAGAATAAAGGCTTGGTTCAGACAACAGTCGGATCCTTCTGGAAAAATATATCAATGGCTGTGACATTTCCATTTAAAATGTCACTACTGCCTTTCAAAATAAATGGGACAGCGTGGGTTGAATAGATCCGAACCATCTTGTCAACTAAAACCTATTTCCAACAAAGCTTTTGAAAAAGTTATTTGCCCAAACCACAGCAACATTACAAAAAAGTGTGTAGAAGTACTTCAAACCTAATCAAATTCAGGACTTGAAAGGCCATAATAATTTTCAAGGATGAGAAAAAAGTCCTGTTATGTGGTCTATCACAAATCTATTCCATTCTTGGACTGGCTGTAATGAGCTATACATGAGCTGTATGTCGTGCAGTCAGGGTAGGCAGTGTAGCCAGTGCTTACACTGTGATAATCTAATTTAAAAAGCTGTTATGAAAAGACAAATAGAAAATAAAATTATATAAAACTGTCATTATTTTTGTTATTTCATGTTTTTTCGAAATTATTCTGAAGTTTTTTTATGTGCAAAAAAAAAAGCAAATGTTAAAACTGCCTCAAAACCTAAGGACAGGCATCAGGGTATGCCAGGGCAGGCATATTTCCATAGGGGGTCACGTTATTGTTTTTTTTTTATGGGTGTTATAGTAAAGACCAATTATCCTACCATTTCTACCGATCTGCATGCCAGTTATGATTATTTTTCGTGGAACAGTTTCATTTCAATAATAACGTTCTCATTTCTCAAAATCATTGTCACGTGAATAATCATAAAAATCTGAATTAAAATGACAAAAATGTAACTAATGCGAGACCACCAGCCTCTGCTATATTGGCACATTGAAACACTGTGATCTAATGGCGGGGGGGAAAATGCCTGCATGTAACTCAGAGATAGCCTATAGGTCAATGCAGCAGTAGGTCTATAACTTCATTCATCAAATACATAGGCCTAAGCCGACAAATAAACAGTAGAAAATACCCTGATGAAAGTTCACGTTCCTTCAATCGCATTAATCTATCTACTCCACCTGTCTGCCTCCCTTTCTATCTGTCTTGACTTTAGCTATGCTAGTGAAGTGCAACGTATCAAATCAATTAACTGGGTCTAGCCCAAAGCTGTCACTAGCAAACTTGCAACATTGTACCAACTAGGCTATTTTGGGCCCTCAGACTTTCCTGCACCTGTCACGTCCTGACCAGTAAAAGGGTTGTTTGTTATTGTAGTTTGGTCAGGGCGTGGCAGGGGGTGTTTGTTTAGGGTGTTTCGGGGTTGTTTGGGTTATGTTCTTTGTTAGTGTATTTCTATGTTATTTCTAGTTGGTCTATTTCTATGTTGTGTTTATTGGGTTGACCTTCAATTGGAGACAGCTGCTTCTCGTTGCCTCTGATTGAAGGTCCTATTTATAGGGGTGTTTGTTCTATGGGGGTTTGTGGGTAGTTATTTCCTGGTTTATTGTTTGTTGCACCTGACGGGACTGTTTGGAGTCGTTTGTTTTGTATACGTGTTTATTTTGTTTTTCCTTCTTCAAATAAAAAAAGAGGATGAGTATACATTTTCCTGCTGCGTTTTGGTCCACTCCTTACGACAATTGTGACAGCACCAGTGAGCTCGGGACAGACAGCAGTTTTTTATGACGTTTCCACTGGATACGGGATCATCAGATCACAATTTTTTGCTCTTTCACATCGAGGGTTTGTAATTATCAAGGCCAGGAGAGTGTTGGAAAGATTTTTCAAATACTGTGAGGAACTAGTATCATTCTCAATGGATGTTAAAAAACAGACTTAGTTGATTTACTGTGTGAGGTGAAGAAAAAATTAAGGAGAAGCTTAGTTTATTAGTGGTGGGAGTGATGAGTTAAAGGAAAGGTTCACCCATTTTGGATGTTATATTGTTTTTGTGCATCTATGAGTGATATTCTATCGATTCCTTGGGTAATTTCGTAATTTCATGTTTTCATGTGTATCTGAGTTATTGACGTTCAAGCAGGCAGAAATCTGGCCCGTATGATGTAGCACTCTAAAAATTAGGGGTTCAACAAGGGTTCCCCTAAGATCCTCAAAGTTCTTCAAAGAACCTTTGGGTTCTTGACACTGAATTGTCCCCAAAAGCTTCTTCCAAGAACCCCATAGGAGGTGGGGTTCATCGAGGAGCCTCATTAGTTGCCCAACTGAAACATTTGGATTTGAATATGAAAGTACAACAGATGCAGGCACTTAACTGAAAAATGTAAAGATCTCCTCAATTTAGCTTTATCACGCGAGTTCCAAATATCTCTAACCATCGCCCCTGCCTGATTTTGTTTTCATGCAGGTGATGTCAGTATGCTGTCACTGTTCCAAAATGTGATTGTTACATAACAGGACCGTTACCCGTGCTGCCCTCAAACCAAGGCACGCTGCCTGCTAATTATTTATAGGCTATGTTTTAACCTGTTGGGGTTAGGGGGCAGTATTTTCACGGCCGGATAAAAAACGTACCCGATTTAAACTGGTTACTACTCTTGCCCAGAAATGAGAATATGCATATAATTAGTAGATTTGGATAGAAAACACAAGTTTCTAAAACTGTTTGAATGATGTCTGTGTATAACAGAACTCATATGGCAGGCCAAAACCTGAGAAGATTCCATGCAGGAAGTGCCCTGTCTGACAATTTGTTGTCCTTCTGTTGCATCTCTATCAAAAATACAGCATCTGTGCTGTTACGTGACACTTTCTAAGGCTTCCCTTGGCTCTCTAAAGCGTTCAGAAAGCAGAATGACGTGTCTCCTGTCTCTGGGCAAAGTACAGCAGCAGAGTTTGTAAGTGGCCTGCCTGGGGACAGTGAGACTGAGATGCGCATTCACGAGACTTCTCCATTTTTTTCTTTCAGTCTTTGAATGAATACAACGTTGTCCGGTTGGAATATTATCGCTATTTTACGAGAAAAATAGCATAAAAATTGATTTTAAACAGCGTTTGACATGCTTCTAAGTACGGTAATGGAATATTTTGAAATTTTTTGTCACGAAATGCACTCGCGCGTTACCCTTCGGATAGTGACCTGAACGCACGAACAAAACGGAGGTATTTGGATATAACTATGGATTATTTGGAACCAAAACAACATTTGTTGTTGAAGTAGAAGTCCTGGGAGTGCATTCTGACGAAGAACAGCAAAGGTAATCCAATTTTTCTAATAGTAATTCTGAGTTTAGGTTGCCCCAAACTTGGTGGGTGTCAAATTAGCTAGCCTGTGATGGCCGAGCTATGTACTCAGAATATTGCAAAATGTGCTTTCGCCGAAAAGCTATTTTAAAATCGGACATAGCGTTTGCATAAAGGAGTTCTGTATCTATAATTCTTAAAATAATTGTTATGTATTTTGTCAACGTTTATCATGAGTAATTTAGTAAATTCACCGGATGTTTTCGGTGGGTATGCTAGTTCTGAACATCACATGCTAATGTAAAAAGCTGGTTTTTGATATAAATATGAACTTGATTGAACAAAACATGCATGTATTGTATAACATAATGTCCTAGGAGTGTCATCTGATGAAGATCATCAAAGGTTAGTGCTGCATTTAGCTGTGGTTTTGGTTTTTGTGACATATGCTTGCTTTGAAAATGGCTGTGTGATTATTTTTGGCAGGGTACTCTCCTGACATAATCTAATGTTTTGCTTTCGCTGTAAAGCCTTTTTGAAATCAAATCGGACAACGTGGTTAGATTAACGAGAGTCTTATATTTAAAATGGTGTAAAATAGTCATATGTTTGAGAAATTGAAGTTATAGCATTTTTGAGGTATTTGTATTTCGCGCCACGCGATTCCACTGGCTGTTGACTAGGGTGGGATGCAAACGTCAATTTAAAATTATTTTCTAACAAGTTTATTTTTCTAACAACAGTTTGAATTGAGGTGTGTTCCACCTCCTCATTAATTCGCATAAAAAGTAACTAATTTCACTGTTGCGGACCATTTATGTTTGAGGCTTTACTGAGCAGACAAACTTCTCTCTTCAACAAGAGCCCAATCACTTCCCTAGTGTTTCCCAAGATCAAGTATGAAGACATTGTGCATCTCTAGTCAAAACAGGCCTTGCAAAAACATTTTCCCAGCACATTTCCCACATTGCCTTCATAGTTGTTGGCGCCACTTTGGACATGAATGCAATCCTATCAAAGTAAGTGGCTTATTTTCTGTATATCGTGTAGTCGTTTCTGCTGTAGCACACCATATGTATGGATCATAATGTATTTACTGTTTTATTAACATGTTTTCAAGTACTGGTGACAAATCATGCATTACGATTCTTGCATAGATTGTAATGGACACATATGATGTGTGTAAAATACTTTTTTGAATGTTGTACTGATTATGATGAGCTAATGCTAAGCTATTTGCCAGCTATGTGTGGCACCATGTTTGTTGACATCATACAATGCATTCTGGTTGTCATGTAAGCGTCTGTCAGACCAAAGATGTTATAACAAGGGATAGACCACTCAACTGACTTATGGTGCTTTCAAGACAACTGTGAATACTAGGTAAAATCATGACGTCAATGATCTTCAGGTCGGAAAGTCGGAGCTGTAGAAAGAGATTCTGAATTGGATGACCGGTAAAAGCGTTTTTTTTTCCCAGTCGGAGCTCGTTTTTTTCTGAGTTCCTTGTTGTCTTGAATGCACTGAAGGCGGAAGTCTGAGATTTCCCAGTTCCCAGTTGTTTTGAACTCTGCATCAGATTGTAACTTTGGTACCTCAGGGTTGCTATCTCAGACCCCCCTTTCCAGGGGTTTTATTTTTATTTAGCGTATAATCTTCTCTTGTGTTTGCCCCCCATTAATTGATATATCCCCCATCAAAGTAATATTTCCTGCATCATATCCCCCCATGATACCTTCCCCCATTTCTACACCCCATGGACTTGAAAAACCCCAACAAATTAAATTAACCCCCCTAAAATGTTTTTATCGCTGTTTAGTGTTCTCGCTACGGTTATGCTAGGCAGTAGGCTTGTATTTGGTGTGATGATCTGTGAGGTGAAAACATTTTATTTGCGTTGTGATTTGTCAAAAACAGTAAACGACTTGTCAAGTAATGTGCTCCGGTTCTTGTATACTGTACACTGTAACAAGTACATTGACGATTTGTAATATGCTGAACAGTGGCTCAACTAAATTCAGATTTTTCAGGCAATGAGTGCAGCCATCTTTGACTTTGTTTATTTGCGTCTTATAGTGAATGGCATTCTGGGATTAGGGAGTTTTCGCCAAGTCAAATATAAACAAACATGTCTGCCATCATAAAGACTTTAGTTGCTGTTAGCTTAGCTGACACACATTTATTTTCTAAACAACATTACATTAGTCTCTTGTGCTCACCAGAGATGTGGTACATTGTAAACTAGTCTAGCTGTTAGGTCGCTCACTTATGTTTTGTTTGTTGTCAGCGCAACCTGTTATTTAGACTGGTTTATGGAATGAGTTTGGCTGTGGATGTGTTCTGTGTGATGCTTGGCTATATGAATGGGCTAGCTGTATTGGGTGCAGATGACTGAACTGCTCACTTTTTTGTCTGTGTCTGCAGGTATACAGAGTAGGAGGCATACAAAGGTATGTCAATTGGTATTGGTATGTTATGCTGATCACATTTACCATCCTCCTCCTTTACCTCTTCAATGAATATCCCATAGGCCTTTACATTATGGACAAGGTATGTTTATGAAAACCATCAACAAAACAGTTTTTTTCATTCACATTAACCACAAAAACCAAGGTATGAATTCTGTCCTGTACATGTTTTGTTAATCATCTGTATAATTACTATTTTTTTGGATTCACAGACTTCACCCTGCCTACACCTCTGATGAATATAACAGGAAACCTGTTAGATCACCATGCACTACAAAATCATTCTGGCTATAGATACAGAGAACATCAATACATTATCATCAACACGCCAGAGGAAATACCAATTGGACTTGGGGCTCTGCTTCTTTTTTACTCTGCTTTGCCACTTAAATCATAATAAACACTGAGAACTAAAATATTGGGTTATTGTTATTGTTATGCGTATTATTATTATTATTATTATTATTATTATTAATAAGAGTTTCAATTTGAAGAACCCCTAAAGGATACTCAAGGAATCTTTTCTCTTTAGATTGTAGCACTGTGATAAATGGCACAGCACTGTGATAATGTTTCTCACAAGTGCAGCAGGTTGTGAACTCTGCAAACGTTTCCACTCCGAGAATGAGAACAGTAAATTACTGTAACTGATACATTCATTAACATAAATTAATGTACCCAAATTCCAGTGATTAACGGTACATTTACTAGGCCTACCGGTGACATATGTAACAATTCACACAATGAAACAATTATGCGCAAGAATTGGCGGGAGACAGCTAAACACATTACGAAGAGCTGAGTGCATGTATTTTGGAGAGAGACATGCCATATCTTCGCCACACACCCCTCCCCTTCTTCTTGTATCAACATTTTAAATTATACTCAAATATTTTACATGCCCCTCTGTCTTGCTATCTGTAGCACATGTATCTGACGCTTTCTGGACAGAAATAGTATGGCATGCAATTGTCATGTTCTGACCAGTAAAGGGGTTATTTGTTATTGTAGTTTGGTCAGGACGTGGCAGGGGGTGTTTGTTTTATGTGGTTCGGGGTTTGTTGGGTTATGTTATTATGTAAGAGGGGTGTTTGTTTAGAGTATTCCAGGGTTTTTAGGCTATGTTCTTGTTAGTTTATTTCTATGTTAGTTCTAGTCGTTCTGTCTATGTTTAGTTAATGGTGTTGACCTTCAATTGGAAGCAGCTGCTCCTCGTTGCTTCTAATTGAAGGTCTTATTTAAGAGGGGTGTTTTTATCTATGGTATTTGTGGGTAGTTGTCTCCTGTTTAGTGTCTGAGCACCTGACAGGACTGTTAGTGTCGTTCGTTTGTTTTGTATACGTGATTTGTTTGTTTTTCCTTCTTCACATTAAAAAGAAGATGAGTATACACGTTCCCGTTGCGTTTTGGTCTGATCATTACGACACTCGTTACAGCAATACTATTTTTATCCAGACAGCATCAAATGCATGGTCTATACACTTACCAAAACAGGGGGTGGCTGTTTTGCTCGCACGGATGCTTTATCTGAGATTGATGTGCCTTTTTGTTGGTGCGCGTCTCGGTGAAATAAATTATATACACTACCGTTCAAAAGTTTGGGATCACTTAGAAATGTCCTTGTTTTCCATGAAAACATACATGAAATTAAGTTTAGGAAGAGGAATAGGAAATATAGTCAAGACATTGACAAGGTTATAAATAATTATTTTTAATTGAAATAATAATTGTGTCCTTCAAACTTTGCATTCGTCAAAGAATCCTTCATTTACAGAAATTACAGCCTTGCTGACCTTTGTCATTCGAGGACTTGTGAGGTGTCTGTTACTCATACTAGACACTCTAATGTACTTGTCCTCTTGCTCAATTGTGCACCGGGGCCTCCCACTCCTCTTTCTATTCTGGTTAGAGCCAGTTTGCGCTGTTCTGTGAAGGGAGTAGTACACAGCATTGTACGAGATCTTCAGTTTCTTGGCAATTTCTCTCATGCGATAGCCTTCATTTCTCAGAACAAGAATAGACTGATGAGTTTCAGGAGAAACTTCTTTGTTCCTGGCCATTTTTAAGCCTGTAATTGAACCCACAAATGATGATGCTCCAGATACTCAGCTAGTCTAAAGAAGGCCAGTTTTATTGCTTCTTTAACCAGGACAACATGTTTCAGCTGTGCTAACATAATTATAAAAGGGTTTTCTAATGATCAATTAGCCTTTTAAAATTATAAACTTGGATTAGCTAACAGAACATGCCATTGGAACACAGGAGTGGTGGTTGCTGTTAATGGGCCTCTGTACACCTATGTAGATATTCCATAAACAATCTGCAGTTTCCAGCAACAATAGTCATTTACAACATTAACAATGTCTACACTGTATTTCTGATCAATTTGATGTTATTTTAATGGACCAAAAATGTGCTTTTCTTTCAAAAACAAGGACATTTCTAAGTGACCCCAAACTTTTGAACGGTAGTGTATATTTCAATATTGTATTTGGACGGGCAAGAAGGTGCAGTACGGCGGGCCAGGCCCCCTAAGGCTCGCCCATAATCCCCTTCTCACGCACATTGCTCTCTCAGATGTAGCCAATGCCGTCACGTAATCGGGTCCTTTCTCACAGGCATTTTAGTGAAGTAGGCTACAAGTGAATGAAGACAGACACATTCGGGACGTAACTGTCCCTCTTATCGAATTCCGAGGCGCATATTGAAGATGTTAGAACTGTCCACATTTAGCCTACTGTTAGTCAGCCAACAAGAGTAGGCCTGACGAACAGCAAAAGCACTAGCCTATGTCAATCTACTATCCCCCATAGTACAAAAGTTGACCTATTCTGTTGGCCAACTTGTCCTTCTGTGCGATAAATAAATATTCAAAAATACTCTGGGCAAACATACTCTGGGCCAGTTGTGGGATCCAATAGATCCTAAATTAATACAACCACATGCATAATTTTTTTTTAAAAGCAACGAGGCTGATCGTTTAGCTTAAAATGTTCATAACCTATTAGGCAATTGTTTCACATAAGCGCAGCAATTAGCACATTGCAGAAGGCTATAAGCGCGAATGTTAAAAAATGCAATCAATTAGCGGGAAAACATTTTGAAGGACCTTATTAGAGCAACATGCTACCGAGGGAAACAAGAGTTTGAATTTCACGGTAATGATTAGAGTACAAGCTCATGTAATCGTAGCAACTATGTAGCGTTATTGTATACCTTTGCTGAAAAAGATGAAAGGTTAGCTAGACACCTGGAGACTTCCACAGTGTTTTTGGGTACATCAAACAGAATACAGGATGATTTGATTGAAGCAGTCAGTGACGTGATTCGAAAGGACATCCTCCTAATGCGGGCCCATTTGATGCGGTAGAAGTAGATGAGACCAAAGATGTTACAAACAAAGCCCAGATCTCTGTGATGTTGCGTTATGTGACTTTGGGGATTTGATGATGTAAGCATGACAAACGAGCTACAGCCTTTGCTGATGAGGTGTTGGGAGTGTTGGGGAAGTACAACTGCAGCATCCTTGGTCCTCGTGTCAATTGAGACTGAGAGACTTTTCAAACTCCAAAGGATGAAATAAGACTTATACAACCCTGTTACCAAGAGGTTCACCCTGTTGTACTTCATTTACAAGTAAAGGTAGGCTTATATGCAATATTTGTTTAGTGCTGCTGTCCATTCAGAATAGTGCTGCTGTCCATTCAGCACCACAGAGTTAACCTGTAGGCTATCACATGATAGGACAGCCCCGAGGCGCTGTTCTTGCAGAAACCTTTATAAAAGATTTTACTTTGTAGCTTACTTCCTCATTTTCACCATTGTCTATACTTTAGTGGCTTTAATATATATTTCATTTCCTAAAGTAGTCTAGCTGTTTATGGTTTGGATTTACGGACAACATCCCTTTGATGCATTTCATTTATCAAGCAACATTTTTGTTTTGATGAGACACTTTTTTGACGTTCTGAACGGCATTTTTCAGTCATTTCAATTGTTGACATGATAATTTAGTTAGAACCTTATTAATTACACTTAATTACACTTATTAATTACAGTTTATTAGGTACACCCATCTAGTACTGGGTCAGACACCCCCCTTCTGCCTACAGAACAGCCTGAATTCTTCGGGTCATTCGCCACACCATCACTCCACCGCCCCCAGCCTGTACCGTTGACACCAGTCCGGATTTCGCCATGGACTCATGCTGCTTATGCCAAATCCTGACTCTGCCATCAGCATGACGCAACAGGAACCGGGATTTGTCGGACCAGGCAATGTTTTTCCACTCCTCAATTGTCCAGGGTTGGTGATTGCCTGCCCACTGGAGCCACTTCTTCTTGTTTTTAGCTGATAGTAGTGCAAACAGGTGTGGTTGTCTGCTGCAATAGCCCATCCTTGACAAGGACCGACGAGTTGGGTATTCCAAGATGTCGTTCTGCACATCACTGTTGTACTGCGCCGTTATTTGCCTGTTTGTGGCACACCTATTAGCTTGCACGATTCTTCTCCTTCGACTTCTCTCATCAACGAGCTGTTTTCGCCCACAGGACAGCCGCTGACTGGATGTTTTTTCTTTGCCGCACCATTCTCGAGAAACCCTGCACACTGTCATGTGTGAAAAGGCCAGGGCGTTTCTGAGATACTGGAACTGCCGTGCCTGGTACGGACGATTATACCACACTCAAAGTCAATTAGGTCACTTGTGTTGCCCAATTTAATGTTCAGTCGAACAGTAACTGAATGTCGCAATACCAGTCTGCCTGTTCTATATAGCAAGCCACTGCCACATGACTCACTGTCTGTAGGAGCTAACTATTTTTGTGAACGGGGGGTGTGCCTAATAAACTGGCCTTGAGTGTATATATGTAGGTGTAATAATATTTGTAAATCCATTGTGAAAGGCTATGGAGTTTGCGGATGAAATGTGTCCATATATTGGTCTTTCAGTGCCACCTATTCATTGTAACTGTGGATGCTACATCGGTCTATGGCAGAGCTCAGTGTCATTTCGTCAGATCATATCAAATATGGCGCCATCGTAGGCTATCGCTTCTGTATTTTGTCTACATTGGTATTTACATTTGGTGAGAATTGTTTGTCAATCTCAGTTCATAGCCTATGTCACTCTGGTTGTCGGAGCTATCTGTTGTATGGTGAACTTGGGCTTCAAGGTTTATTTGTGAGTAAATCTGGCTTTGATAATAGCCAGTGCCTACCAAGCCACCAACCTCACTGCACGTCACCGGTATGCATGCATGACTGTAAGTCGCGTTAGATAAAAGCGTCTTCTAAATGGCATATTAATAATATATATATTATAAGACTAATAATCATAATCTAATATGGTAGAGTATACAGTGTATATACAGTAGCAGTCAGAAGTTTGGATACACCTACTCATTCAACGGGTTTCTTTATTTTTTACTATTTTCTACATTGTAGAAAAATAGTGAAGACATCAAAACAAATCCAAATCTATTTTATAGTACAGATTCTTCAAAGTAGCCATCCTTTGCTTTGAGGACAGCTGTGGACAGATGGGATGGCGTATCGCTGCAGAATGCTGTGGTAGCAATGCTGGTTAAGTGTGCCTTGAATTCTAAATAAATCACTGACAGTGTCACCAGCAAAGCACCCCTACACGATACACCTCCTCCTCCATGCTTCACGGTGGGAAACACACATGCGGAGATCATCCATTCACCTACTCTGCGTCTCACAAAGACACGGCAGTTGGAACCAAAAATCTTACATTTGGACCAAAGACAGATTTCCACCGGTCTAATATCTATTGCTCGTGTTTCTTGGCCCAAGCAGCCTCCCACCTATGTAGATGCAATTCGACCATGAAGGCCTGACTCATGCAGTCTCCTCTGAACAGTTGATGTTGAGATGTGTCTGCTACTTGAATTCTGTGAAGCATTTATTTTGGCTGCAATTTCTGAGGCGGGTAACTCTAATGAACCTATCCTCTGCAGCAAAGGTAACTCTGGGTCTTCCTTTCCTGCGATGGTCCTCGTGAGAGCTAGTTTCATCAAAGCGCTTGATGGTTTTTGCGACTGCACTGGAAGAAACTTTCAAAGTTCCGGATTGACTGACCTTCATGTCTTTAAATTATGATGGACTGTCATTTCTCTTTGCTTATTTGAGCTGTTCTTGCCATAATATGGACTTGGTATTTTACCAAATAGGGCTATGTTCTGTATACCAGGAAAGAAATTCCACAAATTAGATTTTAACAAGACACACCTGTAAATTGAAACGCATTCCAGGTGACTACCTCATGAAGCTGGTTGAGAGAATGCCAAGAGTGTGCAAATTTGTCATCAAGGCAAAGGGTGGCTACTTTAAAGAATCTCAAATATAAAATATATTTTGATTTGTTTAACCCTTTTTTGGTTACTACATGATTCCATATGTGTTATTTCATACTTTTGATGTCTTCACTATTATTCTACAATGTAGAAACTAGTAAATATCAAGAAAAACCCTGGAATGAGTAGGGTTGTCCAAATATATATATATATGTGTGTGTGTGGTCTACTCACTGGGATTGAAGAGAAGGAGGAACTTAAGGCAGGCAACCTCTCTCCTGTCCACCTGCAGGGTCAGCAGCCTCCCAGCCAGCACCTGTCCTCTTTGGACCAGGCCTGAAAGAGTCAGCCCCGCCTGGGACCCCATGGATGACAGATCCATCTGCAACACAACACCGGAGGACAACATGATGTTTTGCTGTATACAGGCTTTAAATTGTGCCGGAAACACACCACATACAGTACAAATTTACTGAATTACTTCAATACAGATACATAGATGCCATACAATGAGTCAGCTGTATTTAAAAATACAAAAGCTATATTTAGCCTTTAATTAACTAGGCAAGTTAGTTAAGAACAAATTCTTATTTACAATGACAGCCTACCCCGGCCAAACCCTAACCCGGACGACGCTGGGCCAATTGTGCGCCGCCCTATGGGACTTCCAATCACAGCCATAGCTGTAGTTTCTCACCACTTTCTAAATTAATGAGATTTAAGTGTTATGTAACATATTGGACGTTAAATCCTCCAATTCCCATAGTAGCTTCTAGAAATAATAAAACTTCCTCCTGTTCGCACAAACTTAGTCTGTAGCTAAAAATGCCCTGTTTTCCATTGCTGTCTTATGAGAAATAAATAATGCCATTTTAACAAGAGAAAAATAAAAACAAATGTTTCCCCTCTCTTCCCCAAAGCCAGGCGTCAGTTACAAGCTGCAGAGACAAGCTGAAGCCGTCAGCTGATGGTTGTTTTTTCCTGTTCTGTTCTGCATCTCCAAACATGACCAAATGTGGAAAAACAAGAGCAGGCATCTGTGTGGGTCATCATTTGGTCATACAGCAGTAGGCTCTCTATCTATTTGTGGATATAGTCCCACTTTATATTGTGTCACTGAAATAATGTGTGGTAATTACATTGGAACAGTGTAATAGCAGTAATTACCATATAGATACACATTATTGCAAAATAAATCTATCTACGCAAATATTTATTGTTATCCATAGAGGTTGTATATTTGTAATGACTACATGATGAAGGCATGTGTGTGTGACTGTGTATGTATTTCTGGTATTCATGAATGTATGAGCATTGTATTAGTTTTCTATTGGAACTGTGAGGCTGCTTACCTCCTGTCCAGTAACCAGCAACAGGCTGCTCTCCTTCCCATGCTGCACTTGTCTGAAGACATGGTCCAGAACCAGCAGCTCAGACCAACAGTTGTGAAGAAGCTTCATCTGATCCCCCACCTCAAAGAGGAGACAGAAAACAGCAGGTCACCTCAAAGCTTAAACTCATTCCACACAGATGGCAAAACATAGTGGTAGTGGAGAACCAATCTAATGTCAAATCCAATGTCAAATAAAACAGCCTACACTGATATTACAATCTCAAGCGGGCATCAATCTAACATCAACCCCCTTAAAAGCTAGCATCCACATGGGATAGTGTGGTTCCACCTGAAACACACATAGCTAGGTGGACAGATAAATGGGGTGACTATAAAACCCAGGGAGGAAGATGAGGGTCCTTGTGCCATATTTCCAGCGTCTGGGTCTGGTGTCAGTGTCTCGCGTCTCGCGTCTCATCACGCTGCATTTACGAGCCACAGAGATGACCTCTCCAACCTCCTCACCTCTCCGTGTCCTCCGTCACCCCCCTAGCCAGCCCATTAAAGCTGACGGGGGTGTGTGGTGTGTGGGGGGGGGGGGTGATTGGACACTCCTCACTGCTAGTACATATTACTCTGGGAGCCGAAGGACGCCTCAGTCAGTAATTCTGCAGCTCTGCAGCTGGTGACACACAGAGTGTTGCTGTAGCCCCCTAATAGCGCTGTCCCGCACCCGGACACACATTCATCTGGCACGGGGATGACAGAATTACTACCCCTTGAATGAAACTATATATCTGTCCAGAGGAGAAGTCCAATCTTGCTCCCGGTTGGAGCTACAGGACCAACACAAAACGTCTTGATTCATCAGGAGGGGTCATGGGAAGGAAGCTGAAGGGCACAGCAACCTACTGTACTTTTTCTCAAGGAGGATTCGGCACACACACGGACACAGACACAACATTTCACACACACACACACACTCACATACACACAGATACACACAGGCTCTCACATTTTCCATAAACATAATCCCATAGCTAGATGAGATTACATAACATTTTATAAAATCAGATATGATGACCATTTACTCTGATATTATTTCAAAACAAAAGCCCCATTACTATCATTGATGTTATGTCTCAGACCATTGTGAGTCCGGGGGCAGAATTCTCCTCCCCAGTCAGGTCTTACACCATAGTACTGACGATACTGCAGTAACTCCTGACCACTGATCACTACATCAGAACATGGGTCCTCAGAGGCATATGGGCCTACCATCCCTAAAATAACCCAGTTGAAAGACTAAAGTGAGGGGTCACGGGCCCCTGTGTGTATCTCTCTGACACAGCCTATACAAAGATACACAAAGATACACAAGTATTCATACCCCTTGACTCATTCCACATTTTGTTGTGTTACATCATGAATTCAAAATGGATTAAATAGATTGTGTTCTCAACCATCTACACACAATACCCCATAATGACAAAGTGAAAACATGTTTTTAGACATTTTTGCTAATGTATTGTAAATTAAATACAGAAATACAGTATCTCATTTACATAAGTATTCACACCCCTGAGTCAATACTTTGTAGAAGCACCTTTGGCGGCGATTATAGCTTTGAGTTGTCTTGGGTATTTTTGAGTCTACTCGGGTATCATTTACATAAGTATTCAAACCCCTTTGCTATGACACTCTAAATTGACCTCAGGTGCATCCAATTTCCTTTGATCATCCTTGAGATGTCACTACAACTTGATTGGAGTCCACCTGTGGCCAATTCAATTGTTTGGACATTATTTAAAAATAAACATACCTGTATATATAAGGTCCCACAGTTGACAATGTATGTCAGAGCAGAAACTATACTATAGAATTGTGATGCGGCATACATCTGATGAAGGGTATAAAACAATTTCTAGAGTGTCGAAAGTTTCCAAGAGCACAGTCGTCTCCATCATTGGGAAATTGAAAAAATATGGAACTACCCAGACTGCCTAGAGCTGGCCGTCCAACCAAACTGAGCAACCGGGCAAGATGGACCTTGGTCAGGGAGGTGACCAAGAACCCAATGACCATTCTGAAAGAACTACATAGTTCCTTGAAGCCACTCCTGAGAAAAAGTCACATGACAGCACACCTGGAGTTTAATGAAAAAGCACATGAAAGACTCTGAGAGCATGAGGCAATAGATTCTGTGGTTTGATGAGATAAAAATAGATCTTTGGCCTGAATGCAAAGCGCTATGTCTGGAGAAAACCAGGCACAGCTCATCACCCGTTTAACACCATCTCTTCCGTGAAACATGGAGATGCTTTTCAGTGGCAGGGGCTGGGAAACTGGTAAGGATAGAGGGAATAATGAATGGAGCCAAATACAAGCCAATCCTTGATGAGAACCTGCTTCAGAGTGAAAATGATCTTAGACTGGGGAGAAGATTTATGTTCCAACAGGACAATGACCCCAAGCATACAGCCAAAGTAACGCTGGACTGGCTTCTGAACAAGAATGTGAAAGCCCTTGAGTGGCCAAACGAAAGCCCAGGTTTCAATCCCAATGAAAATCTGTGGAAAGACTTGAAGATTGCAGTTCACTGACGCTCCCCATCTAACTTAACAGAGCTTGAGAATGGAAGAATGGGAGAAATGGGAGAAAATCTCCAAATCCAGATGTGCAAAGCTGATACAGACATACTCATGACTCAAAGCTATAATCGCCGGCAAAGGTGCTTCTAAAAAGTATTGGCTCAGGGGTGTGAATACTTATGTAATATAGACATTTCTGTGTTACATTTTCAATAAATTTGCAAAAATTTCTTAAAAAATGTTTTCACTTTGTCATTATGGGGTTTTGTGTGTAGATGGGTGAGGATTTTTTTAAATATTGAATACATTTTGACTTCAGGCTGTAACACAACAATGTGTGAAATAAGTTAAGGGATATGAATGCTTTCAGAAGGCACTGTACCATGTTCCTTTCTCACTCAGGGAGTGTGGCCCATCAGATAATCCACACAATGGACTCACTGTCACTAAGATAAGGCTGAGAGAGAAATAACAATAACATGACAAAAACTTGCTTCTAAATATACGCTTCAATTCAGATCTGGTGCTACAAGAACAAACAATCCATTAGTAAGTTCCCGTCACAAACCATTCTCTGGCTGAGAACAGCATGAACAATTAGCACAGTGACCATTCACCAATAGCACTGGTCAGCCTTCACCATGGATGGGCAAAATTTTTAAAATACAATTATAAAATACAATGAAGATCAATGTATCAAAATAGACTACAAAATACTTATATTTTCAAAAGCTTTTAATTAAAATACATGTATTTTGTATTTTAAAGTACAGAATTTCATTTGCAAGTACCTGGCCCAAACAACAACATTCTCAGTAACGGTTACCGAAACGTTTTACTTGCTATAACTGAGATATGTTGTTTATCTACCTTAGTTGAACGCACTGACTGTAAGTCACTCTGGATAAGAGTGTCTACCAAATGATCAAAATGTAAATGTATATATGAAAATACACATCCAAAAATTAACTGCAAAGCACACTGGGTATTATTACTGGCCTTGTGTCGGGCGGAGCTCCTTAGAATAATTCTCAGCATGCTTTGCAATTGTCATTTTTACATTTACAATTATATTTACTTCATTTAGCAGATACTGTTATTGCAACGTAGTGCCATCAGACTTCTCATACCAATGCAGGGTGAACTGCTCAAATGTTTAAAAATAGAAAAGTATTTTGTAACATATCCAGGTCAGCCACCACAGTGTCCGACAACAGTATTGATGTCTTTCTCCTTTGGGGCCGGGAGTAACATTTGACTGGGGCAATAACTTGTGCTGTACCGTATGGCACAACTCAAATACACCATTCAGTTGACAAAGAGAATTAAAGTGCAAGGCCTATCTGGCTTGGACAGTGATGCATCTCAAATCATTACACAGAGGGAAACAGAATGGGTTATGGTGTCACCTCTTTAACTGCTGCTCTGTTTGAGTGCCGCCACCAGGAACAAGGAGATACAGAAACAATGACAGCAATCTGTCATAATAAATAGATCATTTTACACAGGCCTTCATTCTTTACTGCCAATATCTGTGTGTGGGTGCAACGTTTTAGAAAGGACATCAGATAACCAAAAGATAAAGATCTACTGCTATCATTTTTTCTTGAATATTCTTGATATTACTTATCTATTAAGTACGATCATGACAATGATAAGATATGATACTGCAATCATGATTATAAGGATAATTTCTCAATGTGCATCTCTCGCCTATCGTTTCCCTGTGGACTGGAGCCTGGGAGCTTACCTTGAGCTCCTTGAAGAAGATGCAGCTCCTGGCCCACTCCACTATGGAAAACAGAGTCTGGTCGGCCATGCGACACATGAGGCTGAAGGTGCTGAGCTTTTCCTGCCGGCCCCGGCCACTCTGCTCCTGCTGCAGGAAGGCCATGATCTTACTCTGCATCTGCATCTCATCTGGGTCGCAGCGCAGCAGCTCCAGCACGAGGGGGTGCTGGCTGGGAAGCTGCGGGGAGCCACCGGAGGGGTACCCGTCCGGTAAGGGGTACCCCACCAGAGACTCTGGGGAGCTTGTGTAAGGGTCAGGGTACTCAGACTTGATGGCCCTGCTGGGGAATGCTGTGTACTGGTACTGGGTGGGCAGGGGCCCATGGGGTTGCATGGCCACCCCCAGGGAGGGGGGTCCGTAGAGGCTGGCCTCGTAGTCTGTGGGGTTGATGGAGGCTGGGATGGAGGGCATAAGGCCTTTGGGGAGGGAGGGGAGGCTGTGCAGGGTGCCGGTGAAGCCATAGTTAGTCTGTACAGGCGAGAGCTGTAGAGGAGTAGAATCCAGCTTGAAGCCTGTGGAACGGATCAAAGCCTTCTTCTGCTGCTTCATGGCTCTGTCCCGCTTGTACATGGGGCCAAACTTATTCCTGCCCCCACGCATGCGGTCTGCACGCACCGCTGTCAAAGAAGAGACATCATGTTGAGAAACAGAACCTCTATCGACAACAGTGGATCTGTTATATGCAATTTGTTACTAGGCTACTATAGCCAGAAAGATATCATGGAAAAATGTCAATCATGTAAAATAATTCCTCATGTAAGCCCTTATAAAGAGAAACTCATTCAAACTTCTATCATTGAAAATACAGCCATAACAAGTGCACAGGAAAATACCCTAATTTAGTCAGGAATGTTTGGCAGTTTCCTGAACCAATTTTTGGAAAAAGCAATGTAAAACAACCGCCAGGGTATCATACTCCGGTAACACTTTATTTGGATAGACTACGGTATCAGTAGCATTTCAGCTAACTATCTACTAACCCTAGCTGTAACCCTAACCTTAACCCTTTTCCTAACCCTAAACTTAACCCTTACCCTTATTCGAAACCTTACCCTAACCCTAACCCTAACTGTAGCAAGCAGTTGCTCATTAACAGATAGTTTGTTGAAAGTGTGACCCATTCTCCTTTATTCTACTACACATTTGAATTATCTTTTTGACAATTTACTATATACAACATAAGCTAATGCCTTTGACGTTACGTAACACTAAGCTTGTTGATATAAATAGAACGCTTAAAACCATCAGCGAGAAGCCCAGAGTTTTATCAGCAAGTCAAGAATGTGTCATTTCTCCACGGAAACAGGTGCTTTCTCGCATCACATGCCTGGGAATCACTGGTGAAATCGGCGCTCTGGCCCCCGTCATGTTTTGCGCGCTCTAGCCCCTCACAAAACCACATGGACAATCTAGTCTGTATGTTGTCTGTCCCTAATGCAAAGCTACCACTACAACTTTTGCACAAACATTTGACAATCCAGATGCAACTGATTGCTAAGAGAGGCTATAAAATCCATTCTATACTCTAAAATGTAGGGGTTCAACAAGGGTTCTTCTAAGATCCTCAAAGTTCTTTGAAGAACCTTCGGATTCTTGCCACTGAAAATTGCCCCAAAAAGGTGCTTCCAAGAACCCCATAGGAGGTGGGGTTCATTGAGGAACCTCCTTAGTTGGTGGGGTTTCTGGCATGAACCTAACTGCCCAACTGAAACACGTGGATTTGAATGTGAAAGGACAGCAGGTGCAGGCACTTAACTGAAAAATGTAAAGATCTCCTCAATTTAAGGTAAGGTTTGTCCCTTATATGAAATAAATGTATATTATTTCATGATGATACCATCTATCTTTCATATTTGTGCAAATCTTTGTAAAACAGAAAATGGACACAATTCAAAGGAAATCAATCAACAGAGGTACGAATACGTACAGTTGAAGTCGGAAGTTCACATACACCTTAGACAAATACATTTAAACTCAGTTTTTCACAATTCCTGACATTTAATCCTAGTAAAAATTCCCTGTCTTAGGTCAGTTAGGATCACTACTTTATTTTAAGAATGTGAAATGTCAGAATAATAGTAGAGAGAATGATTTATTTCAGATTTTATTTCTTTCATCACATTCTCAGTGGGTCAGAAGTTTACATACACTCAATTAGTAATTGGTAGCATTGCCTTTAAATTGTTTAACTTGGGTCAAATGTTTTGGGTAGCCTTCCACAAGCTTCCCACAATAAGTTGGGTGAATTTTGTCCCATTCTTCCTGACAGAGCTGCTGTAACTGAGTCAGGTTTGTAGGCCTCCTTGCTCGTACCCGCTTTTTCAGTTCTGCCCACACATTTTCTATAGGATTGAGGTCAGGGCTTTGTGATGGCCACTCCAATAGCTTGACGTTGTTGTCCTTAAGCCATTTTGCCACAACTTTGGAAGTATGCTTGGGGTCATTGTCCATTTGGAAGACCAATTTGCCACCAAGCTTTAACTTCCTGACTGATGTCTTGAGATGTTGCTTCAATATATCCACATAATTTTCACCCCTCATGATGCCATCTAATTTGTGAAGTGCACCAGTCACTCCTGCAGCATGCACCCCCACAACATGATGCTGCCACCCCCGTGCTTCACAGTTGGGATGGTGTTCTTCGGCTTGCAAACCTCCCCCTTTTTCCTCCAAACATAACGATGGTCATTATGGCCAAACAGTTCTATTTTTGTTTCATCAGACCAGAGATGATCAGAGAGGAAATTTCTCCAAAAAGTACGATCTTTGTCCTCATGTGCAGTTGTAAACCGTAGTCTGGCTTTTTTATGGCGGTTTTGGAGCAGTGGCTTCTTCCTTGCTGAGCGACCTTTCAGGTTATGTCGATATAGGACTCGTTTTACTGTGGATATAGATACTTTTGTATCTGTTTCCACATGCATCTTTACAAGGTCCTTTGCTGTTGTTCTGGGATTTATTTGCACTTTTCGCACCAAAGTATGTTCATCTCTAGGAGACAGAACACGTCTCCTTCCTGAGTGGTATGACAGCTGCGTGGTCCCATGGTGGTTATACACACGTACTATTGTTTGTACAGATGAACGTGGTACCTTCAGGCATTTGGAAATTGCTCCCAAGGATGTACCAGACTTGTGGAGGTCTGCAATTGTTTTTCTGAGATCTTGGCTGATTTCTTTTGATTTTCCCATTATGTCAAGCAAAGAGGCACTGAGTTTGAAGGTAGGCCTTGAAATACATCCACAGGTACACCTCCAATTGACTCAAATGATGTCAATTATCCAATCAGAAGCTTCTAAAGCCAATGACATAATTTTCTGGAATTTTCCAAGCTGTTTAAAGGCAGTCAATTTAGTGTATGTAAATGTATGACCCACTGGAATTATGATACAGTGAATTATAAGTGAAATAATCTGTCTGTAAACAATTGTTGGAAAAATTACTTGTGTCATGTACAAAGTGGATGTTAACAAGAAATTTGTGGAGTGTTTGAAAAAATTGTTTTAATGACTTCAACCTAAGTGTATGTAAACTTCCAACTTCAACTGTTTGCTATAAGAATAATTTGAAGGCTAGCTGAACTGGGTGCGGATGACTGAACTGCGCACTTTTATGTCTGTGTCTGCAGGTATACAGAAGAGGAGGCATACACTACCAGTCAGAAGTTTTAGTTTTTTATTTTCTACATTGTAGAATAATAGTGAAGACATCAAAACTATGAAATAACACATATGGAATCATGTAGTAACCAAAAAAGTGTTAAACAAATAAAAATATATTTGAGATTTGAGATTCTTCAAATAGCCACCCTTTTGACTTGATTACAGCTTTTCACACTCTTGGCATTCTCTCAACCAACTTCACCTGGAATACTTTTCCAACAATCTTGAAGGAGTTCCCACATATGCTGAGCACTTGTTGGCTGCTTTTCCTTCACTCTGCGATCCGACTCATCCCAAACAATCTCAATTTGTTTGAGGTTGGGGGATTGTGGAGGCCAGGTCATCTGATGCAGCATTCCATCCCTCTCCTTCTTGGTAAAATAGCCCTTACACAGCCTGGAGGTGTGTTGGGTCATTGTCCTGTTGAAAAACAAATGATCATCCAACTAAGCCCAAACCAGATGGGATGGCGTATCGCTGCAGAATGCTGTGGTAGCCATGCTGGTAAGTGTGCCTTGAGTTCTAAATAAATCACAGGTACCGGAGCGTCAAGTCTAGGACCAAAAAGCTCCTCAACAGCTTCTACCCACAAGCCATTAAACTGCTGAACAATTCATAAAAATCGCCACCGGACAATTTACATTGACCCCCCCCCCCCCCCCAGTACACTGCTGCTACTTGCTGTTTGTTTGTTACGTATGCAAAGTCACTTCGCCCCCACCTACATGTACAGATTACCTCAACTAGCCTGTACCCCTGCACACTAACTCGGTACCGATGCCCTTTGTATATAGCCTCGTTATTGTTATTCTTATTGTGTTACTTCATATTTTAGCCTACTTGATAAATATTTTCTTGTTCTTGAACTGCATTGTTGGTTAAGGGCTTGTAAGTAAGCATTTCATGGTAAAGTCTACACTTGTTGTATTCGGTGCATGTGGCAAATAAAGTTTGATTTGATTTGACAGTGTCACCAGCTAAACACCCCCACACCATAACACCTCCTCCTCCATGCTTTACAGTGGGAAATACACATGCGGAGATCATCCGTTCACCTACACCGCGTCTCACAAAGACACGGCGGTTGGAACCAAAAACCTCCAATTTGGACTCCAGACCAAAGGACAAATTTCCACCAATCGAATGTCCATTGCTCGTGTTTCTTGGCCAAAGCAAGTCTCTTCTTCTCATTGGTGCCCTTTAGTAGTGGTTTCTTTGCAGCAATTTGACCATGAAGGCCTGATTCACGCAGTCTCCTCTGAACAGCTGATGTTGAGATGTGTCTGTTACTTGAACTCTGTGAAGCATTTATTTTGGCTGCAATTTCTGAGGCTGGTAACTCTAATGAACGTATCCTCTGCAGCAGATGTAACACTGGGTCTTCCAGTCCTGTGTCGGTCCTCATGAGAACCAGTTTCATCATAGCCCTTGATGGTTTTTGCGACTGCACTTCTAGAAATTTTCAAAGTTCTTGAAATGTTCCGCATTGACTGACCTTCATGTCTTAAAGTAATGATGGACTGTCATTTCTCTTTGCTTATTTGAGCTGTTATTGCCATAATATGGACTTGGTCTTTTACAAAATAGGGCTATCTTCTGTATACCCCCCCACACAAGTGATTGGCTCAAACACATTAAGAAGGAAAGGAATTCCACAAATGAACTTTTAAGAAGGCACACCTGCTAATTGAAATGCATTCTATGTGACTACCTCATGAAGCTGGTTGAGAGAATGCCAAGAGTGTGCAAAGCTGTCATCAAGGCAAAGGGTGGTTATTTGAAGAATCTCAAATCTCAAATATATTTTGATTTGTTTAACACTTTTTTGGTTACTAAATGATTCCATATGTGTTATTTCATAGTTTTGATGTATCCACTATTATTCAACAATGTAGAAAATGGTAAAAATTAAGAAAAACCCTTGAATGAGTACGTGTTCTTAAACTTTTGACCGTAGTGTACAAAGGTATATCAATTGGTATTGGTATGTTATACAATGAAAATCCCATAGGCCTCTACATTATGGACAAGGTATGTGTGTGAAAACCATTATCAAAAGTTTTTTCATTCACATTTACCACAAAAACCAAGGTGAATACTGTCGTGTGCATGTTGTGTTAATCATCTGTATAATTACTATTTTTTGGATTCACAGACTTCACCCTCCCTACACCTCTGATGAATATAACAGCAGACCTGTTAGATCACCGTGCACTGCAAAAGCATTCTGACTATGGATACGGAGAATATCAACACATTAACATCAACACGCCAGAGGGTATGCCCATTGGACTTGGGGCTCTGCTGGGAGTTTACATCATATTTGGATATTTTATTCTGCTTTGCCACTTAAATCAAAATAAACACTGACAACAAAAAAGAGTGTTATTGTTATGCATATTATTAATAATAATAATAATAATAGAGGAGGGGGGATAGTTCAGAAATTTACCCCAAAAGGTTCTTCAAAAGGTTATCTGAGGATCCATTCAAGGGGTTCTTGGAAGAACTTGTAGGGGTTCCCCACAGTTTCAATATGAAGAACCCCTAGGATGCTCCAGATATCTTTTATTTTTAGTGTAGTCCTACTGACCATAAAGAAGAAATGTACATATTTTAGATGAATAGCAAATTATTTAAAAAATGCAAATAGATCTACAGTCATAAAATTGTATTTTATTTGCATATGTAAAAATATGGCACAACATTAAGGGCATATTTCTTCTGGACAATAATGTTGAAATGCTCTCACTGATAACGTCAAATGAAGGGGTAAAATGATGAGGAGAACCATACCTTCTAATCTCATGCCAACATTGAGGCATTTCTGGAATCGGCAGAAGGGACATCTCTTCCGCTGTGTTTTGTCTATTTTACACTCCTGGTTTTCTGCACAAGTGTACCTCTTATTGTTCTGGACTGTCCTCTTGAAGAAGCCCTGGAGGAAATATCTACATTAGGTTGACGGGCCACAATACCCACAAACACAAGGGGGGAAAAGGACATTTTAAATAATGAGTAATTCCAAATGAAAATACCTTACAACTTTCACATGTAAGGAGTCCATAGTGGTATCCTGAGACCTTATCTCCACAAACAGGACACAATTCTTCCAAATCGGCATCATAGGTGTAGTCCATTACTTTCAAAGGGACGCCTAGTTAGCGAATAAAATCAAGGGTCAAGAAAAACGGTGACGCAGGGATGTAGTTAATCAATTCATTCAAATAAAGTACCGTTTCTTAATCGAATGCATTTACTGCCCATGACACATTGTAAAATGCAGGACGAAATTGCAGGATTCATAGCAGTTGTGACAAAAATGTCTGTTTTTAAATCAAACTTAATTCAAAATAGTCCTAAAACCTAACAAAACCAAGTTTGGCTTATAATAATGATGATCTTAATATGGGTTGATAAATCATAATGCACATAGGGGAAGAATGCAGAAGTTTATTGATTTCCACATTGAACATGATAAATAGTTGATCTAGTGAAATTCGCATTTGTATGAGAGCTGATTGGAAATAGTTTTAGTCTATTTCACAAAAATAAGACCGATGATTACATACTGTATGCGAGCGAACATACCATTTTCATATTAATAGATTATTCAAATCCAATTTAATTCAATTTTATTTTTATGTTACGTCTATTAGGGGCAACCAACATTATCCTAAATTTAAACAGGCACATGATTAGACAGATTCATTGAGCCCAAAAGACGCCAAATATAAGACGCATAGGTGGATACCTTTATTGTCCCCTTCTTCCAAGTGCTTAACCCTATTAATCATGAAATGCCCCAAACCAGGATAGAATAACGCGTTTTATAATCCAAACACACAACACGGCCACGCGCGCTTCAGCTTCAGTAGTCTTCTGTCTTTATACGCCTCGCACGCATAGCCTTCGACACGCGCACAGGTCCTGTACTCAAGGCTCTTCTGCTGGGAGATTGGTCAATGAGCGGTGGATGCGACCACCTATATTTAGGAAACAACCTCCTAAGCGGTACGGTGTACTCTGTCTTGCAACATAATAAACGGTTAGAGATGTCAAATCTGAAGGAGAATGCCGTGAACCATCAAAAAGGAACAGAGAATGACCGAAGGTGATATTAGCCATTACTATTAATATTATTAGTAGGCCTATTATTAGTAGTATTGTCTTATTCATCTTATTAGTATGATTATGAATAATATTTATATTAATATTATGTAGCATTGTTAGGCTATATCGATCGTTATTACAAGTATTGTTATTATTATTCATGTTGTTTGTTGATATTGATATTACTACTATCATCAGTCGTTTTAGTTTTCATAATTAATTTTAATTGTGTGACTAATTTATGCCATTGACGTGAACAGCAATATTTTTTTTTACAAGAAATGAGTTGGCCTATAGCCTACGCATCAAAGGATATACGTATACTTTCACATCAGTAGGCCTTAGATATATGCCAGGTAGATCTATAAAAGGAAACGCAGACCCTTTGCATATGACTTAATTATATTTCAAGGCTGTTTCAACAATACATTTCAACAAGGAGCGTTAGTCTATTAACTATCTTTCTTTAATTATTAATTACAAAATAGGAAGATTACGTTATATTCGATAAGTAGGCTTAATTATTTTTGTTTGGGTATAAGCTATTTTGTAGAATTAAATTAGATTCACTGATTCACACTGACTCTATTTGCCGTTCTGACAATTATGTAAATCTATTAGACTACTCGATACCTCAAGTTCATATGTGGAGAGGAAGCATTTCATTTTGTACCACTTTGATTTCAAATGCGCCAAACTAGGTAGCTAGCGTAATATTTTTCTTATTTTTCTTACTGAGCCAAACAAAGAAAAAATAAAAGTGATCAAGGATAAATAGTTTTGAATAACTTATTTCTCAGATAGCCTACTGAAGGCTTATGCGAGGTTTATATAATATTTGTCAGGATGCATTATGCTTTACGGCCAAGCCACAAATATGGGAAGCGCAGACAGAATTTCTTTATTAAAATTGTGTTCTATGTCATTCTTAATGACTTTAAATAGGCTATTCGAAATGGACTTGCTACAACAAAACATTAGAGGCATATTGCTATATGTATAAAATATTGCATAAGCCTATCTGTGGGTTTACAAAGTTAATGTTGGCATATCCAAAGTTTAAGACAATTGTACAGATTCAACTAGCGGATTAATAGACTTACCTTGTGCCTTTTCTCCCAACATTTGATTACCTATGAGGTAGGCCAGACGTCGACGATAATAAAACCTTAAATAAGATGCTGCAAAACTTTGGCCACTTTGGATAGCCTATAAAATCCGAATATACAAAACAAATACTTAGCCTAAAAACAGATCATTTAGGAAAATGGGGATCTCCACGAATAACTGCAGTCATTTCCAGCTTTGTCTTTGCTCTTCCTTCTTTATTAAATAGCAAAAAAGTTACTAAAGTTCTTATTGGTCATCGACATGTCATGTGACGACTACGGATACGATGATGCGCCCTTTTTTTCACAATCCAAGCAATATAATAACTGAGATGCACACATACAGACACAGTGTATCTTACGGGGCTATCAGTGTCCTATACCTCATCAGTATCATATATGCCAGAAAATGGACATATTTCAAACAATCCATATTGTATTGTCTGTCCTTGAGCACTGTGTATGGCAGTTCAATCATCTAATGTAATTATGAATGTTTTATTACTGTGAAACTGGCATACTTTGGCTATGACAAAGACAATACGGAATCGCCTTACAATTGTAGAAAATATGTAACTAATATACTTCAGCAATCTAATGACAGTAGGTCAATACATTGTGTAATGCAAGCCCCTCAGTGACCATAGAGGCACACATAATCATCTGAACCCCTACCATCTACCTACAATTCCCGAGGATAAACTCCAAGGCAGAACTTGAACTTAGTGGTTTAACCAAACATTGTACATTTACAAAATCAGGAATGATAATTACCTGAGTCCAATTTCAATTATATCGTTGCCACCAGCGCAGCTTAGTCAAATTAATAAAACTCACGTTTTTTCTTGAGTTCATTGTAATAAATCTGCAGTGGTATTAGGTCTGAAATAACCACTTCTGGATACAGTATGTTCTGTGTTAATGAGAGTGGTGTGTACAATCAAGTGATAATGCCTGAGAAGCCGGTGTTAGGAGGATAAATTGGCATGGGTGTTGGTAGGCCCGAGAGGTAGTCGAGGGCCGGCAAACCATGACAAGAACACCGGCTTCGATTGCATTATCACTTTTGTACAACGGGTTACCAACATATTCAAATAATGATTGACATATTTTCATTAAAAAGTTATTTTGATGAATTTATTCATACTATTTAATCCTTCCACAATATATAGTGCCAACACAAATTGAGGGTTGCTACCCAAGCCGGCTAGACTCATTCTATCTGTTCGGTTCATTCTATCTGTTCGGCTCTCTCTGACACTGTTGTTCAGAGGAGCAAGCCAACAAGACAACTAACACAACCACTTCAAACTGAAGCTGGAAAGAATGCAAACTAGCTGCACTTCGTTTCGTTTTACATTTTTTCAATTTACATTTCTTTATATATATATATATATCCATAAAAATGATGCCAGTTTATTGATGATTTCGATTGGCTGAGAAACGCTGTGTGCCTGTCTGTCTAGTCCTGACTCCCAACATGTCCATTGCTATGGGACAGCTGGATATATTTCACACAAGTCTCCTCTGAACAGTTGATGTTGAGATGTGTCTGTTACTTCAACTCTGTGAAGCATTTATTTGGGATGCAATTTCTGAGTCTGGTAAATCGAATTAATGTATCCTCTGCAGCAGAGGTAACTCTGGGTCTTCCAGCCCCGTGTCGGTCCTCATGAGAGCCATGAACAAATCTGAATATTGAAACAATGTTGCAAATGTCGGAGAGGCAGACAGCAAAGTTTATACACATCTTCCGCTGTTGAAAACTAAATGTTAGTCTAAAAGAAATGTGAGATACTGTCTAGATGCTTTTCATAGTGGAGATCAAGTTTATAAATTGCTTGGCTGCAGTGATGAGCCAGTGGATTGCGCAGTCAAATGGAACAGAGTAAATGGGCATTTCAATGTCATAGATTTAGCTTGGTGGTAACTTGTGGAATAGACACGGGCTGGAATGCAGTTTTAAACAATCAGCATTCAGGATTAGACCCACCCTTTGTATAATTAAGCAATAAGGCATGCGGGGGTGTGGGTATATGACCAATATATCATGTCTAAGGGCTGTTCTTACGCACGGCGCAACGCGGAGTGACTGGATACCCCGAGGTGCCTTATTGCTATTATAAAGTGGTTACAAACATACACCCCGGCTTTCAGCCAATCAGCATTCAGGGCTCGAACCACCCAGTTTATAATATGGATTTAGAACATCGGTTCGGGGAGGGGAGATATTGTATAGAGATGCTATATTCTTAAAGGCCCAGTGCAGTCCAAAATGTAATTTTCCATTGTTTTATGTAGATTTCCACACTATGAGGTTACATATCCCTCCCATCAGGCTCGTCCAATTAGGCCTCTCACTCAGACCGCTCCCAGACAGTCCTAGCAAAATTCTTGCTTGAGAAATTTTGGGTTATTTTTTACCATTGTAATTGAAGAAAATTACATTAAGGTACTTAATTGTTACCCAGAAATTACTTGGTATTGAGATAAAACGGTTGTATTGAACCTTTAAGATATTGTGCTCAAGTGCCTGTCTATTGTAATGACTTGAAGGCCAAGATCGATTCCACCTCTTATTTGAATGTGTAAAAGCTCATAACGTTTGTGGTGAAACATTGCAAGTCTACACCAGGCATTTGGTTATCTCATCATTCTAGTTGTATCAATTGGCCTGCATAGCTGGAGAAATACAAAACCCACAAGGTATGTCTTTTGGAATTCCTGTTCGTGAATCATGATAAACATTTGCTTCATTCTCCATTCTACCCATTGTTTGCAGGTTGTGGACATGATTATTATCCTATGAGGTGGTGCAAAGCAGGAGTTTAAACTTTTACATTTGAATTACACTATTCACATACGGTTCGCTGTTGCAAAGACTGAATAAAAAAAACTGGTTGTTATTGCACCAGCAGCAGTAACTGTAACTGTAGTAGAGGCATTAGCTCTATGAGACTAAGACTAATGAGACATCTATCCTACACTTCCTGTTGTATGTATCCTATAGTGCCGTGAGCCCACTGCAGTGAAGGATCTTAGTATGGGGCAGTGACCCTCCAAGGTCTCAGTTTAGGCAAAAACAAGGTCCCTGATTAGGCTATCAAGACATCCTATTATTATATCTAAGAGGCAGAAAACAAACATTGAGCCCACTGTCAGGACAGGGTGAGGAGTAGGAAGAGGGCCTGCAGAGGCAGACACCAGGCTAGGCCTCTTGTGAATGAATCCCAGAAATATGGCCTATCTAATGTTTGTCTCCAGCACTCTTTTGTTTTGCGAGTGTGCTGTGGCTACAGGTCAATGGTACCCCAGCATCAGAAGCGCTCTGTCTCTGTCTCTGAGATATATTAGGACAATAAATAAAGAGCAGGATTGGGGCTTCGATGTTGTTTTGACTTCATCATTTATATTTTGCACATTGTGCCATCTGCAGCTATTTTCTGCTAAAACAGCAGAATCTCTGGGATAAAAAAGTATAGGAAAACAATTGCTATATAGGTGAAAGTGCATTTATGCTAATCTTTTTTACATGTAACACAGCAAAAAAAAAGAAGAAGAGTAAATATGTCACCAAAAAAAGTAATTAAAAAAGTAAGTATTATTTTCTGTGAACATTTAATTGAATGCATTCATTATATAATTCTGCTATAGAAAATACATGCTGATGGTTCAGACAAGGATGGAATTACAGTAGAACAGACTGACTGGATGTAACAAGTAGCACGTCAGTTTAGGTGTAGCCATCTCACCCAGGTGTAACAACCGTTACCAGTTAATGATTGGATCAATTGTGCCTCAAAGAGGAGCTATCTGAACGATACAGAAGAAAGTGTAAGGAGTCTGCTTTCTCAGAAGAAAGTGGAGACTGCTTTCTCAGAAGAATATACATATATTGAGAGACTACATTTCTACTTGTCAATAACAAATCACAAAGCAAGCATGAACAATATGATAAGCCCTGGCTCAACACATATGTCAGTGTCTTCCGTTTGTCCTTTGGGTAAGGGTACTGCACAAACGAAACCAAACAAAACACTTGGAGGAGGAACAAAGATGGTCAAACTACAATAGCATCTTAAGAAAGCAAACGTGCAAGGGGTTTCCGCCAGTGTCTTCCCACAAGGTCAAAGATTAAAACCACAAACACTTTACTAAGAGCTAGAATTACTTTGGAACTAAAATAAAAAAATCCCTCAAAGAGTTTCATATATCCATATTAATTACATTTACAATAGACCATGGGGTTTGATGAAATGTGATGGACAAGATGAACATGGATATCTGTAATGACTATTTTGGAGTTATGCCCTCTGATGGTCTACTCTATGTATATAGACTACCATCTTGATACATATAAACTACCAAGGACTACAAAACCAAACACTCTTTCAGTAGTGGTTGAAGCATGGACAGCAGGCCTACTGTGAGCATTGGGGATTGTATTAGTTATTAATTATTATAGGAAGTAAGTACTAAGTAAGTAGAAGTACAGTGGTGGAAAAAGTATCCAAATGTCATACTTGAGTAAAAGTAAAGATAACTTAATAGACAATGACTACAGTAAAAGTGAAAGTCACCCAATAAAATACTACTTGAGTAAAAGTCTAAAAGTAAACATACTTAAGTATCAAAAGTAAAAGTATAAATCATTTCAAATTTCTTTTATTAAGCAAACCAGACTGCACAATTGTCTTGATTTTTGAAATTCACAGATAGCCAGGTGCACACTCCAACACTCAGACATAATTAACAAACGAAGCATTTGTGCTTAGTGAGTCCGCCAGATAAGAGTCAGTAGGGATAACTAGGGATGTTCTCTTGATTAGTGTGTGAATTGGACCATTTTCTGTCCTGCTAAGCATTCAAAATGTAACAAGAACTTTTGGGTGTCAGGGAAAATATAGGAGTAAAAAGTACATTATTTTCACTAGGAATGTTGTGAAGTAAAAGTAAAAGTTGTCAAAAATACAAATAGTAAAGTAAAGTACAGATACCCCCAAAAACTCCCTAAGTAGTACTTTAAAGTATTTTTACTTAAGTACTTTACACCACTGAGTAAGTAAGTAAGTAAGTAATTAGTAAGTAAGTAAGTAGTAATAATAAGGTAGTAGGAGACGGTATTGAATAGTAATTGGGAGAAACCAATAAAACAATGCAGGCCTTTCAGTATTTGTGCTTAGCCTCATTGATGCTCAGAGCTGGGAGATGCAAGCCAAGGCCTACAGCATAGATGGAGCACCTCAATACATTAATACCATTCCTTGGCCTTGACTTATTGCTGAAATTTAACAGCCGTTTCCTTTAGTGCTCTTTTGAGAAATCAGCTTTGTGTTCAACAACAATAGAAACATGCCCTCACAAGGTCATCCTCAAATGAAACCTTGCACACACTTAAACATATCCCTATATCTTGGTTTGATAATCCATTATAGCAGTCAAAGTAGTTTCATGCAGTATCAACTTGGTATGCATCAAAAGAGTCTATTGTTGTAGTACATCTCTCTTCAGAATATTTTTCTGCTTTCACTTCAGTCCAAAAATGCTCTGTCCTTCACATTTGAACATGTCAGAAATCTTCAGAAACCGCATTTGTAAATGTTTGTTTGGCAAAACATTCAGTAATGAGAAAGACAGGAGCAACCCAGTTGCCTAGTACAGAGTAGTGTACTATAATAAAAGTTTGAGATGGATCTGTCAATATAGACTCTCTGGACAGTACAGCCACTTTAACATGTACAGTACAGATATTACTGTTACTGCCTGGCAAACCTCCTGGGGCTGTCCTTGACCAAAACTCTCCTCTCAAAATTTGGAGACAGATCTAAAAGTCCTCAATCTCTTTTGCCTCCAAATTGTTATAGACGCAAATACAAAACTTTAAACAAATTCTCATTTGTTTTCCCTCAATTTCATTTCCTGGCCCTGAGAATCAGGGTTATATCGCTCAATGTTTGATATGAGCATTTATTAAAATGCTGTTTCCATTTATGAGCATGCTCTCGTGAAGGGAATCAGATTGAAGTGATTAACTGGACGAGCAGATGTTCAAATGTTGGCGTCTGCCAGAAGCCCATTTGCATTCAAGGTTATAACAGCCTGGTAGGTATTCATTAGGTAAGATTATAGCATTTATAGCTTTTTATCCATTATAAATCTCTCACACCAGACAGAGAATTTGAGGAGACAAGAACAAAATATATATTTAAAATATATGTCTATTTATAAGGCCAAACATATCTTAAACAATATATACAAATGATTTGAATCCATTTTCGATCGTTATTTCCTTATAAACTCAACAGGCATGTCATTGGTTCCTGTTGTACATCTTTAAAGGGGCAATCTGGCATTGGTACATCGATTGAATTATTTATTTATTTACTTTTTAAACTTTGAAATTAATTATTTACCTGTTGATTGTTGAAGAATAGCATATACAGTAAGAACTCAAAATATAAGCTTGCTTTACTCCATTGTTTGCAAGCAGCATAGCCCCAAAACATGGTTAAAATGGATATTTTAATATCATGGATGATCAGTCAATGCATTGATTGCTCTGTCTATGAATTTGACAGTGGTTACATTTCTCCAGGCCCAACTTTGTTATTGTTTAAACCGCAGATTTCTCCTTTAGCAACCAGAAGATCATTATGGAGATTCAAGGGTCTTTCAGCCTTGACAGTAGAGGCCTATCAGTGTCCACTTGGATTTATTGGACTGTGTCCTTTCTGCCACGCTCCTGAAGCGTGGTTTCTCCAGGTGTGGTCATCTCCCCCTCTCTCTCGTCTCCCCCCTCTCCACATCTCCCCACTTCCCTTGGGGGGCCCTATCATGTTGTTCCCCTTGACCCTGGCGCACTCCAGCCCCGCTGCCTTACGATAACAGTCCCACCATTCCTCACCCTCTGCCAACTGACACACTTTCAGAGGGATCTAACCTTGTTCCCTCACATTTCTCTGATGCCGCCGCCATTTCCCTACAGTCCATGCTACATGCTCCCGAAATGCTCTCTCTATCTATCTTTCTCTCTCTCTCTCAATTCAATTCAATTCAATTCGCTTTCTCTCTCTCTATCTCTCTATCTCTTCCTCTCTCTCGCTCTCTCTCTATCTATGTCTTTATCCACCCTCTCTAAGGATTTTTCCTACCTCACTTTCTCCATCCCCCTCTCTCTCTCTTCACTTGTATCTCTCTCATTTTGGTGAGGGGGTCAGGCCTAGCCTTGACATGTTTCCAAGAGTAACGTAAATGGGCTCAACCTAAAGCACAGGCAGGTGTCATGAACTAGTTTAATTAAACACCAACACCACCACTGCTACCAACTAAGTCATATTACAGTAAAAGCATCCACCGTCAAGGCACTGAGCGAACAAAATGAACAAATGATAGTGCAGTTGGAGGAGGAATATGTGTGTGACTCCCAAAGGCTTGTTATGATGAAACCCCTTGGCAAGACAAGTAAAGATGTGTCATTTATTCTAGATTGTCTTTACATCTTAATCAAAGCAGCAATCCTCCCCTAAGTCTGTGGTACTGTGCCCTTCTATCTCAGCTCCAACTCTGTGTTTATCAAACCTCTGGCTCTTATCAAAGAGATAGGATATTGGACTTTTAGTTCTGATAAGAGAACCTGGCTCAGAGGGTGGCATTTCTAAAGGGCAGCTCCCGCTATGGTGGGCCACTCGAAACCTAACGCTGCCAGGGCCTGCAATTAAGACCTCTCAACCCTGTCCTGACTGGGAGCTGCACAACACATACTATAACCATATTTGGTTCAGAATATTTTGGTCTTGACGACGTTAATGATTTTGTGACTTTTATAGGGTTATAATAATGCATTGAATTGTGTATACTGCATTTGTCATGTTATGGCCCATTTCTCTATTGTGTGTGGTAGATGTAAATAGTGGTATTGATAGGATTTGCTATTATGTCAGATATACACCATCATATTCAACACAATCCATGCACAGGATACATTTTCCCCTTCATACCCTTTGTTATCCCTGCATGATACATCTCCATTGAAAGGGACTCCACACCTCCAGCCTTGAGTGGGCCTGAGAGTGGAGGTCAGTCAGTGAAGGAGGGGATCCTGTCAGGGGAGAGAAGAGGGGCTGCTGTTAGAACAGCCTGTCAAAATCCCCTCGCCTTGCTCAGCCTTGAGCAGATAAGTAGGCCCTCCTCTGCCAATGGACCACTCCTGGGCCGGATCACAGACATGATGCAAGCAGCAGCTCCACTGATCAATCTCCAGATAACCTAAACAGGACAATGTCACTGTCGATCGTGTGTTTGGCCTCGATCTCCTCCTCTCCTTTGACTATATGAAGTACGACATTGAGATTCATTGCTTTACATTTCAATATGCATTGCAGTTCCATTCAGCTTTAGCATTCAGGTTCTACCAAAGGTGCAGTACACTGTGATCCTGTCCCTGGTCCTGCGTTTTAGTTACACCCTAAATGTAGATGATCATAATTCATGTTGTCTAGATACAGATCTTTCTCTCTCTATTGCAGGAACGGTTTGTTTTTGTGTATGTGTGTGTGTGTGAATGATAGGCTTTCTCAGTCTGCAAAACAAATTAGGCTGGATGGGTCAGGGACACACAGATTAGGCCCATCCAAAATCTGCCGACGGGCTTCAAATGACAGAGAAAGAGTGTGTCCCTTAAACCCTAGATGTACATGTACATGTCTTGGTAAGCTTAATACTATCAGATAGCAATGGTTATTTTTGTTTATAGCAAATAAGCATCAATCAAAAGGGAAGCATAGAGACTCTTCACACTGGTCACTACCTGTTAAATAATAATTGACATGACAACAATTGCACAGTTGCATAACGTTCACATTTATTTGGTTTCAAGTCCTAACATATTCTAAACATGCGTTTAACACATATGGATCACATTTGTCACAGGTAGTTCAAGTAAGAAAAGCAGAGGAGAGAGGTTTTTCAAAAGATTTAAAGGGATACTTCGGGATTTTGGCAATGAAACCCTTTATCTACTTCCCCAGAGTCAGATGAACTCATGGATACCATTTTATATCTCTGTGTGCAGTTTGAAGGAAGTTGCTAACTAGCGTTAGCGCAACTTCTAACTAGCATTAGGGAAAGGGGAATACCTAGTCAGTTGTACAACTGAATGCCTTCACCTGAAATGTGTCTTCCGCATTTAACCCAACCCCTCTGAATCAGCGCAACGACTGGAAATCTATGGTAACAGCTAGCATGCTAGTTGTTGCATTTGAGTTCCATTCATTGAGCTAACGGTACTTAGCATTGGCTCGCGAAACTACCTCTAACTTCCCTCATACTGGATGCAGAGACATAAAAATGGTATCCATGAGTTCATCTGACTCTGGGGTTCCTTAAAGTATCCTTTTAAGGAGAAGAAAACATGGAAGATAAAAATGTAATGCCTTTCATCTGCGTATCCAGTGGTGCAGATTCAATAGAAATACTTTAAGACGTTGTTCCCTGAGATATGTTCTGATTTTATCTGCTCTAGTTGCCCCATTGTGGGCTCCTTAATAAGGAGCTTCAACGAATGAATTGTAATAACACTGAATAAGCTTGTAATAACACTGTTATAACAGAAAACCATTCATTGTTGAGATGAGTGAAGAAAAGCATGTTAACAGGATATGGCAGAAGGGCCAAAGTTACATTCTAATGTATAATCACTCACAAGCAGCATTCTAAATATCAAACATGATACTGATCATTTAACCCTTTTAAAGTCTTTACACTTCGCCTTTACATTGTTTGGTACACCCCATCTTGAAAACTATATAAATATAGTGAATGAACACAATACATTGATTGGAATACCATACTGGGTTATATGTTGCTATATAAACTGTACAAAGAAACACTGATTCACCAGTAAAATGGGAAGTATTGATAAAACGACCGCAGAAAAGTGAACAAATGGTAACCGCCTATGGCATGTGATTACATACAGTATGCCGAGATTCCCATAGAAATGATTTGGTATGGTAATCAGGTGTGTTTGATTTTATTTGGATCTCTTTTAGTCCCCATTTGGACTAATCTTCCAAGAGTCCTTAAAGTGTTAATGATTGGTAATGTACAGTCATGATGTTGTAGATACGTCATCAGTCTGATCCGTTTTCATTGATCACTTGGTGTGACGTTGTAAAGTACATGATCGATCGCAGAACAAAGTTGTCAGAGTAAATGTAAACTGGCAAGGTGGTCAAACTGACTCCCATCCACCAAGGGTGAGGCTGCAGTTTGTCCTGAGGTACTACGGAAAAACATACCAGGAAACGTTTACATGCAAAATAGGTAACAGCGAGGTAACTGGATGAAATAAGAGATACAAAATAACAGAACATTGGTGCAATGAAACCAATAAATATATATATTTTTTAAACATTACCTGTGTGAAAGATAGCAACGTGATGACACACAAAAAGAGGTAGTTTCAGTATAGAAATTGCAAATTACATATCCATTATCTGTAAAAACACATTCCAGAAAATAGTAAGAATGGTAATGAGTTTGTATTACATATGTTTCAAAACATGAGAGGTGTTGGCAGCAAGGTAGCAATGTAACGTTTGATTTTAAAAGAGACTGCAAGGAATAATCTGCCACTTAGAGTCCCTATATTCATGTATGATGGCCAGAGTGACACTGTATGGCAGCAGCAGCACTGGGCTAGGGTCTCAAACACAAGTACCCTAAAAATGTCTGATCCCTGAGTTTAGGAGTGCCATATGCACTGAGCCCCCCAGACCAGTGGCTGGCTGCTCCCCACCATGGCTTCTGGCACACCTCAATGTTCTCTGCTTTGTTCACAGATGGTCAACTGAAAGAAAACAGTGTGTGACTCCAATCTAATATCTGAGTTGAAAACTCCACACCTCAGGCCCAAATGACACTGGGGATTACAGTAAAGGCTTTGCATGTGAAGGATCATGCATAAATATGCATACTATTTACCAGTTTCACAGGTGCCTGTCTTCTGCTGAGTTAATTCACTGTCTGCAGATATCATTTTATTCATCAAATCTGTAACATGTTTTTGGTAATAGCAAAAGTGATCAATCCATAAACACTTTTGAATTGTAATATCAATACCATACGCACTATATTCTTTGGGAACTTAAATTACAGCAGAGACAAGGGAATGAGTTGATAGAATCACATCCAACATCCATGTCAATGTAAACAAACACTGTATAGCCTCAAAACATGGTTAAAACTAGAATTGATGTCATGGATGGTCAGTCCTTGCATCCATAGCTCTGTCTATGAATCTGAGAGTGGTTACATTTATCCAGGCCCATCCCTCAGCTTTTTACCAAAACTAAGGCGGGGTAACCACTTTGTTATTGTTCTAATTAAGGATTCTAGCTTTAACAATAACATTGAAAATGTATAAAAACAAAACATGGAAAGGTGGCTACTTGAAAACTACTGAAACAAAGAACACACCATTGGTGAAAGTATTCAAAGGGTGGTTCAGGGCATAAGATAGTACAGTGTTAAAGGAACATTCCACCCAGAGATGCATCATATGGGGATGATTTCTGTATTCTGAAAGTTACATATCTTTAAAATTGATTGCTGACAAGCAAAACATTTTGGGACTATGTCAACAACGGACAAATTGTCCTTTAAGGCAGGTAGTAGTGTTAAGGCTGAGATAGACAAACTAGGCTGGACTTACAGTAGTGATGAAGGGAGAGAGTAAGCCTACCTGATAGTTGAGGTTATTTTGAGCATGCTCAGTTTGGAAAGGGGCATCTCTGGCATTTCTGCCCTGTCTCAGACCACCTTCAGCCAAATCCGCTCAACACTGAACTGGGAGTACTGGTTCACCAGTTGTTTTAAATCTGTTCTGAAACAATCTGTTCTAAAACATGCCCTTAAAACCAACACATTCACTTTCATAAAACAGGAAAGTATTTGAAAAAGAAAACACCTTCTAAAAAGGACCTACAATGTCCTGAATCCTACGACTACGAATCCTACAAGTACATCAGCATTGTGATCACTGAATAACTCCTGAATGCAATACATAACACTCACTTTACCCTGTTTAAATACAGGTCCACAAGGACCTGAGAGAGAGGAGCATGCAGGGTGGGAACTTTGCCAAGGTCATGGTCAAAGAATGTGTCTTGCCTCACCACAGCACGCATAAAAGAGAGTCGTTTTAAGGACTGCATTGCCCCAAATGTTCAAACAACGGTTACTATGAAACAGATAAAACTTGAATGATCAAAAAGACTCTTCAAGTGGGTGAAATTATCATCTCATACTTAGAAAATAAAGAACCTATTTCTCTGTATGTTTCTTTTTTAAAACAATGTGCATATCTGTCTCAGATGATGTGCAAGCCGGAAGTAACCTCTGGTCCTTCCAGATGAATAGACAAGCCCCTAATGTCTCCTCCATCTCTCCTCTTTTACAGCCAAAAAGTAGCCACCTGAGCATTCCGAACCCAACACTGTCTGTCTAAAGATGTAGTAGTAAAAATGAGCAAGCCAGCATTTCCTTCTAGCCTAACTGTGCGGACTGGACCACCAACCCAATGAGCATGTGCAGAGGCTAAGGATTGGGCAAGGGAGCACCAGTGGAGGGCTAAAAGTTGTATGTCTGGAGCAACAAATGGGTGCTACAGGGACTAGGAGGGAAGACAGTGGGGCCTTTGTCTGCGGTGTCTCAGCGTTAGGGGTTAGGACGGGAACCAGCTACACTGTGTGTCTGTCTGTCAGCAGAAGGTCTCCCCTCCAGCTCCAACGCACATTGATTCATTTCTTATTCGGGTCCTTCATTGATAAGAAATCATTACACTGAGCTATCGGCTCATCACCCATCTATGGGTTCTGCTTGAAAAAGCTTTGCATAACACTTTGGTCAACAACAACAAAAATCAATACAGCTAATAGCAAACTTCCCCTACCCCTGCAATTCAATTTGTTCCGCAGTCTATGATTGTAGAAAATACCCGTATGCTCGTTTTCTACGAAGATCCCACAATCCAGATAAATGTCACCTCACTGAAAGTCTAGGAATGTTCAAAACTGACCAGCCCATCCCTTACAGGAAGTCTGTCTGTGGGTTCTGTAAGAGAGGGTGTGTGTAACACAGTATAGAAAAATACTACAAGAAGGGGGACAATACACCAATAGTGAATATTCATTTGTTGATTGCAGGGGTGAACGCTTTTTTATCTTTGGTTCAATATATAGCAATGCCTTTGGTCAATTTCGTGGTAAAGGCCTACTTATCAATCTACGATTCAGGAGTTTAAAGCATTTACAGGGATTGGATTTAGACTGGGCAACTCTTCATTTCAAAACAGCGAGAAAAAGGTACCTGAAAATAGAAACAACATCTTCCTGAGGTAGTCTCAAAACACTTGTCAACTCATTTATATCCGGCCCCATCCGAATAAAATAAATGTTCAAAATCAAGTTCTAACAATGGCAACACCGACACATTGAGCAATCGGATACACACTTGTAAACTCCAAAGACCAATGCATCAATGTGCATTTAGTTTGTACCATAGCATGTGTACAGCATTAATCAGCATACATTCAGCTCTGTCGTGTAATAAATATATAGAGAAAAAAAAGTTTTATAAAACTAGCTGCTTGTCACATTCACAGGAAGGAGGACCAGTCCCTTGCCCTGCCCCCTAGGCCAGCTCTGAGTAAAGGGGTGGTCCTAGAGCCAGCAGGGCAGGGCTCAGTTCCCAGGGGAGGTACCCGTAGAAGTCAGACAGGGGGAACTTCCTGTCCTGTAGCTGATTAGGCTGGATTTGCAGGAGTGCAAGACTGCTTTGAACAAAAGGGGGAGCTGTTCCAGGGGAACATTCACCAGCTTGCCTGGAAAGAAACATGTTTCACAGGGTGTGAGTACAGAACAATTATCCTATCGCCTACCTTGTTATGGACCTTTATATTAGCATTTCATAATACACCGCCCGCCATGCCAATCCCCGATAGATGCCCCAACTTACCTGCCATGAAGCGGATCTCTGGCAGACACATCATGATCTCAGGGAAGCGTTTGGGCTGGTGAGGGTACTTGTACTCAGTGTAGTCCTGACACACGTACCAGTAGCGCTTGTTCAGCTGCTCCAACTGGGAGACGTTAGTCAGACCGCGGATATCTGCACAGACAGACAGGGACACATTGAGGAGAGGACCTTAGCTACTGTTCATGTATGTGTGATGTTTGCATTCTTTTTATTCAATAAAGCATCTGAGCAGCGGAGGAGTTTAGGAAATTCCTTAAGGATCAGTACTGTGTTTGACTGTGTGTGTGTGTGTGTGTGTGTGTGTGTGTGTTACCTTGGTTCAAGAAGTTGATGGCTTTCATGCAGGCGTACTCCTCGTTGCTGACCTTCAACTGGTGGAACTTGCGGAACAGATAGATCAGCCTCTCCATCACCTCCATGCCATTCTCACTGAACCTGGAGACGACACATACAAAAACATGGTGAGACTGTGAAATGTGATACGCACGCCCGCTCACTCGCAAACAACCCACAAAATCAACAAGACTACCAGCTCTTGTACACACAGCTACAGAAGTGGAAAATCACAAAGAAATCACAAAGTTAAGGGAGAGTAGATTTATGATAGTTGATTCAATCATGACCGTAATAAGATGATGAGCAGTAGGGGTGGGGTGGGGGTGTGGGGGGGGGCTGATCCACTACAAGTGATTAAGGACATTCATCTCACTGACTAAACATTTCCTTTAGCTTTAAGGAAGGAGCATGTACTTAAACATGGCAAACTGAACAACTGTACTCATCAATCTCTATACCCGTCTCCGCAGCTCCCCTTAAATCTTGATCTCTTTAGTACATGTGCCTACACACCGCTTAGCACTGGCTTAGTAAATCAGACACCTTCTCCTTGAATGTGCAAACTGCAGGCAAATGGGCCATTGCAACACAACCCAGCCGTAAATCCAATAGAAAATTAGGAACAAGTGTGCCAAAAGGGCAGATAATTCTGGTCTGATTTACACACAACCAAGCCCCCACAGTATTATGGCCAATCTGGGACAGAGGGACAGACCTGTATTTCATAATGGCCCAGACAGTGCTAGCCACAGTCCTGAGGAGTCGTCCACCTCACAGGACAGTTCACTGGCACACTTCCAAAACCAATATACCCCGATGTAATGGTCGAAATATCACAGCCTTTAGAGATTGTGAACCCACAGAGTGGAACGGTGGTCTCTGTAGGAGACTGTTGTTGCAGAAGGAAACACAACTCAAATTTTGACATCATCCCTTCTCTTTAGAGCCATATTCAGCCACCACACCTCCCAAAAATACTACAATAACATAAGTCTAGGTAAGCAAAGACTATTGCCTTCTAACATCTGGGGCAGCAGGGTAGCCTAGTGGTTAGAGCGTTCTTAACTGACTTGCCTAGTTAAATAAAGGTTAAATAAAAAATAAATGAATGCCAACACAAAAGGAGAATTTTATTTACATTTTTTAAATGACGGCCTATACCGGCCAAACCCGGAAGACCCTGGGCCAATTGTGCGCCGCCCTATGGGACTCCCAATCACGGCTGGTTGTGATACAGCCTGGATTCAAACCAGGGTGTCTGTAGTGACGCCTCAAGCACTGAGATGCAGTGCCTTAGACCGCTGCGCCACTCGGCAGAAGAGGATGGTGTCCCTGCTAAATGGTCTCCTTCCATACAAGGATTCCAAAATAAACATGTGAACACAACCTAGTATCATTGTTTAACCCTGACAGTGATCCCACTGTCGGGCAATACTCACCCCTGCATCTCGCCCTCAGAGGGCGTGTACTTGGCGGTGACGTCGGCCAGGTCTCCAAAGATCTGCGCACTGTAGATGGTGAGGCAGGAGAGCAGGATGAGCTCCTGCCAGGTGGAGCTGAGCAGACAGGTGTAGTCCTCGATGGACAGCTCGCAGAAGAACGGCAGCTTCTTGATCCACGAGATCTGACGAAACAGCAGCTCGTCGGCCAGACGACACAGCAGCGCAAACAACTCCACCTGAGTCACCTTGTACCTGACACACATAACAGGGGAGACAGAGAGACGCGGATGTGAATATCGACAGGCTTCATAACAGCAAAGTGTTCATGTCATTGTGTTGGGCCAGGAGTTGTAGCTGACCTGGTCACACGGTTGAACAATTCATATTGTAAAACACATTTCCAAATAGATGTCTGCTGGAATTGGTATGTCAAAAAAACACGCAGCGGTTTGAGGGCTCAGCAGATATTTCCGGTTAAGCAGGCTTACTCACCCATCCTCTATCAGCATGGGGGTGGCCAGTGGAGCCAGGTCCTCTGCAGCCACTAGCTGCAGCACCAGGGGGTGTGACTGGGGGTAGAGGCTGCGGGGCTGGGGAGGAAGCAGGCCTGACTGGGCATGGTAGCTGAAGAGGTGAGGTAGCAGCTGGTAGGGGGTGTTCATGGGGGTGTTCATGTACTGGTCCCTGAGAGCAGCCGTGTAGCCGCCATTCAACTCCACAGAGCGACTGGACAGAGAAAACACAATGGTCAAACACACTAACACCTCAGACATTATGGAAAACACAGTAGAACTGTCACTGCCGCGAGTTAATTCACTCACAATAGTTGTTCAATTACATACTGTACTTACACTAAATGCCAGAAATTGTTAAGGGTGCCCATGTTGTTGAGGTTTGATAAATAACTATTTCTCTGCATTTCTAACATAATCAGAGTACATGGCTGATATAGATATGTTGATGTTGACACAGAGAGAGATTCAAACAGATACCACCACACTACATAGACTATATTTAGCCTTGCTGCTTGTAGATAGACACTATGCATGTCTCCACAGCAAGAACAGCAGATACTGGTACGAATTTATCACTGCTAAGTCTGAATAGATTGCATTCAGGCATTCTTCTAGTGGCAAACACCTTACTAACTTGGCAATGAGACGTCAGGGGCACTTCATTATTTCGTAAACGGACAAACTGCTGACAATGGCTACGATGCTCCCTAATGTAGAGGAGTTGCTAACTCACTTGGATGACAGAGTGGATGCGGGTGATGGCTGGTTGCCCTCGGAGGCGCCGTTGCTAGGGGAACTGTGGTCACTACTGTCACCATTGTTGCTCCAGGTGTGCTCCGGGAGACTGGCTTCCTCCTTAAACTCCTGTCCCGACATGATCCGCTCAATCTCCTCATCTGTGATCTGTGACACAGAGACAGAGACAGCGAGAGAGAGAGAGAGAGAGAGAGAGCAGAAAGAGAGAGCAGAAAGAGAGAGCAGAAAGAGAGAGCAGAAAGAGAGAGCAGAAAGAGAGCAGAGAGCAGACAGACAGCAGAGAGAGAGAGGGAAGACAGAGAGAGAGAGAGAGAGAGAGCAGAGAGAGCAGACAGAGACAGCAGAGAGAGAGAGGGAAGACAGAGAGAGAGCGAGAGAGAGAGAGCAGAGAGAGACAGCAGAGAGAGAGAGAATATGTAAAGAGTCATGGTATTGGCAAGCCCATTAACAACTATAATTCATTCCTCTGGGTACTTCAAGTCTTTAGCTGTTAATACTACAGCATTGTTTTCAGGCATCTGAATGGATTAACATAGCACTGTTGCCCAGGGTATAATTATCCTAGGACAACTTGTTCCACAGAGGCACAAGGCCACACCATGCACATGCGCACGCACCCACCCACCCACACATACAGGGCTCGTTCCACTTCAAAAAACACAAGAAAGAGGATTTCAACACCCACCATCTCAAATTGTTATGAAATAGTTTTTATTGTTATTCCTGCAACATTATATTGTTGACATATAACTTGATCTCTAAGATATTAAGCTAATTGATTGCACCCAAATTTGCCATTTTAATATATAGGATTCATATATTTAATAATAACTATAGTACCTAACATCTGATTTGGACAAACCTTTTTTCTAACAATGAGTTAGACATGAGGAATCCAAAGAAATTGTCAAAAGCCCCCCATACCCCACACCAATCCCACCCCAACAATGAGTATATAGTGTCAGTTCCCTATGTTTGACATGTAGTACGGAGCTGCAGCTCGGAGTATTGTTTCTTCATCTTATGTAATGTATTCTCAGTGAATTTGTTGATGTTTTTTCCCCTGTTCGGAAGAATGTGTCATTTTTTGAAGTGTTTATGTCCCATCCTGCTTACAGGGTATGAACCAATATTTCATTTTGTAATTTAGGTGAACTATCCCTTTAATAATGGGGGTTGGGGGGAATCTTTAAAAAAAGATCACATAATAGCAGGAACAGCACCATCTAGTGGTCAGAACTTGTTAATTGGGATGTAGGATGGGACACAAACCCAATAACTTCAATGACTAATTTCTCTGAACAGGATAACATTTATTTTTTTGCCAAAATCATTGAGAATACATTACATAGGATGAAGAAACAATACTCAGAGCCTCAGCTCCATTCTATTTCTCAAACATAGGGAACTGATACTACATACTTATTTTTGGAGTGGGATTGATGTGGGGGGTGGGGGAGGGGGGGGTCTGTAGGTGACTTTTGACCACTTCTTTGGATTCCTCATGTCTTACTCATTGGTAGAAAAAAGTTTGGTCCAAATCGGATTTTAGGTACTATAATTATTGAATGTTGCAATCTACTGCAGAGATAGCTTGCAGAGTTCTGTCCTGCTATCCAGGTCTGTACCCAAACAATTTGAACTTCTACTTTTAAAAATCCACCTCTCCAAAAACAAGTCTCTCACCGTTGCCGCCTGCTATAGACCCCCCTCGGCCCCTAGCTGTGCTCTGGACACCATATGTGAACTGATTGCCCCCCATCTATCTTCAGAGCTCGTGCTACTAGGCGACCTAAACTGGGACATGCTTAACACCCCAGCCATTCTACAATCCAAGCTTGATGCCCTCAATCTCACACAAATTATTAATGAACCCACCAGGTACAACCCCAAAGCCGCAAACACTGGCACCCTCATAGATATCATCCTAACCAATGTGCCCTCTAATTACACCTCTGCTGTTTTCAACCAAGATCTCAGCGATCACTGCCTCATTGCCTGCACCCGTCATGGGTCAGCGGTCAAACGACCTCCACTCATCACTGTCAAACGCTCCCTGAAACATTTCAACGAGCAAGCCTTTCTAATCGACCTGGCCCTGGTATCCTGGAAGGATATTGACCTCATCCCGTCAGTAGAGGATGCCTGGTTATTTTTTAAAAATGCCTTCCTCTCCATCTTAAATAAGCATGCCCCTTTCAAGAAATTTAGAACCAGGAACAGATATAGCCCTTGGTTCTCCCCAGACCTGACTGCCCTTAACCAACACAAAAATATCCTGTGGCGTTCTGCATTAGCATCGAACTGCCCCCGCGATATGCAACTTTTTAGGGAAGTTAGAAACCAATACACACAGGCAGTTAGAAACGCCAAGGCTAGCTTTTTCAAACAGAAATTTGCTTCGTGCAACTCCAACTCTAAAAAGTTCTGGGACATTGTAAAGTCCATGGAGAATAAGAACACCTCCTCCCAACTGCCCACTGCACTGAGGATAGGAAACTCTGTCACCACCGATAAGCCCACTATAATTGAGAATTTCAATAAGCATTTTTCTACGGCTGGCCATGCTTTCCACCTAACTACCCCTACTGCATTCAACAGCACTGCACCCCCCACAGCTACTCGCCCAAGCCTCCCCCATTTCTCCTTCTCCCAAATCCATTCAGCTGATATTCTGAAAGAGCTGCAAAATCTGGACCCCTACAAATCAGCTGGGCTTGACAATCTGGACCCTTTCTTTCTAAAATTATCTGCCGAAATTATTGCAACCCCTATTACTAGCCTGTTCAACCTCTCTTTCGTGTCGTCTGAGATTCCCATAGATTGGAAAGCAGCTGCTGTCATCCCCCTCTTCAAAGGAGGTGACACTCTTGACCCAAGTTGCTACAGACCTATATCCATCCTACCCTGCCTTTCTAAGGTCTTCGAAAGCCAAGTCAACAAACAGATTACCGACTATTTTGAATCCCACCGCACCCTCTCCGCTATGCAATCTGGTTTCAGAGCTGGTCATGGGTGCACCTCAGCCACGCTCAAGGTCCTAAACGACATCGTAACCGCCATCGATAAGAAACATTACTGTGCTGCCGTATTCATTGACCTGGCCAAAGCTTTTGACTCTGTTAATCACCACATCCTCATCGGCAGACTTAGTAGCCTTGGTTTCTCAAACGATTGCGTCGCCTGGTTCACCAACTACTTCTCTGACAGAGTTCAGTGTGTCAAATCGGAGGGCCTACTGTCTGGACCTCTGGCAGTCTCTATGGGGGTACCACAGGGTTCAATTCTTGGGCCAACTCTTTTCTCTGTATACATAAATGATGTCGCTCTTGCTGCTGGTGAATCTCTGATCCACCTCTACGCAGACGACACCATTCTGTATACTTCTGGCCCTTCTTTGGACACTGTGTTAACAACCCTCCAGACGAGCTTCAATGCCATTCAACTCTCCTTCCGTGGTCTCCAACTGCTCCTAAACACAAGTAAAACTAAATGCATGCTCTTCAACCGATCGCTGCCTGCACCTGCCCGCCCATCCAGCATAACTTCTCTGGACGGTTCTAACTTAGAATTTGTGGACAACTACAAATACCTAGGTGTCTGGTTAGACTGTAAACTCTCCTTCCAGACTCACATCAATCATCTCCAATCCAAAGTGAAATCTAGAATTGGCTTCCTATTTCGCAACAAAGCATCCTTCACTCATGCTGCCAAACATACCCTCGTAAAACTGACCATCCTACCAATCCTCGACTTCGGCGATGTCATTTACAAAATAGCCTCCAATACCCTACTCAACAAGCTGGATGCAGTCTATCACAGTGCCATCCGTTTTGTCACCAAAGCCCCATATACAACCCACCACTGCGACCTGTATGCTCTCGTTGGCTGGCCTTCACTTCATCATCGTCGCCAAACACATTGGCTCCAGGTCATCTACAAGACCCTGCTAGGTAAAGTCCCCCCTTATCTCCGCTCACTGGTCACCATAGCAGCACCCACCTGTAGCACGCGCTCCAGCAGGTATATCTCTCTGGTCACCCCTAAAGCCAACTCCTCCTTTGGTCGTCTCTCCTTCCAGTTCTCAGCTGCCAATGATTGGAACGAACTACAAAAATCTCTAAAACTGGAAACACTTATCTCCCTCACTAGCTTTAAGCACCAGCTGTCAGAGCAGCTCACAGATCTCTGCACCTGTACATAGCCCATCTTTAATTGAGCCCAAACTACTACCTTTTCCCCTACTGTATTTATTTATTTTATTTATTTTGCTCCTTTGCACCATATTATTTATATTTTAACTTTTAACTTTCTTCAAACTACAAATCCACCATTCCAGTGTTTTTTCTTGCCATACTTTATTTACTTTGCCACCATGGCATTTTTTTGCCTTTACCTCCATTATCTCACATCATTTGCTCACATTGTATATAGTCTTATTTTTTTCTACTGCATCATTGATTGTATGTTGTTTTACTCCATGTGTAACTCTGTGTTTTTGTATGTTGTCGAACTGCTTTGCTTTATCTTGGCCAGGTCGCAATTGTAAATGAGAACTTGTTCTCAACTTGCCTACCTGGTTAAATAAAGGTGAAATAAATAAAAAATAAAAAATAAAAAAATATTATATGAATCCTATAAATTAAAATATCCAATTTGTGTGCAGTCAATTAGCTTAATTTCTAAGAGATCAAATTATATTTCAACAAAATAATGCTTCCGGATGCTTATGTTATCTGTTTCTAACTACAGAAATGATTTCAGAACAATCTGAGATGGAGGGTGTCATGGCTTGCTGAAATGACATGGAACGACCCACATCTTAGCTATCCCAAAATGATATTTGAAAAGCATGGCTAATCCTTCATCTAATGTTGGGTTTTTCTACCCCCTCATTTCCGATCTTCTCTCATCGCTTCAACTCGGCAGGAGTTAATGACATAGATTGAATTGAACACTGTAAATAATGACTGGTGCTGCAAGCAATTAGGGATGCTGATTTGCCCAATTACCTTGTTTAAAGCCAGCTAATGAAATTATAAGTTAATGTGAGCATGAAATCACTTTCAAGGATGGGTTCAATTCCATTTATAATATCACAGTTCAGGGCAATGGGTTAGAAATTACCAGTATTTTTACATAACAATTCTTAGTGAGCAATTGACATTTACATAAAAATGAAAAATTCAGAACAGTTGTGAAATATCAAAGTCACAGTGGGAAACTAGCTGTAATTAGCTGTAGTAGAGTACACAGTGAATATTTACCTGGACAGGCCCAATGCTTTTGTTTCTCCCTCCTGGCATGCCATCTTCCCTGATTGCTGGAAAACACACAGAACAGCCATAAGCACCACAATAAGAGAAACCAACTGTATGGTTTTTAAAAATACTATGTTTGGGTTTCAACACATAAAAAACACTCAGGTACAGTACAATTCCTAGAGGGGTTGTGATAGCAACATTGGTACTATGTCTCCACCTGGTGGCTGCTATGATTGTGCCACAGCAGATCATCAGGAAAGAGTACAGCAAAATGTGAAACTTCATCTACACAGTCAATCCAGCAGAGAGCACTAGCTACATAACAACAGAGCTGGGCGGCCTAGCTGCGAGCTGATAAGAGGGTGGGGTCATCACTAGTTAACACTGCCACAAAGTCAACCCCCCCCATTTATACAATTTATCTTCTTAAAATCACATGTTAAACCTTAGCATTAACCCTAACCACACAGCTAATCTTATGCCTAACCTTAAATTACATAGTTTTTGTTTTTATATATTTTTTAAGATATATAGCCAATTTTGACTTTGTGGCTGTGCCATCTAGTGGAAACCCCCATGGAGCTTTTCCAATGAAACCTGTGGTTCTAGAACCATCTACTATGGTTCTAGTACAGTACATTCAGCTCAGAATTCTAGGCCTCTGCATACGTGGCTCTCGTCTGTTCGTCACTCTTGCCTCATAGGTCTCCTCTTACCTTTGCGGTTCATTCCCATCTGTAGACACTTGAGCAGGCGGCAGTATTGACAGCGGTTGCGCTGCTTGCGTGACATCTCGCAGTTCTTGTCGCGGCTGCAGCGGTACACGCGCTTGTTGCAGATGCTGCGCTTGAAGAAGCCCTTGCAGCCCTCGCAGGAGATGATGCCGTAGTGCAGGCCTGTGGCGCGGTCTCCACAGATAAGGCAAACACGTGGGTCAGCTGCAACATCTGACAGAAGAGACAGAATGACTGGTTAGAGCAGAAGACAGAAAACCTGACAGACGCCTGCCACATACCACAACATTCAAGTAACATCAATGACAAGTTGGACATAATAAAGAGAAATATCTACGGAGAAAATGCAGCATGATCAAAATTGCTCTCAGATCTGAAAGGAAACCCGTTACCATAAGTCCTCACCAAGCATATGTATCCTACAGCTCTAACCATCGTCGTGTAACCAGCTGGATGTTAGGAGGAAGAATGGGCAGAGAGGGCAGACATCTTGAATGTTTTATTCAGTAGGTCTGAGCAGAGAAAGGGCCAGGCTAAACGACACGCTGGGCTGCCTGGTGATTTGTTTACAGGCTCTCCTTTCCCTTAGACACAGTGGCAGCATCATTTCAACTCTTCCGTGTGGCTATAGTCTAACACCACTCGGTGACTAGATTCCCTCCCCTTTTCATAGATACAGAGTACATTGAAACGCAAGCCCACGTAAGGTCTAAATCTCTCACTGTGAGCATAACACGCTAGTGTGACAAGGGAATTTATATTTGTTTAAATATACAATACCAAATAACAGTTAATGATTCTCTAACTCCACAGGCAGGCAGTGACACCTTAATTGGGGATGATGGGCTCATGGTAATGGCTGGAATGGAACAAATGGAATGTTATCGAACACATGGTTTCCATATGTTTGATACCATTCCATCCACCCAATTCCAGCCATTATTCCGTCTTCCCCTCAGCAGCCTCCAGTGTCCAACTGGTAGGTTCATATCACAGCTGTCTTCTTTAGGAGACAAACACAGTGCAGACCAGAGCCTTTACATTTTAGCCTTAACCTTTGTTTCCTCAAAGGGTATATGGTGCAGCTTTTCTGCTGAGAGTTTCAAAATGTGAAATGTTGTTAAGACCAAGTGAGGGCAGTAACTTGGAACACATGTTGGGGGATATTTGGGGGCTTGGGTAAAGGCGAGGGAAGGGCTGCCTTTGAGGAAGTAGTGGAACAGGATGTTCCAAATGAAGCACATTCAAAAATAGTTGGTTAAATTACACAGCGCTCTGAGTTTAAGGTTAGCCAGCAGATTAACAACATGTGGTGACCGCGAGAGACCCAGATGTGAAAACAGAATAAAGTTCAAAACACCTAGCTTACTACAGTAGCCCTTATCCCCAAATACCAATATCACTGATGCTAAATAGCTTTTGGCTTTACATTCATCTCTATAGAGTCACATTTCTGGCTTTTATGTGTCTGTGTGTGCATACGTTCCATTGGGTGTGCGTGTTGGAGTTTGGATCATAGAGAGATGTACTTAAAGCTAGAATCCTTAATGGAAACAATAACAAAGTGTTCTCTCCTGTTTTGCTAAAAAAGCTAAGGGATTGGGCTGGAGAAATGTAACTACTAGACCTACGGACGCAAGGACTGACCATACATGATCCCAAATGTAGAGTTTTAACCATGCTTTGAGGCTACACAGTTTACATTTACGTTGATTACAAACATTGTTTTACTCAAATCTTATATTTTGGGTTCTGATGGGGAACGACACTTGAACTAAGTGCATAAGGTGTTTTACTTTTTTTAAATTATTTTTTACTTTAAGTCTATTTGGTAAATATTTGTTTAACTCTTCTTGAACTGCACTGTTGGTTAAGGGCTTGTAAGTAAGCATTTCACGGTAAGGTCTACACCTGTTGTATTTGGCGCATGTGAAAAATAAAGTTTGATTCGATTTGATTTGATTACGGCATTTATAGTTTAGATTCTTCAAGAATCAATGGGTCATTCACTTATAAATCCAAAAAGAGACGAAGCAACTAAGGATTTAAATTGAAGACTTACAATCCTCTGTGAACTCATGACATTCTTAGTTACTTTACTAATCACCACAGAAACGGCACAATCTGCAGACCAGCACACTTTGAGGACACCAAACTTTAAAAAGCGGTTTAAAATCTTAGCTGGCATAATCCCCATCTACCTCTAGGTTAGATAATAAAACACTATGCAGGCAGAGAATGAATTAGACCGAAAAACCTATTTTCCCTACTCTCTGCTGTCCACCGTGTTAGTGCTACCCTATCGATCAACCCCTGTCCACCAACACACAAAAACACACACACACACACCCCTCAACCCCCGCACCATCCCCCCTCATAAAAGCTCTGAACAGATGGGTTGACGCCATGGTTACAGTGAATAGCCCAGCAAAGCAGCGGCTGCCAGAAGAAGAGATAACACAGAACAACCCCAACCTTACTGGCTTAGCTTCCTAATTACGATATCAGTTAACAAGGCAGCCCATCCCAGTTTCTGTTGGTCAATCAGCAATTACATGGGGTTTGTTGTCCCCGCTTTATCATCATCCATTACTAAGTATAATAAAAAAATAAAAAAAAATGATATATATTCAGTTAAGAACAAATTCTTATTTACAATGATGGCCTACCCCGGCCAAACCCGGACGGCGCTGGGCAAATTGTGCACTGCCCTATGGGACTCCCAATCACAGCCGGATGTGATACAGCCTGGTTTCAACAATACACACAAATCTGAAGTAAAGGAATGGAATTAAGAATATATAAATACCTGACAGCAATGTCGGAGCGGCATAGACTAAAATACAGTAGAATACAGTATATACATATGAAATGAGTAGTGCAAAATATGCAAACATTAAAGTAGGGAGTTTGCTTCAAACAGAACTCCCAAAATAAAGTACCATGAACTGGTTCATCCTGAAAAACAGGTGACCACTAACTGGGAAAATATAAACAGTGAAGTTATCGAAGTGAAGGTTTACAGATCAACATGGGAGACTGTATTGGGAGATTTTGTAAAGATACAGAGAGAAACATCCAGAACCCTGGTTTTCACCTCCATTCTCACCTATTACACCAGGACTAGAACTGGAGTCCAAACTGGTCAACCCTAACCCTAACCCTAACCGTTTGGTCAACCACTAATTCACATAGCCATGAACTTTCCCCTCATCCAGGCATGGAATAACCCATCAGATCTAAGAGGGAGACATGGGTGCAGTGATCTAAAGCAACAAGGTCAAACCCATGCCAACCCATACTGTGCAAAGGCTTCCTTTACCTTACACATTTACTATCATCAGCGCTTGACTTGGGCTACTGCTTGAGCTCCTGTTCCTCTCATAGAATATTAGCTCAAATGTATTGTGGAGCTCCTGCACCTAAATATAAACAGTACAGGCCCCCAAAATGAGTCCCGGAACATATTTCAGTCCAAACCAAGTACTGATTATCATGAACGTATAAGATTGGCCAAAAGCGAATAAAATGGCAGATAGCCACTTTTAGACCTCAGGTACTGTCCACAAGGGCACACTTGTGGACAGATTAAACACTTAACTACTACTACTGAGTGGTAACCTCATCTTCTTTATAACTTCAATTTAGCTGCAACCGAATCAGACATAATCCTGTCAAAGAGATGACAGAGGTCCTATATGTCCATCCCTGCTCTAAGTATACTAGAAGCAGCAGTGTGCTTTCAGAGCCCAGGGTAAGGTTCCTGTTCCTAGAAGGAGCAGAGTGGACTTTCAGAGCCCAGGGTAAGGTTCCTGTTACTAGAAGCAGCAGTGTGCTTTCAGAGCCCAGGGTAAGGTTCCTGTTACTAGAAGGAGCAGAGTGGACTTTCAGAGCCCAGGGTAAGGTTCCTGTTACTAGAAGGAGCAGAGTGGACTTTCAGAGCCCAGGGTAAGGTTCCTGTTACTAGAAGGAGCAGAGTGGACTTTCAGAGCCCAGGGTAAGGTTCCTGTTACTAGAAGGAGCAGAGTGGACTTTCAGAGCCCAGGGTAAGGTTCCTGTTCCTAGAAGGAGCAGAGTGGACTTTCAGAGCCCAGGGTAAGGTTCCTGTTCCTAGAAGGAGCAGAGTGGACTTTCAGAGCCCAGGGTAAGGTTCCTGTTCCTAGAAGGAGCAGAGTGGACTTTCAGAGCCCAGGGTAAGGTTCCTGTTACTAGAAGGAGCAGAGTGGACTTTCAGAGCCCAGGGTAAGGTTCCTGTTACTAGAAGGAGCAGAGTGGACTTTCAGAGCCCAGGGTAAGGTTCCTGTTACTAGAAGGAGCAGAGTGGACTTTCAGAGCCCAGGGTAAGGTTCCTGTTACTAGAAGGAGCAGAGTGGACTTTCAGAGCCCAGGGTAAGGTTCCTGTTACTAGAAGGAGCAGAGTGGACTTTCAGAGCCCAGGGTAAGGTTCCTGTTACTAGAAGGAGCAGAGTGGACTTTCAGAGCCCAGGGTAAGGTTCCTGTTCCTAGAAGGAGCAGAGTGGACTTTCAGAGCCCAGGGTAAGGTTCCTGTTCCTAGAAGGAGCAGAGTGGACTTTCAGAGCCCAGGGTAAGGTTCCTCTTACTAGAAGGAGCAGAGTGGACTTTCAGAGCCCAGGGTAAGGTTCCTGTTCCTAGAAGGAGCAGAGTGGACTTTCAGAGCCCAGGGTAAGGTTCCTGTTACTAGAAGGAGCAGAGTGGACTTTCAGAGCCCAGGGTAAGGTTCCTGTTCCTAGAAGGAGCAGAGTGGACTTTCAGAGCCCAGGGTAAGGTTCCTGTTCCTAGAAGGAGCAGAGTGGACTTTCAGAGCCCAGGGTAAGGTTCCTGTTACTAGAAGGAGCAGAGTGGACTTTCAGAGCCCAGGGTAAGGTTCCTCTTACTAGAGGCAATTAGCCAGAGCAGGAGAAATGTAAAGGAGCATAAAGCCTCTCCCAGATCTACTGAATGGGGAATGGAAGACCTCTAAAGCCCAATGGGATTACCTATGAGGCTTAAGTTCTGTCTCCTCGGGAGGCTCTTCTGGGGTTGTCATACTGTACACACACAAAAGGCTCACTCGGGTCCCGCCGACGCATTCAAATGTAATCCTTAGTCATTAACGTGAACATTCCACCAGCCTGAGAACAATGAGGAGCTCTTACTCAAAAGAAACTTGTTGAGGTTTGTAATAGATTATGTGTTTGACCCCAACACCTATTTTTGGTCTTCCATAAGGAACACTCATGTAACGAGGGTCTTTCGCACTGCCATACAGTTAACAACGTAATAGAGAAACGTCCTGCCAGAAGTAACTCCAGAGTGCAGTAACAAATATAGAAGTGTATGCTTTCACACACCACTTACTACATGTCGCAGCACGTAAGAAGTTGAAGTCCTGTAATACTCTATTATAATGATTCCGTATAAAGTGACTTTAGCCCGATTAAAGTGGGCTCTCGGAGCACAATGAGGCCAAAGCTTGATGCTGAAAGAAGGGTGGAGGTATCAGTGAAGATTCACCTTAAGGTCTAAATCAAAAGCCTTTCAGTCATTAAAGCCTCTGTTCTGTGTGTAATCGAATAACACCTCTACTAAGTCTGCCAGAAAAGAGGACAGGACCCACATACTTTCCCCCTTTATTTTAACTCAGAGCACTCTTCATTCTCTTTCTCAAAATGGCCACCTAAAAGGTGCTCCACCCTCTGCATTGTCTTGCATATGTTATAGATCGCCCAAAACCCTGCTCCGTTTTGATATTTTACTTCAAACACAAGCTGTGAGAGCACGCGAGAGATTTTACTGCCTTAAAGCATGTCCAAGATCACATAGGTTAACACCACGGCTCTCCAACCCTGGAGAACTACCCTCCTATAGGTTTTCAATTCAACCCCAGTTTTTACTGACCTGATTAACCAGCTAATTAGTGGCGCAGCAGTCTAAGGCACTGCATCTCAGTGCTTGAGGCATCACTACAAACACCCTGGTTCTATTCCAGGCTGTATCACAACCGGATGTGATTGGGAGTCCCATAGGGCGGCGCACAATTGGCCCAGCGTCTTGCGGGTTTGGCCGATATAGGCCGTCAGTATAAATAAGTATTTGATCTTAACTGACTTGTATAAAAAAATAAAGGTTCAATTAAAAAATATATATAATTTAAAAGCACTCCAGGAACAGGATGGGAGAGCCCTGCTTTACACTTTGGATCCTCTCCTGCTCAATAAAGGTGGCTCCATTTCCAACTGAAATGGTACCGTTCGTGCATATATTATGACAACATTTTGTGATGTTTTTGTTCGTTTTGGAGATTGGTTAGGGTTTTGTCGAGTGTTCGGGCACACAAAATAAATTCTCAAGGGCCAGCTGAAGTTCTGAATGTGAAGTCTACGCCCCTTCGTCCATGATTGGTCAACTGTAGGGGTGATGCAATTCAGCTCGAAACTCAGTGTTCTCAGCATTCTCTGACTCTCCGACGAGTGGTGGTAGTTCCAGGTACGGCCACGTTTATTGAGATGGACACCTGTGAATGAGAGGTAACAAGAGAATGTCAGATATATAAATTTGGTCAACAAAAACACCATTCCAGGAACCATGTTCCAAAAGCTTTGATAAAATTGCACTTCTCATATAGAGGTGCATTCAGTAACAAGAGGAATTAGAAAAAGTTGAATTAATTCATACCTGAATAAGGGTGCATGAGGTTCTCATGTAGGGGGAAAGCTGCATCTCCCAGGAAAACATGAGGACTTGACATTGTGGTACCTGACAGGACAGCTGGCGGTGGTAAATCGAGGGTCTTCTGCAGCAGTTTGGACCCAAAATAACTCTCTTGAAACACTCCACCATAGCTCTCTCTGCCGTATGCCCCTATAGTAACGATTGTGAACCTGTAGCGGACATCTTCTCTGTCTCCGGATCTCTATTATGTGTTGCTAGGTAGATCAGATCTAGTACAGTGAGGGAAAATATTTGATCCCCTGCTGATTTTGTACGTTTGCCCACTGACAAAGAAATGAACAGTCTATCATTTTAATGGTAGATTTATTTGAACAGTGAGAGACAGAATAACAACAAAAAAATCCAGAAAAACGCATGTCAAAAATGTTATAAATTGATTTGCATTTTAATGAGGGAAATAAGTATTTGACCCCCTCTACATCAGAAAGACTTCTGGCTCCCAGGTGTCTTTTATACAGGTAACGAGCTGAGATTAGGAGCACACTCTTAAAGGGAGTGCTCCTAATCTCAGCTTGTTACCTGAATAAAAGACACCTGTCCACAGAAGCAATCAATCAATCAGATTCCAAACTCTCCACCATGGCCAAGACCAAAGAGCTCTCCAAGGATGTCAGGAACACGATTGTAGACCTACACAAGGCTGGAATTGGCTACAAGACCATCGCCAAGCAGCTTGGTGAGAAGGTGACAACAGTTGGTGTGATTATTCGCAAATGGAAGAAACACAAAAGAACTGTCAATGTCCCTCGGCCTGGGGCTCCATGCAAGATCTCACCTCGTGGAGTTGCAATGATCATGAGAACGGTGAGGAATCAGCCCAGAGCTACACAGGAGGATCTTGTCAATGATCTCAAGGCAGCTGGGAACATAGTCACCAAGAAAACAATTGGTAACACACTACGCCGTGAAGAACTGAAATCCTGCAGCGCCCGCAAGGTCCCCCTGCTCAAGAAAGCACATATACATGCCCATCTGAAGTTTGCCAATGAACATCTGAATGATTCAGAGGACAACTGGCTGAAAGTGTTGTGGTCAGATGAGACCAAAATGGAGCTCTTTGGCATCAACTCAACTCGCCGTGTTTGGAGGAGGAGGAATGATGCCTATGACCCCAAGAACACCATCACCACCGTCAAACATGGAGGTGGAAACATTATGCTTTGGGGGTGTTTTTCTGCTAAGGGGACAGGACAACTTCACCGCATCAAAGGGACGATGGATGGGGCCATGTACCGTCAAATCTTGGGTGAGAACCTCCTTCCCTCAGCCAGGGCATTGAAAATGGGTCGTGGATGGGTATTCCAGCATGACAATGACCCAAAGCACACGGCCAAGGCAACAAAGAAGTGGCTCAAGAAGAAGCACATTAAGGTCCTGGAGTGGCCTAGCCAGTCTCCAGACCTTAATCCCATAGAAAATCTGTGGAGGGAGCTGAAGGTTCGAGTTGCCAAACGTCAGCCTCGAAACCTTAATGACTTGGAGAAGATCTGCAAAGAGGAGTGGGACAAAATCCCTCCTGAGATGTGTGCAAACCTGGTGGCCAACTACAAGAAACGTCTGACCTCTGTGATTGCCAACAAGGGTTTTGCCACCAAGTACTAAGTCATGTTTTGCAGAGGGGTCAAATACTTATTTCCCTCATTAAAATGCAAATCAATTTATAACATTTTTGACATGCGTTTTTCTGGATTTTTTTGTTGTTATTCTGTCTCTCACTGTTCAAATAAACCTACCATTACAATTATAGACTGATCTTTGTCAGTGGGCAAACGTACAAAATCAGCAGGGGATCAAATACTTTTTTCCCTCACTATAGATCCCTGGCAAATCACACACATCCAATCAACTGTCTCTCTGTACACTATTTTATTCTCGGGTGTGTTTGGGTGTGTCATCACTTCCTTGTTTGGCGTAGATGGCTATTACCAGCTCATCGCACTCTACTGTCCCGGGGTAATATTGCTGCTTTCCCCCCCTTTTTTCCTTTTTGAAGCGAATGTCTTTTTCGGGAGCATGCGAGACCACTCGTTCGGTTTGACTAGCCGACTTTGGCTAGCCGACAGCCGAACTGAAGAACGCTGTCGCCTTGAGCCATTTGTCTGTTTTATTTCTGCACATGTGGTAATTCAAAGAAGGCATCAAAACCATATATTTAATTGAGCATCCCATGTGAAATGCCTGACTTCCTTCAATGAGAAAAACACAATGATCGTTAGTTTCCTTCATTCACACCAGCAGAGGCTTATTTGCCAAATCTGTCACCCTCTCTTTCAAGTGCATGGCCACCATATAATCACCAACACTTGATCTCAATGTGTCACATCAAACTCTGGCTCCACCTCACCAACCCCTCCCTGTATGGCAGTCAGTGGTCCAGTCCATCAAACTGGTTCTGTCCTGGTTCTGGTCACCTCCCCTCCCCCAGCTTCTCATGGATCACGTGATGGGGGTGATAAATCCAAAGTGACGGGACATGTGGGAGAGTTGTAAAGTCAAGCCTTTGCTTCATCTTGAACTCTACCCTCTCCCTCTCTCTACAGTCTGGGTCCTGTGACTGCCTCCTCTCCCTCCGTCCCTCCCTCTTCCACAAGGCCTGCTGAAGGGTATTTCACTCAGCGGTTTTGTCTTGTGTTTCCATCACAATCATCCCCAGCTGAAAGGCAGCGGGGGTTGAAGGGATCTGCTGTACTTTTCCACTATTAATTCCCCTCCTACCTCCCTCCCTCCCTTCCCTCCTTCTTTACATCTCTCTCTACTCCATACTCACTCCTTTATGGGAGGAAAGGGTGCATACTTTCTCCTAATTAAGTACAGTACCTGACGACTCTCTCGGACGCTCTTTCTATCTGTCTCAAATCAAATCAGTCACATACACATATTTAGCAGATGTTATTGCAGATGTAGCAAAATGCTTGTGTTACCAGTTCCAACAGCGCAGTAGTATTTAAAAATTCACAACAATACACAAATCTAAAAGTAAAAGAATGGAATTAAGAAATGTATAAATATTAGGACAAGCAATGTCGGAGTGGCATTGACTAAAATACAGTAGGAAAGAATACAGTGAACAGGCCATGGCTCAGGCTGTTGATGTCCTTGATCTTTTTGGCCTTCCTGTGACACCGGGTTCTGTAGGTGTCCTGAAGGGCAGGCAGTGTGCCCCCGGTGATGCGTTGGGCAGCGCACCATCCCCTGGAGAGCCCTGCGGTTGCGGGCGGTGCAGTTGCCGTACCAGGCGGTGATACAGCCCAACAGGATGCTCTCAATTGTGCATCTGTAAAAGTTTGTGAAGATCTTAGGGGCCAAGCCAAATTTCTTCAGCCTCCTGAGGTTGAAGAGGCACTGTTGCGAGTTCTTCACCACACTGTCTGTGTGGGTGGACCATTGCAGATTGTCAGAGATGTGTACACTGGGGAACTTGCGGTCCCATTGATGTGGATAGGGGCGTGCTCCCTCTGCTGATCAGCTCCTTCATTTTGTTGACGTTGAGGGAGTTTACTTTCATAGCACCACTCCGCCAGAGCCCTCACCTCCTCACTGTTGGCTGTTTTGTCATTGTTGGTAAATCATGCCTACTACTGTTGTGTTGTCTGCAAACTTGATGATTGAGTTGGAGACATGCATGGCCACGCAGTCATGGGTGAACAGGGAGTACAGGAGGGGGCTGAGCACACACCCTTGTATGGTCCCTGTGTTGAGGATCAGCGAAGTTTAGGTGTTGTTTCCTACCTTCACCACCTGGGGGCGAACCATCAGGAAGTCCAGGACCCAGTTTCACAGGGCAGGGTTCAGACGCAGAGCCTCGAACTTCATGATAAGCTTGAAGGGTACTATGGTGTTGGAGGCTGAGCTACGGTATAGTCAATGAACAGCATTCTGACGTAGGTATTCCTCTTGCCCAGATGGGATAGAGAAGTTTGCAGTGGGTCTATGGTGTCAGGTAAGGTAGAGGTGATATGATCCTTAACTAGCCACTCAAAGCATTTAATGGAAATTGTTATTTAGTTGAGTTACCTTTGCTTTCTTGGGTACAGGAACAATGGTGGACACCTTGAAGCAAGTGGGGACAGCAGACTGGGATAGGGAGAGATTGAATATGTCCGTAAACACTCCAGCCAGCTGGTCTGTGCATGCTCTGAGGACGCGGCTAGGGATGCCGTCTGGGCCGCCAGCCTTGTGAGGGTTAACATGCTTAAATGTCTTACTCACGTCGGCCACGGAGAACGAGAGCTCACAGTCCTTGGGAGCGGGCCGCGTCGGTGGCACTGTGTTATCCTCAAAGTGGCCGAAGAAGGTTTTTAGCTTGTCCGGGAGCAAGACGTCGGTGCCCACGACGTGGCTGGTTTTCCCTTTGTAATCCGTGATTGTCTGTAGACCCTGCCACATACGTCTCATGTCTGAGCCGTTGAATTGCGAATCCACTTTGTCTCTGTATAGACGTTTTGCCTATTTGATTGCCTTACGGAGGGAATAACTACACTGTTTGTATTCAACCATATTCACAGTCACCTTGCCATGGTTAAATGCGGTGGTTCGTGCTTTCAGTTTTGCACGAATGCTTACCACGGTTTCTGGTTTGGGTAGATTTTAATAGTCACCATGGGAACAGCCTCCCCTTTACACTTCCTGATTAACTCAGTGACCGTGTCCGTGTTTATGTCAAAGTTATTCTCAGAGGCTACCCGGAACATATCCCAGTCCGCGTGATCAAAACAATCTTGGAGCATGGATTCTGATTCGTCAGACTAGCCAATAGGAAGGGATGAGCAAAATGGAGTCGTGATCTGATTTCCCGAAGGGAAGGGCATTGTAGGCATCTCACTAGTGGTCTAGTGTTTATCCTAAGTGTGTGTACAGTCAATGTGTTGATATAACTTTTGTAGCATTTTCCTCAAATTTGCTTTGTTATAATCCCCAGCTACAATAAATGCGGCCTCAGGATATGTGGTTTCCAGTTTGCATCAAGTCCAGTGTAGTTCCTTGAGGGTCGTCGTGGTATCGGTTTTAGGGGGAATATACACGGCTGTGACTATAACCGAAGAGAATTCTCTTGGGAGGTAGTATGGTCTGCATTTGATTGTGAGGTATTCTAGGTCAGGTGAACAAAATGACTTGAGTTTCTGTATGTTATCACAATCACACCATGAGTAGTTAATCATGAAAAATACACCACCGCTTTTCTTCCCAGCGAGCTCTTTATCCCTGTCTGTGCGATGAACTGAGAACCCAGCTGGCTGTATGGACGGTAACAGTATATCCCGAGAGAGCCATGATTCTGTGAAACAGTCCCTGATGTCTCTCTGGAAGGAGATCCTCGCCATGAGCTTGTCTACATTAGCGAGTAATATACTAGGAAGCGGTGGATGGTGTGCACGCCTCCTGAGTCGGACTAGAAGCCCACTCCGAATACCTCTTCTCTGCCGGTGGTGAGATAGTAGGAAGATAGAACCAACATGGGCCAGAGATACACCTTTCCAACAGTCAGCCAACATGCTGTTTGGTCTCTCTCTGTCTCTATAGTGTTATGTTAATATTTTTACTTCTATGCAGTTGTAGATTTGGCTCATAGTCATGTCAATGGTGGCCTGTTGACATCGCATACTGGATAAAATGTACCCCTCTCACACAGTACTGTCTCAGGGCGGAGGGCTGAGATCTTACCAGGGATCACAGCCTGGGTCATTAGCATTGGGTAATTAGACTCCAGCCAGATACCATGTTAATTATATGCTAATTAATACTGTATTAGTCACTAGTTTGTTAGATATTTCAGAGATTCCATTAAAGTAAATGTTTCTGATTTCCATAATCCAGCTCATTCTCAAAGAATCAGTAACAGCATGAAGGGTAATGCTGTCTTGAATTCTCTTTTGTCCCAAACAGAAACAAGTCTTGAGAAAACAGATAGAAATACGAACAAGAGAGCTCACTATGTTTTCTCCTGTCAACTTCCACATACGGCCCTAACACAAACATGTTTGAGAGGGCCATTGATTTCCTAAAGGTACATTTGAAGGTCTTTGATCTCATTATTGGAATGTAATCAATATTCATTGACGTGTTTGGCTGATTCTCTGCATCATAGCTCCTTGGGTTCTCAGCAGTGGCAACAGTTACAAATCATTCCCTAAAATACATCAAGAAAAGGCCACTCATCACAATCTTTAAATTCAACATGACCATTGACACAAATCTAATTGATTCTCTTCACAGAATGGGGCACACTATGTCGGAGCGATTATATAATTACTATAGTGTTCAATAAAAGTCCAAATACAATGTTTCAACCAACAGGTGACAAAAGTAGGGCATTTTGCATGTTTAAATACTACTTCTTTGTTGTCAAACATGAGCATGCTGCCAGAAATCCAGTGCAGCAGTTTGACAGTGTGCTTGTTAATGTGGAGCCTAAACAGTCAGCACAACCCGATATGAACCACATGGTGATATTTAACAACACAGGCGCTTGTAACACTGGGCCATATAAACCCCCTCTTTAATAAAAGCCTGTTTTCCCCAGCACTCCTCAGTATGACTTGAGGCTTGCTAGAGGCAGCATAAGCAGGTTAACAGGTTCAGCAGGCGAACTCCCATCCATCTCTCCTATGACCAGACTCTTCCTGTATTGGGAAATACACACTATAATGCAATCAAGCACTTTATATGTGTGCGTGTGTGTGTGTGTAGGGGGTTGAAATAAGATTTCAAAAATCAATAAAGTTATCAGGTCAAACTAGGTCCTTTGTTCATAACGGGTATCAGATGGTGTTTGTGTTAGATTTAAAGTGCGTAAGCGTCGGGGGATGGGTACTGGCAGTTTAAATAACACTTCCCTTGGAGACAAAAGTCTGAGATATGGTGGACTTGATGGTTTGGTTTGTCTGGATCAGAACTCACATAAAGGTTTGGAATGGAATGATCGAAAAGGCCCTAGACGGCCATAATAAGAGGCTTTGGCATTAGCTATATTTAGCCTGCATTACAGAAGCCACGATTCCTGACCTCCCCCACTCTTATTGATCTTCACACACACAGCCTCTATCCCCCTACCCCCTCATCCACACACACACGCACACACACTCCCCCTTAACCAGAATTTGTAAGAAAAGGGACTTCCTGGCAAGTCCAGAGTGACGTGGTGTGTTGAGAGACAGGAAAGGCATCAGCGGGCTACTTTACATTATAAAAGACTGATTGGATTTAACCCTCCTTCAGCTGCAGAAGAAACACAACCTCTAACGCTGACTGGATAGGATTAGCATGGGGGAGGGAGCAGATACAGTAACCCCTCCCTTCCCAGAAAATACAACATTTAAAGCTGCAATATGTCACTTTTTGGGCGACCTGACCAAATTCACATGGAAATATGAGTTATTAGTCTGTCCTTCTCATTGAAAGCAAGTCTAAGAAGCGGTAGATCTGTTCTATGTGCGCTCTTTCTATACTTCCCGTTCTTAAATTTTGTTTTTGCATCTTTTAATTTCGGTTTGGTGCACCAGCTTCAAATACAAAATGTTTGGAAAATATATTTCACAGCGGTTTAGATGATACAATTATTCTCTACACTATACTTGCTTGTTTGGTCACATTAAATGAAATTAGGGGAACTATTCAAATTGTTGCAACCAGGAAATGGCTGAGCGATTTCTGCATAGTGCATCTTTAAGAGACAATAGGAAACATGAGAGAAATGTTCCCAGAGAATTCGTAAAGAGAACAATTCAAGTCGATTTCTGCATAGTGCATCTTTAAGAGACAATAGGAAACATGAGAGAAATGTTTCCTATGCTGATAGTTAAACCACTAGACTAATGATTACAATGACTATCACATACCCATGTGGCTCAGTTGGTAGAGCGTGGCGTTTGCAATGCCAGGGTTGTGGGTTCGATTCCCACGGGGGACCAGTACAGAAAGAAAGTATGAAAATGTATGTGCTCACTACTGTAAATTGCTCTGGATGAGAGTGTCTGCTAGATTACTAAAATGTATAACAATTATCAAACAAATAATGCCCAGCCCAGTCTTGATCTGGTTGTCCATTCAACATGGTGTCTCTAGAACAATGCCTGGTGGGAACTGTGGTAACACTGAGTTACAAGTCATATACTACTCATGTATGAAGAAATATGACTGATTCCACATTGAAAATTTTTTTCCATACCAAAAAAAAACTTCTCACTGTGTCCCAACAAACACTACATTGATTTGTAACTCTAACCTGGGAAAGAGAAATGTGACATAATCCCATTGACTGAGAACATTGCAGAGGTCTGAGTTATCTGCGAAGTCTAAGGACATGATAGTTAGTAGGACTGACTGACTGAGTGGATTGGTTTGGGCTATAAATGAGCAACTACAAATTCCTTTACCATTAACTTATACTAAAGGTATTTGTATCAACATAAAATACTATAACAACTACAATAGTCAGTGAGAGACAGTACATTAGCTACTTACTATACCGTGAAATAAAGTGAAACTGTGTTAGGTTTGGGAAGGTAGTCACAGCTGGGCTAACCCAGGGGGTTAAAACTGCCCAGTGAAGCAATCCTAACCTCTCCTCAATCACGTAAACAATGCTGACTGGGGACAAAACCTTTTCCAGATGGGCCACAGTCACATACCACAGATCAATACATATGTAACTTCACTCAGCAGGACACAACAACCCAATCAGCTATACATACCAATACACACAAATACTCTACTACGCCCAAATTAACACACATAATGAAATATATTGAAATACTCTGAAAAGACTTTGAACAATATTGTACAATATTGTATTCACTAATTCATAGAAATGCATTGATTATTCAACAAAATACAAAAACATATTTGAAATAACAAATATATCACATGTATACCTTGGCAAGTATAGCTGCAACAAAAGTAACAAACTAGTCAAAATATAATTACATAATGTGTTTGTTAGCAGTCCTTTTTTCCAAGAAGAAAATAGGAAACAAAGAAAATAATTTGACAAAACAATTAACAAAAAAACATTCTGTTCATTCTATTTTTCTCAATATTGTGTTGTTTGAAATCCTCAGTGGAACAACAACATAATTCATTGATTTATTATTTGTTCAACTCCAGAATCATCCTCATCTATTGCTAAACATATGAAATGAAAACAAAGTGCTTAGCCAAAATGCTAGTGAATCTGGTGATGGTAAAAAAGGAAACCAAAATGATTCGCACCAACTAAATGCTAGCCTGTTCTCTCATTTATACATGCATATTTAGGGTTGCATAAAGTAGGAGCCATAAAGGCAACAGACCCAACCCCTTTCACTCTCCCATCCTCCCTTACCTTCCCATGTATCCATTTCATGCTTCTCCCAGTTTGCCAGGACGCCATTCAAGCACAGATTCCGCTAAAAAAAGCCACAGGGCATGGGAGCCTTGGCCTCATGACTCTTCTCTCTCTCTCTCTCTTGTTCTCCCTCTTGCTCTCTCTCGCTCTGACATACAACCTCCTCCCTCCACAGCCTGTCCTCTCTCTGAGCAGAGACTTCTAAGCCAGCACCACTGGCCACTTTACTGCCTGGTCACATGACCACAGAGTTCAAGCCATGGGGTCACGGCTTGGCTTGAGGTCCAATGACAACTAGGGGTTATCTGAGTGGAACTGATAGTACTATTTTCTCTGTTGTTGAACAATGCTTTCCCTGCCCAAATTAGCCTCCCCTCCCTCTGCCTCTGGCACTTTTCACAGAGAATCAAAGTGCACGTTCAAGCATAAACAGGTTCAAGCTGACAACATACACTGACATTAACTAATTGAGTCATTTTGTCAATAGAAAACAAATAGAGTTAACCAATGTGTCATTGCTAGGTATCAAACCAGGAACAGTGCAAAGGGAAAAAAAACAAAGCCTCTAGAAATGGCTTAAAAAGTACAAGATAAGAATGATATTTATCTGTTCCTGCAGGCATATGTTTCCGTCCACAATAATGATCCAACATTTCATGTCACAAATATACCCCACAAAATGAACACACACAGCAACATCACAACATTCAGCCACTCATACAGTTCTCCAATGAATTGCTTGGTATAGTGTACTCCTATAACTAGTTCTTTGTGAATTGTTTGGTCATGCCTTACCATCCACTGGGGTTTCCTCCTTCATTCCCTCCAGTGTCCTCTCTAAGAAGCCATGTTATGAAGGGTCCAGTTCTGAACCAGTGGACCACGTACTCTACTGCTATCCTGCTACCTTGTACCCTGCTACCCTAATGATTCTCTACCCATTACCCACCTCTCCTAGGATCACCCTTGTCCTGTCCAGTCAGGTCTTAGCTCACCCTCCTGAGCTCCACCCTGCTAATGCTGCAGCCACTTGTTCACTCTCCCACAGCCCCACAGTCACACAGCCCACCCCCCATGCCAATGCTAATGACCTACCTAAGTAAGTCACACATAAGAGGCTTTTCACATTCAAATGCCATGGAGGAGACGGAGAGACCAAGAGAGAGCGCTGCAATGGTGAAGGTGGAAACTTAGCAGTAGGAAGCATGAACAGTATAACTGACCTATCAGCTAACATATCACATTTAAATTCAAGTGGAAAACCTAAGAAAACTAACAATAATGAGAAATGCTTTGATGAAGAATGCAAAAACCTTAAAAATAAATGGAGAAACATATCCAACCAAAAACACAGAGACCCAGAAAATATTGGCTTACGCCCTCACTATGTGGAAACACAAAAAAAAACAGTACAGAAATACACTAAGAAGAAATAAGTAATAGCATGACAGAAAACTGCTCAATGTGATTGAAGAATCCATAGAACCAAATCACTTCTGGGAAAACTGGAAAACACTAAACAAACATGAAGAGCTACCTATCCAAAATGGAGATGTATGGATAAACCACTCCTCAAACCTTTTCGGCCATATAACAAAGAACCAAGAATAAAAACATGTGCATGATCATTTACGAAACGTAGAGAGTCCGTTATTAAAGACTACCAGAATCCAGTGGATTCTTCAATTACACTGGATGAGCTACAGGACAAAATACAAACCTTCTAACCCCAAAAGGCCTGCGGTGTTGACGGTATACTAAACAAAATGATACAGACCACAAATTAAAATAGGCTATTCTTAAACTCTTCAACACTATCCTCAGTTCTGGTATCGTCCACGTATACAACCTGCACACCCTTATTGACAAACAAACAAGCTAAAACAAAAACAAAGTCATGCTTTGTTGATTTCAAAAAAGCTTTTGACTCAATTTGGCATGAGGGTCTGCTATACAAATTGATGGAAAGTGGTGTTGGAGGAAAAACACATGACATTATAAAATGTGCGCTTTTAAAATTGGCAACAAACATATACAGTTGAAGTCGGAAGTTTACATACACTTAGGTTGGAGTAATTAAAACTCGTTTTTCAACCACTCCACAAATTTCTTGTTAACAAACTATAGTTTTGGCAAGTCAGTTAGGACATCTACTTTGTGCATGACATAAGTCATTTTTCCAACAATTGTTTAGACAGATTATTTCACTTATAATTCACTGTATCACAATACCAGTAGGTCAGAAGTTTACATACACTAAGTTGACTGTGCCTTCAAACAGCTTGGAAAATTCCAGAAAATGATATCATGGCTTTAGAAGCTTCTGATAGGCTAATTGACATAATTTGAGTCAATTGGTGGTATACCTGTGGATGTATTTCAAGGCCTACCTTCAAACTCAGTGCCTCTTTGCTTGACATCATGGGAAAAATCAAAAGAAATCAGCCAAGACCTCAGAAAAAAATTTGGACCTCCACAAGTCTGGTTCATCCTTGGGAGCAATTTTCAAATTCCTGAAGGTACCACGTTCATCTGTACAAACAATAGTGCACCAGTATAAACACCATGGGACCACGTAGCTGTCATACCGCTCAGGAAGGAGACGCGTTCTGTCTCCTAGAGATGAACGTACTTTGGTGCGAAAAGTGCAAATCAATCCCTGAACAACAGCAAAGGACCTTGTGAAGATGCTAGAGTAAACAGGTACAAAAGTATCTATATCCACAGTAAAACGGGTCCTATATCGACATAACCTGAAATGTCGCTCAGCAAGGAAGAAGCCACTGCTCCAAAACTGCCATAAAAAAGCCAGACTACGGTTTGTAACTGCACATGGGGACAAAGATCATACTTTTTGGAGAAATGTCCTCTGGTCTGATGAAACAAATATAGAACTGTTTGGCCATAATGACCATCGTTATGTTTGGAGGAAAAAGGGGGAGGCTTGCAAGCCAATGAACACCCTCCCAACCATGAAGCACAGGGGTGGCAGCATCATGTTGTGGGGGTGCTTTGCTGCAGGAGGGACTGGTTCTCTTCACAAAATAAATGGCATCATGAGGAAGGAAGATTATGTGGATATATTGAAGCAACATCTCAAGACATCAGTCAGGAAGTTAAAGCTTGGTCGCAAATAGGTCTTCCAAATGGACAATGACCCCAAGCATACTTCCAAAGTTGTGGCAAAATGGCTTAAGGACAACAAAGTCAATGTATTGGAGTGGCCATCACAAAGCACTGACCTCAATCCTATAGAAAATTTGTGTGCAGAAATGAAAAAGCGGGTGTGAGCAAGGAGGCCTACAAACCTGACTCAGTTACACCAGCTCTGTCAGGAGGAATGGGCCAAAATTCACACAACTTATTGTGGGAAGCTTGTGGAAGGCTACCTGAAACGTTTGACCCAAGTTAAACAATTTAAAGGCAATGCTACCAAATACCAATTGAGTGTATGTAAACTTCTGACCCACTGGGAATGTGATGAAAGAAATAAAAGCTGAATTAAATCATTCTCTCTACTATTATTCTTATTTGACATTCTTAAAATAAAGTGGTGATCCTAACTGACCTAAGACAGGGAATTTTTACTACGATTAAATGTCAGGAACTGTAAAAAACAGAGTTTAAATGTATTTGGCTATGGTGTATGTAAACTTCCGACTTCAACTGTAGATGTATTTCCTCAGGGCCATGGGGTGAGACAGGGATGCAGCTTGAGCCCCACCCTCTTCAACATTTACAGTGCATTCGGTAAGTATTCAGACCCCTTCACTTTTTCCACATTTTGTTACATTACAGCCTTATTCGAAATTGGATTAAATAAAAAATGTTCCTCATCAATCTACACAGAATACAGAGTGGAGTCGGCCTGTGGTAAATTCAATTGATTGGAAATGATTTGGTAAGGCTGTCTATATAAGGTCCCACAGTTGACGGTCCATGTTAGAGCAAAAACCAAGCCATGAGGTCGAAGGGAATTGTCCATAGAGCTCTGAGACAGGATTGTGTTGAGGCACAGATCTGGGGAAGGGTACCAAAAAATGTTTGCTGCATTGAAGGTCCCGAAGAACACAGAGGCCTCCATCATTCTTAAATGGAAGAAGTTTGGAACCACCAAAACTCTTCCTAAACTGAGCAATCATGGGAGAAGGACCTTGGTCAGGGAGGAGTTTGCCAAAAGGTACCTAAAGGACTCTCAGACCATGAGAAACAAGATTCTCTGGTCTGATGAAACCAAGATTGAACGCTTTGGCCTGAACGCCATGCATTACGTCTGGAGGAAACCAGGCACCGCTCATCACCTGGCCAATACCATCCCTACGATAAAGCATGGTGGTGGCAGCATCATGCTGTGGGGATGTTTTTCAGCGGCAGGGACTGGGAGATTAGTTAGGATCGAGGGAAAGATGAAAGGAGCAAAGTACAGAGAGATCCTTGATGAAAACCTGCTCCAGAGCACTCAGCATCTAAAAGTGGGGTGAAAGTTCACCTTCCAAAAGAAACAACGACCCTAAGCACTCAGGCAAGACGAAGCAGCAGTGGATTCGGGACAAGTCTCTAAATGTCCTTGAGTGGCCCAGCCAGAGTCTGGACTTGAACCCGATTGAACATATCTGAAGAGACCTGAAAATAGCTGTGCAGCGACGCTCCCCATACAACCTGACAGAGCTTGAGAGGATCTGCAGAGAAGAATGGGAGAAACCCCTCAAATACAGGTGTGTCAAGCTTGTAGCGTCATACCCAAGAAGACTCGAGGCTGTAATCGCTGCTACAGGTGCTTCAACAAATTACTGAGTAAAGGGTATGAATACTTATGTAAATGTGATATCAGTTGTTGTTGTTTTTTATACATTTGCAAAAAAATCTAAAAACCTGATTTTGCTTTGTCATTATGGGGTATTGTGTGTAGTTTATTACAACAACAAAAAACAGAGCAAATTGGAATGCTATCTGGCCCTAACAGAGAGTACACAGTAGCAGAATACTTGACCACTGTGACTGACCCAAAATTAAGAAAATACTTGACTGTGTACAGACTCAGTGAGTATAGACTTTCTATTGAGAGCGGTTGCCATTGGCAGAACTGGCTCTCAAGAGAAGACAGGATATGTGCTCACTGTCCACAAAATGAGGTGGAAACTGAGCTGCACTTCCTAACCTCTTGCCAAATGTACGACCACATTAGAGACCACATTTCCCACAGATCAAACAGACCCACAAACAATTTGAAAAAAATACAACATTGATAAACTCCCATATCTATTAGGCAAAATACTACAATGTGCAATCACAGCAGCAAGATTTGTGGCCAATTCCCATGAGAAAAGAACAACCAGTTGAGCACAAACAACATTGTAAATACCACCGATACTTATCTGTTTATTTATCTTCCCCCACTATTCGTACTACAATTATTTGCATATTGCTTAAACACTGTACATAGCTGATAATATAACACTTGAAATGTTTTTATATTTTTAAAATCTTTTTACTGTTCATTTCTAATTGTTTTTTGTTGTTGTCCCATGTTTGTTTATTTTACTTGCTTTGACAATGTAAACACATTTTCCATTACAATAAAGCCTATTTTAATTGAATTAAGAGACAGAGAGACACACACAGAGAGAGCGAGAGAGAGAGAGAGAGGTGTTACAGGCTTTGTTTTTTCCATTTATATTTTGAGGTTGGACGTTAGCACGTTAGCATGCTGGATGCAACAATTGGTGTCAACTCTTTAGTCAGTATGTGTTACACCTGAGCTGGCTTGTCATCCCATTAGTCAGAAGGTGTTCCACCTATTTAAGAGCGGCTGACCCAGTGCTCCAGTTGGCTTGAGCTATTTGGAGGGTTAACACCTTTAGTTGGCATTTTCTATTTTGATTTGTAAAAAACAATCCTTTATCTGATCTTCCTGGTTTTCATTTTGCTCCACTTTTTAGTTTGCTGCCCGTCTTTAAATTTGGTGTTGATTTTATTTTGTTTGCCTCTTCTTGGGCAAATTTAGTGGGCGTTCATGGTGGGTGTATTTTAGGGCCCAGATATTTGAGTGTTCAAAATACACTTTTGTGGTAGAGTTTCTTTCACTGACATCCACCCAAAGGGGTTACAAGATTGGTGGAAACATTTTGAAAATTGCATAAACACACAGGCTAATAAAATTTTAAAAAGCCATTGACTAAGTTGGATGCATTTGTGGACACCCCCATTAATGTCTTTCAGAACCCCTCCTAGAACCCCACTTGTTTCATTTTCATTGTTGTTTCTTACTTTTTGTTAGTTCCTCCTTTTGTTTGAGTGACAATTTTTGGTTTCTTGCTGGGGAACATAACAGGTGGAACACAAGGACAGAGAAATGTAGATCTTATCATATGTAGATGGGGTTGTCAGTGACCATTGTTATCCCCTAGTAGTAGTAGTAGTAGTAGTAGTAGTAGTAGTAGTATCAGTCATGGTAGTAGTAGTAGTAGCAGTAGTAGTATCAGCCATGGTAGTAGTTCTAGTAGTAGTAGTAGTAGTAGTAGTAGTAGTAGTATCAGTCATGGTAGTAGTAGTAGTAGTAGTAGTAGTATCAGTCATGGTAGTAGTAGTAGTAGTAGCAGTAGTAGTATCAGTCATGGTAGTAGTTCTAGTAGTAGTAGTAGTAGTAGTATCAGTCATGGTGGTAGTAGTAGTAGTAGCAGTAGTAGTATCAGTCATGGTAGTAGTTCTAGTAGTAGTAGTAGTAGTAGTAGTAGTAGTACGTCGTCGTATCAGTCAGTATCAAGAACTTACTTGAATCATCTACCTTGGGCTCTCTAAAATTCCGACCCAATTTTCAGGCTACCCAAGTGGAAATGCCGGCGTCAGAGGCAAGAGAGGGGGGGGATCCTGGTGAAGGCAAAACCGGCCACCTCTTCCCTCCATTCTACTTGCCAAAGTACAGTCACTTGCTAATAAGATGGATGACCTCCGATCGCGGATTTGCTACCAATGGGACTCTCGAAACTGCAATATTCTCTGCTTTTCTGAAACATGGCTCTTGGACAAGATAAACATGGCTATCAAACTCGATGAAGTCTCCATTCACCATGCGGACAGGACAGTGGAGTCAGGGAAATCGAGAGGGGGAGGAGTTTGCCTTTTCATCAACAACAACTGCTGTGCTGACTCGAGCGCAGTGGAAGTATCATTGTTCACCCGTCTTGGAATACCTGATGGTCAAATGCCGACCCTTCTACCTCCCAAGGGAGTTTTCATCTGTTATCGTGACTGTTGTATACATTCCACCCCAGGACAAGAAAAATAACAAGCTGGCATTAGGAAATGTATCGGCGTTGTCTCCATAGTGAAGGTTCGCTGCTTCCCCAATCAAAAGCCCTGGATTAACACAGAGGTTGGCGCTAAACTAATGCACAGAGCTACTGCACTCAGGGCTATCGCAGACAACCCTGAGGCTATGGCTGAGGACAGGAACAAGTACAAGAAGTCCCACTAAGACCTCCGCAGAGTCATCAAATGAGCAAAAGGACAATATAGGAAAAAGATAGAATCATATTACAATGGCTCTGACAACCACCGCATGTGGTAGGGGCTACGGTCTATTACGGATTACAAAGGAAGACGCAGCCGTGATCTGCCCAACGATGCCTCTCTACCAGACAAAATGAATGCATTTATGCACGCTTCGACAATAACAACACTGTGCCGGGTGTGAGGGCCGCCACTGACCCAGAAGACTGAGCGATCCCGCCCTTTGAGGCCGACGTGAGTAAGGTCTTTAATCAGATCAACACCCGCAAAGCCCGACGGTATTCCAGGGCTCGTTCTCAGAGCATGCGCAGAACAGCTGGCAGGCATATTCACTGTAATTTTCAACCTCTCCTTGACCCAGTCTGTAATCCCCACATCTTTTAAGATCACCACCATCTACCACCCTGTAGCACTCACATCTGTAATCATGAAGTGCTTTGAGAGGCTGGTTATGGCACACATTAACTCCATCATCCCAGACACCCTAGACCCACTCCAATTTGCATACCGCCCCAACAGATCCATAGACGACGCAATTTCAATTGCACTCCACACTGCCCTCACCCACATGTATAAGAGGAATACCTATGTGAGAATGCTGTTCATTGACTACAGCTCAGCGTTTAACACCATAGTCCCATCTAAGCTCGTCACCAAGATTAGGACCCTGGGACTGAACACCTCCCTCTGCAACTGGATCCTGGACTTCCTGACGGGCCGAGCCCGGGTGGTGAGGGTAAGCAAACATCACCTCCGCCACGCTGACCCTCAACACGGGGGCCCCACAGGAGTGTGTGCTTAGTCCCCTCATGTTCTCCCTGTTCACCCACGACAGCGTGGCCATGCACAAGTCCAACACCATCATCAAGCTTGCTGAATGCAAGTAGGCCAGTGGTAGGTGGTAGGACTGATCCCTGGCGATGATGAGACAACTTACAGGAAGGATGTCAGTGACCTGACAGTGCAGTGCTGGAACAACAACCTCTCCCTCAACGTCAGTAAGACCAAGGTGCTGATCGTAAACTACAGAAAATGGGAGGGCGAGCAAGCCCCCATCCACATTGACAGGGCTGCAGTGGAGTGGATCGAAAGCTTCAAGTTCCTCATTGTCCAAATCCCTAAGGACTTAAAATGGTCCACACACGCACAGTCACGAAGAAGGCGTAACAGCGCCTCTTCCTCCTCAGGAGGTTGAAAATCTTTGGCATGGGCCCTCAGATCCTCAAAAAGTTCTATAGCTGTACCATTGAGAGCATGTTAACTGGCTGCATCACTGCTTGGTATGGCAATAGCACCGCCCTCGATGACATGGTGCTACAGGGGGTGGTGCAGACAGCCCAGTACATCATGAGGACGGCAGGTAGCCTAGCGGTTAGAGCGTTGGGCCAGGATCGAATCCCCGAGCTGACAAGGTAAAAATCTGTCGTTCTGCCCCTGAACAAGGCAGTTAACCCACTGCCTAGGCGTCATTGTAAATAATAATTTGTTCTTAACTGACTTGCCTAGTTAAATTAAGGTTAAATAAAAAATGAAATAAACATTTCACTGGGCTGAGCTCCCTGCCATTCAGGACCTCTATATCAGGGAGTGTGAAAGGAAGGCCCAGAAAATTGTTAGACTCCAGCCACCCAAGCCATGGACTGTTCTCTGTGCTTCTTATGGTAAGCGGTATCGGTGCATTTACATTTACGTCATTTAGCAGACGCTCTTATCCAGAGCGACTTACAAATTGGTGCATTCACCTTATGACATCAATTCTGTCACCAACAGGCTCCTGAACAGCTTCTATCCCCAAGCCATAAGTCTGCTAAATAGCTAACAAAATGGCTACAAGGTCTATCTGTGTTGTCCCTTGTATTTTATTTTATCTTTATGCACATTCACAGGGCTCTTCACACTCACACACACAGAAACTCAGTTCATCACTTGCTCACACACACACATAATATGCACATACATTGACACTGACTCTACACACAAGCACATCCACTCACATACAATCATCATATACGCTGCTGCTACTCAGTTCATCATATATCTTGATTCCCAGTCACCTTACCCTTATACATATCTACCTCCATCACTTCAGGATCCCTGCACATTGTAAATATGGTACTGGAACAGACTGACCCTGTATATAGTACGCTTACTTTCTCCTGGTCTTCCTAATTCTTATTTTTATTTCTTGTGTGTTTTAGTTCTACCTTATGATAAGTTTTATATTACATTGTTATTGGTTACTGCATTGTTGGGTTTAGAGCTTGCAAGGCATTTCACTGCAGGTGTGCATGTGACATTAAAACTTGAAACTTGAAATCAGTCGTAGTAATAATATACAGTGGTGGAAAAAGTATACAATTGTTATACTTGAGTAAAAGTATAGATACCTTAATAGAAAGTTACTCAAGTAAAAGTAAAAGTCAGCCAGTAAAATACTACTTGAGTAAAAGTCTAAAAGTATTTGGTTTTAAATATACTTAAGTATCAAAAGTAAATGTAATTGCTAAAATATACTTAAGTATCAAAAGTAAAAGTATAAATCACTCAAAATTCCTTATACTAAGCAAAGCAGACGGCACCATTTTCTTGTTTTAAAAATGTACGGATAGCCAGAGATTATTTACAAAAGATGCATTTGTGCTTAGTGAGTCAGCCAAGCCAGAGGCAGTAGGGATGACCACGAGTTCTCTTGATAAGTGTGTGAATTTGACTATTGCTCTGTCCTGCTAAGCACTCAAAATGTAATTTTGGTTGTCAGAGAAAATGTATGGAGTAAAAAGTACAATATTCTCTTTAGGAATGCAGTGAAGTAAAAGTAAAAGTAGTCAAAAATATAAATAGTAAAGTACAGATACCCCCAAAAATTACTTAAGCAGTACTTTAATATATTCTTACTTAAGTACTTTACACCACTGGTAATATAGCAGATTGCTGATCCATCGACAGACCTGCTCTAGTAGTGTAATAGCCAAAGACAAGTCTCGCCGTCTCCAAGATTACTTTACAGTAATACCCTAAAGAGTCTCGCGCCATATGTCACTGTGTCAAGGTTACTCCACAGGGACTTTACTGTATATTACATCTATGGTTTATATGCACTAATCACAACTGCTATTCAGTAAAATGTTGGTTGTTTGTGTTATTGCACTTTGATTTCATATGATAGAAATACAGAGATTGTTAGTCATGCTGTCAATGCACCATTCTACACTTTAATAGGATATACTTGGCACAGGCAGATGCCATACTGTATGTTTTTGGCAAATCTGTACTGCTGAAGGAAATGTCCTCTGTTTACATGTTTTGAAGGGCATAACCTCAGTTTGTCAATGCTAATAGGAAACCAAGCCTGATGATGATGAGCGGGGAGCTCGGCCATGGGAACTGGCCATATGTCACCCTTGACCTTAGTACCTTCACCCACCCCCCCACGCACACGGCGAAGATGAACAGCATAATCAGCAATTTTGCCTTTAACTTTGAAGTCACAGGGGACGGCGGGGATAATGTTGCCTGCAATTTACTTGGCTAGTTATTAGGGCGATGTGGAGAGGCATTATGACTGTTCTACAACAGGTCAGGTCAGGTAGAGGCTATCTCTACATGTCTCATGGATGTCCCCTTGTTTATGGCTTCTGTTCCCTGTATCGTTGCTAATCTAAATCCCAAACAGCCCTGCTTTATCTGGTTAAACAATGAGGGAGGTTATATATGTGGCCCACTGTCTGCCCTTGCACAACAGGCTGAGCACACAGAGAGAGAACACTGGCTGGGGGACATCAGCGGTTTCTGTCACATAACATCAGTTGAATCCCAGTTGACTACTTGTTTAATTTTTTGCATATTTCTTAAAAACTATTCAAATGTTTGAGGGAATGTTCACAACTTTATCTAAGAAGATGAATAGAAATAACCATAAGAAATACACGAGAAGTGTATTCATTAGGGGTGATACCACTAAACAAATGTTAATTTAATCAAATGTCAATTGGAAAGAGCTTATTGTTCATTTTTTTTTGCATTTCCCTAAACAGAGTAACAAAGGGTAGTATTTAGTTTGTTGCTCCCCTCCCCCTCCCTTTCCTGTTTGGCCAAGCATACTGGCAAATTCCTTTTGAGTTGGGAGGCAATGACTATCCTTTATAACAGGAATAGACAAACCCTTTATCTTTCTCAATAACCCATCTACACATAAACCACAAACACCCAATATAAAATATTCACAACTTCAAACCACATTCATACGGAGAAGACTATAGATTCTGTATCACAAAAAGTCACAGCCCATTGTAACAGAGCAAGTTGACCCAACCAATGAGACACAGCCCACTCTACACCGCAAACACATCTACAGTTAATCTCTCTCTTTTAAAACACACAACAAATACGTTCCTTCTCTAAGCAGTGGCATACAGCATAATGGTGATATAAATTGTGAGTCAGTAAGATAGATAGTGAAGGATAGAGGTGTGGCGTGAGCTTGCCTTAATGAGGGCTGACCTCACTCTCCAACAGGCTCCGGGGTCACGTCCACCCCCAAAGATTAGTTTCCAGTTTTAATGTCACATGCACAAGTACAGTGAAATGCCTTTCTTGCAAGCTCTAAACCCAACAATGCAGTTAACAATATAAATGTAATACAAAAAAATGACATAAGGTAGAACAAAAACACGATAAATAAAAGTAAGAAACAAGAAGAACACGAGAAAGTAAAAAGCTATATACAGGGTCAGTTCCAATACCATATTTACAATGTGCATGACAGAGGTAGATACACCACATGGCCAAAAGTATGTGGACACCTGCTCATCGAATATCTCATTCCAAAATCATGGACATTAATATGGAGTTGTTCCCCCCCATTGCTTCTATAACAGCCTCCACTCTTCTGGGAAGGCTTTCCACTAGATGTTGGAACATTGCTGCAGGGAATTGCTTCCATTCAGCCACAAGAGTGTTAGTGAGGTCGGTCACTGATGTTGGGCGATTAGGCCTGGCACAAAGTCGGCGATCCAATTCATCCCAAAGGTGTTCGATGAGGTTGAAGTCAGGGCTCTGTGCAGGCCAGTCAAGTTCTTCCACATCGATCTCAAAAAAACATTTCTGTACGGACCTCGCTTTGTGCACGGGGGAATTGTCATGCTGAAACAGGAAAGGGCCTTCCCCAAACTATTGCCACAAAGTTGGAAGCACAGAATCGTCTAGAATATCATTGTTTGCTGTAGCATTAAGATTTCTCTTCACTGGAACTAAGGGGCCTAGCCTGAACGATGAAAAACAGACCCAGACCATTATTCCTCCTCCACCAAACGTTACAGTTGGCACTATGCATTGGGGCAGGTTGCATTCTCCTGGCATCTGCCAAACCCAGATTAGTCTGTTGGACTGCCAGATGGTGATGCGTGACTCATCACTCCAGAGAACGCATTTCCACTGCTCCAGAGTCCAATGGCGGCGAGCTTCATATCACTCCAGCCGTTTGGCATTGTGCATTTAGCAGTCTTAGCATAGAAACTGGTCAGGAGCCTGTTGGTGTCAGAACTGATGCACCGGGACCACTTGCCGTGCGGAAGCAGAGAGAACAGTCTATGGCTTGGGTGGTTTTAGTCTTTTATGATTTTCCGGGCATTCCTATCACACCGCCTGATGTAAAGGTCCTGGATGGCAGGTAGCTCAGCCCCAGTGATGTACAGGGCTGTCTGCGCCACCCTTTGTAGCACCATGTAATCGAGGGTGGTGCTGTTGCCATACCAAGCAGTGATGCCGCCACCACACTGCCAGGTCACTGACCTGTCTCATCATCACAGGTGATCAGGCCTACCACTGTCGTTTCGTCAGCAAACTTGATGATGGTGTTAGATTCGTGCATGGCCCACAGTCGTGGGTGAACAGGGAGTACAGGAGGGGACTAAACACACACCCCTGTGGGGCCCCCGTGTGGAGGGTCAGTGTGGCGGAGGGGATGTTGCCTACCCTCACTACCAGTTGCAGAGGGAGGTGTTCAGTCCCAGGGTCCTGTGCTTAGTGATGAGCTTGGAGAGCACGATGGTGTTGAACCCTGAGCTGTAGTCAATGACAACATTTTCACATAGGTATTCCTCTCATACAGGTCGGAGGGCAGTGGGAGTGCAATTGAGATTGCGTTTTCTATGGATCTGTGGGGCGGTATGCAAATTAGAGTGGGTCTAGGGTGTCTGTGATGATTGAGTTGATGTGTACCATATCTAGCCTCTCAAAGCACTTCAGGATTACAGATGTGAGTATTACAGCGCGGTAGTCATTGTGGCATGAAGCCTTAGAGTCTTAAGACATGTGGGGATTACAGACTGGGACAAGGAGAGGTTGAAAATGACGGCCAGCTGACTGCCAGGTGATCTGCGCATACTCTGAAAACCCGCCATGGAACTCCGTCCGGCCTCACGGCTTTGCGAGTGTTGACCTGATTAAAGACCTTACACACGTTGGCCTCGGCCAGCAAGATCATCCAGTCCTCTGGTTCGGTGAGGGCCCGCACGCACGGTATGGTGTTGTTATTGTCGAAGCGTGCATAAAATGCGTTAAGTTGGTCTGGTAGAGAGGCAGCATTGGGCAGATCATGGCTGGGTCTTCCTTTGTAATCCGTAATGGACTACCCTGCCACGTTTTGGAGCCTGTGCTTTAGTTTAGCGCCAACCTCTGTGTTAATCCAGGGCTTTTGATTGGGGAAGCAGCGAACCTTCACTGTGGGGACAATGTCGCCGATGAATTTCTTTATGAAGCCAGTGACGGAGGTGTTTAACTAGTCAATGTTATCGGCGGAGTCTTGGAACATATTCCAATCAGTGCTAGCAAAGCAGTCCGGTAGCATAATCTCTGATTCTGATGACCATTTCTCAACAGAGAGAGTCACAGGTACTTCTTGTTTGAGCTTCTGCTTGTAAACAGGAAACAGGAGTATGGAGTCATGATCTCATTTTCAGAAAGGTGGACGAGGGAGGGCCTTGTATGCTTGCTTGTGGGGTAGAGTAACAGTGGTCTAGGACTCTATCGCCCCTAGTGGTGAAGGAGACATGTTGCTGGAAGTTGGGCATCAGGTGTGTTAAAGACACAGAATTAAAATTGCTGGTGACTTATGCAGTGCCTTCAGAAAGTATTCACACCCCTTGACTTTGTCATTATGGGGTAATGTATGTAGATGGGTGAATTTTTGTTTTATTTCATCCATTTTACATTCAGGTTGTAACACAACAAAATGTGGAATAAGTCAAAGGGTGTGAATACTTTCTGAAGGCACTGTATAAGTCACCTGCAATTTTAATTCTGTGTGTTACAGCCTGAATTCAAAATGGATTAAATAAAACAAAAATTCACCCATCTACACACAATACCCCCTAATGACAAAGTGAAAACATGTTTTTATAATTTTTTGTAAATGTATTGAAAATGAAATATAGAAATATCAAATTTACATAAGTATTCACCCCCCTGAGTCAATACATGTTAGAATCACCTTAGGCTGTGATTACAGCTGTGTCTTTCTGGGTAAATCTCTAAGAGCTTTGTATTGTACAATATTTGCATATTATCCTTTTAAAAATTATTCAAGCTCTGTCAAGTTGGTTGTTGATCATTGCTAGACAACCATTTTCAAGTCTTGCCATAGATTTTCAAGCCGATTTAAGTTAAAACTGTAACTAGGCCACTCAGGGACATTCAATGTCGTCTTCCTAAGCAACTCCAATGTAGATTTGGCCTTGTGTTTTAGGTTATTGGCCTACTGAATTCATCTCCCAGTCTCCGGTGGAAAGCAGACTGAACCAGGTTTTCCTCTAGGATTTTGCCTGTGCTTCGCTGTATTCTGTTTCTTTTTATCCTAAAGAACTCCCTATTCGTTGCCGATGACAAGCATACCCATAACATGATGCATCCACCACCTGCTTGAAAATATGAAGAATGGTACTCAGTGATGTGTTGTGTTGTATTTGCCCCAAACATAATGCTTTGGAATGAAGTTAATTTCTTTGCTACATTTTTTTGCAGTTTTCCTTTAGTGCCTTGTTGCAAACAGGATGCATGTTTTGGTATATTTTTTATCTGTACAGGCTTCCTTCTTTTCACTCTGTCATTTAGGTTAGTATTGTGGAGTAACTACAATGTTGTTGATCCATCCAGAGTTTTTTCCTATCACAGCCATTAAACTCTGTAACTGTTTTAAAGTCACCATTGGCCTCATGGTGAAATCCCTGAGAGGTTTCCTTCCTCTATGGCAACTGAGTTAAGAAGGATGCCTGTATCTCTGTAGTGACTGGGTGTATTGATACACCACCCAAGTGTAATTAATAACTTCACCATGCTAAAATTTCTAAAAACATAATTCCACTTTGACATTATGGGGTATTGTGTGTAGGCCAGAAACAAAACAATCTCTATTTAATCCATTTGAAATTCAGGCTGTAACACAACAAAATGTGGAAAAAGTCACTGAACTTTTGCAGTGTCTTACATGAAGATTTACAGTATCTTACATGAAGATTTACAGTGTCTTACATGAAGATTTACAGTATCTTACATGAAGATTTACAGTGTCTTACGTGAAGATTTACAGTGTCTTACGTGAAGATTTACAGTGTCTTACATGAAGACACTGTAAAACTGAACTGGCCAGTGTCAACGTGACTGAACAGTAAAAACAGAGAATCTTTAGAATCCATTTGTGATCCATTTGACAAGACTTATGCTAATATCTTCAATTTATTCTGTTTTTCATCCCAAGCAAAATATCAAACCAATGATAGAACACAGGGCATTTTACAAAACAGGACTTTGTGAGTTCATACACTACTGCCAACATACTGTAACTCTTTCTCTGTTTCTACCTGTAAAGTCACGGGACACAACCATTTGGTGTCATACAAGTAATGGATGAAGATACACTACCCCTAACTGCCTAGCCAGCTGGGCCCTCATAGAACATACAGTAGAAGGCGTGTCTTGTAGAGAGAGACACACACATTCCACAGTCTCCAGCTGGCAGTCAGTCAAGGGTGGTGAAAGTCACACATTATTTATCAGTGTAATTCTAGCTAACACAAGTGGTAACACCCTGGCTTTGGGTACACTGCAATACTGAACAGTACTGAGTGAGAGACATTCATATCCTGTTACAGTAACTAAAACGTACAGTATGTCAACAATTAGCAATCTGTTTCTCAAAGACGAAAATCCATATGCCTATAGCTATGAGGGGATAAGTGTGTAAAAACATCACTGGTTACTGCGAGTGCCTATTAAATAACCCCAAAAAGAACAACTTTATTTTTCAAATATCCATACCACTAGCTTTCTACAATGTGGGAAACAAAAGCTATATTTGACACATCAGTATTTGGGTGGTAACCCTTAACCCAGTATACAAATAAAACATGATGTTATATTCCATAAGCAGAGGAGGAGAGGGGAGGGCCGTTTAGCAGCCTCAACATGACCAGACTTCAGAGGATTCACCAGCAGAGGGAGACAACAGATAATAGTAAACCCTCTCAGGTCCACTCGCTCAGGGGACCAAGAGAGAGCTAACGCCAACGTGAATCAACTCGCTCTTTTACAAACAAAGACACGCATAGGCACCACCAATATACAATCTCTTCCACCTATGGTCGCCTACAACAGACAGGTATACCATGCTAGATAGACAGATGATGAAAGGGTATGAGACCAGCTCACAGACACAGTGTTTGAGGGTTTTAGTCTGGCTTTTACCATAAGCCTGGGATCAAACAACACACCCTGCTTATTTCAGAGACGAGCGTTGCTGTCTCTATTTTAGGGAATCAGTATAGTCGTATCCCTAACCTGAAGATTTACTACTACTATAAGACTAGTAATAACACCTCACTAAATGTGTGGTTTTGAAACAAAACATTTTTGGAACTTCATTGGTAAAACTAGGTGAAAGCGATTGTCCTCAGCCATGATGTGATAGACAAACAAATCGTGTGATGGCTCCATTTCTACATTTTAAACCAGGGTGGACTAGTACTGCCCCTGACCTACACCACATTCAATAGGGTTAAGCCTGAAACACTGTGTTTTATAAGTAAAGCTACTAAAACACAGAGATAGTCTTGACATCAAGCGTCTGGGCTGTCCGGTATTTAGGAGCAGAGGGGTTTGTGTGTTTTTAAGGATGAGACATCAAGCCATTTTTTTCCTTCTCTCAGCCAACATGATAATGACAGGTTTCACAGACAGCAGGGTGCAGATCCCTGTCTGCTGCTTCTCCTTCAAAAGGAGCCGGCTGTAGACTGAGTGGGCCTGGAGCCTGCCAAATTACAGTGTGATCCTCCTGCACTTCCCTGTCCCTCTCCCTCTCCTCTCTCTGTCTATCCTTCTCTCACCTTCCACCATTTCCCCTTTCTCTCTCTCCCTCCCTCACTTGTCATGTCCCTTTTCTCTGTCTCTATAATCCTCATTAGCTAGCAGTCTTGACCCTCGTTTCTCAGTCGATCTATCCCTCCTGTTCCTGTCCATTTTCTCTCCATCTTCCAGTCCTAAGAGTGATCCCAGCATCCTATGAAATGACCGGGTTCACCTCTGTTAGAAATATTCTAGACTGAAACCCCCCCTGAGGACTTATCATAAGAATCCTGTTAGAGGCTCAATTTCAGAATGACAGGCTAGTAGCCAATCTGTCCTCAGCTAAATCACACATACTACCCACACTGGATTTGCCTGACTGTGTGATAAAATGTCAGAGTTTGCCTCGGGCATTTCAAACCGTCGTCTTCCTGTCTACTTTTCATGCGTCTTGATAACATCTATAGAGCCCATATTACATTATTTGTGGTGGTGAACAGTGGAGGTCCCTACACTATCTAGTTCATTGCTGCTCCATCCCTCCTCTCTAGCTCATTCCCTCTCTTCCCCCATCTTGCTCATCCTTGCTTTCTCCATATCTAGCTCATCCCCTCTTTCCCTGTCTGCCTCATCCAACACTTACCCCCCCATATACTCTCCTCCCTCCCCCTCTCCATCATCCCCCATCTACCTCTTCTCACACCCCCTCCCCTCTCTCCTCTCCCTCTCCTCCTTTTCCGCTCCAGAACTGTCGGATGGCGTTAGTTCCTTTCACGCTCATCGCCTGTAGGAATAACAGCCGTGAACCTCGCCGAACAGCGCCATTCTCCTGCTCCAGTTAGCTCTCCACTCAGCACAGCCTGCCTGCCTCGCAAATACCAACATTATTCATGTTGTGGCCCTTACACAACATAGCCCACTAAAGGGCAAAGTTAAGCAGACACGAATCGTGAAGAGGAAGAGGTCATGAACGGAAGAGGTCATGTTCTTGACCTAAAAAAATGTAATGTATATTGTATAATTGAGCCTTGATTATTATTAGATAGTGTCACCAACTGTAGCATGGCCCTTTTACTAAAGTAAAGAAAACAGTGTAAGAATGAAGGAGCCATCCATTTACGTCGTCCTATGAAGCCTACATATACAATGATATAAAAGTGGATCAATATGGAGTAAAATGTTTGTTGAAACATTTTTTTTTGTTGTAAACTGCATAGTAGTTTTTACTGTGCCAGTACCAGGAGACCATACAGCTTTTTTCTATGACATAGCCTGTGCATGACATTGAAATAATCCTGCATGTCTGCGGCTCTTGTGAGGACAGTTTTGCACCATAGGGAGGGTCCAAACCAATGGCAGTGTAATTACCAGTTTGACAAGCTATTCCAGACAAATAAGCAAAACTCTGAACGGAGAAAAGTTTCTCATCACTCAGTCCTTCCTTCCTTCCCGAGCCTGGCGTAGAGGGCTTAGGCTAATCACAGCAGATTAGTGGGAGCTCTGATGGATGCTACGCTACGCTAGCCTGTTAATCATCTATGTGATGATAACCATGAATCATCTTAGAATTATTAGCAATATATTTCTTTTCCCAATAACAGTTAGATGAAATGACCACAGTAGGCCTATATCAGCAAATATCACAGTTTTGCCTCATTGAGGTCCGTTCGCCTCTGTTTCATCAATGTCACAGTCATGTCTCTGTGTTGATACAGTATGTATAAGCTCTACATATTGAGTGAGGGTTAGGCGACCTGCACAAGCGCTTTAGAGTTGCTGTGATCTCCAGAGAGCCCTGTGATTTAGCTGTGAAATGACAGAGCTCCTGCCTCTTAATGGGTGGGGAGCTAATGACACACTGCCCCAGGCTAACATGACTATTAGTCCAGCCGGGGCTACAGGAAGGGACAACAACACAATTCTGTCATTACACCCTGGCTGGCTGGAAAATATCTCTAATCAGGTGGGCATGGGCACAGGCTTCATCCAAGCCAGGATGGTCCAACTGGTTTCAGTCCCCCCCCTCCCCCCCCTTTCCTCGGTGGTGGCGCACCCCTGACTGGACGTCCCAGACCCAGTCACATTCCTGTGTGCAGCATGTGGAAGGGAGGAATGTAAAAAACCTCCATGCCTGGTTGGTAGGCTATCCCCAAGTCTGTATTACTGTGATAATCAGACAGACTCAACTTTACAGGCACATAAAAAAAACTAAAAACCTAGCTAACTGTCTGAAGTGAACTGACTGACTGAGTTACACAATGACCTGAGAGACAGCAACACCTGTCCTGAGCTGAGCTGACCTGACCTGAGCTGACCTGAGCTGACCTGTCCTGAGCTGACCTGTCCTGAGCTGACCTGACCTGAGCTGACCTGACCTGAGCTGACCTGTCCTGAGCTGACCTGTCCTGAGCTGACCTGAGCTGACCTGAGCTGACCTGAGCTGAGCTGAGCTGACCTGAGCTGACCTGTCCTGAGCTGACCTGTCCTGAGCTGACCTGTCCTGAGCTGAGCTGTCCTGAGCTGACCTGTCCTGAGCTGACCTGTCCTGAGCTGAGCTGTCCTGAGCTGACCTGTCCTGAGCTGACCTGTCCTGAGCTGACCTGTCCTGAGCTGACCTGTCCTGAGCTGACCTGATGTCACGTCCTGACCAGTAAAGGGGTTATTTGTTATTTGAGTTTGGTCAGGACGTGGCAGGGAGTATTTGTTTTATATGGTTCGGGGTGGTTGTGTATGTAGAGGGGTGTTAGATTTATGTATTCCGGGGTTTTTGGTTATTGTTCAATGTTAGTTTATTTCTATGTTCTGTCTAGTCGTTTGTATTTCTATGTTTTGCTAATTGGTGTTGGGCCCTTCAGTTGGAGGCAGCTGTCTATCGTTGCCTCTGATTGAAGGTCCTATAATTAGGAGTATGTTTGTTTTGGGGTTTGTGGGAGATTGTTTCTTGTATTGCTGTGTGTTGCCTACAAGACTGTTTTGTCGTCCGCTTATCGTTTTTTCGTGTTTGTTTTGGATTAATAAAAATGAGCATTCACGTACCCACTGCGCCTTGGTCCATCTATTACGACGACCATGACAGCTGACCTGACCTGACGTGAGCTGACCTGACCTGACCTGAGCAGACCTAACCTGACCTGAGCTGACCTGAGCTGGTCTGAGCTGAGCTGACCTGAGCTGAGCAGACCTAACCTGACCTGAGCTGACCTGAGCTGGTCTGAGCTGACCTGAGCTGACCTGAGCTGAGCTGACCTGAGCTAACCTGAGCTGACCTGAGCTAACCTGAGCTAACCTGAGCTGAGCTAACCTGAGCTGAGCTGACCTGTCCTGGGCTGACCTGTCCTGAGCTGACCTGACCTGAGCTGAGCTGACCTGACCTGAGCTGACCTGAGCTAACCTGAGCTGACCTGAGCTAACCTGACCTAAGCTGACCTGACCTAAGCTGACCTGACCTGAGCTGACCTGTCCTGAGCTGACCTGTCCTGAGCAGACCTAACCTGACCTGAGCTGACCTGAGCTGACCTGAGCTGAGCTGACCTGAGCTAACCTGAGCTGAGCTGACCTGACCTAAGCTGACCTGAGCTGACCTGAGCTGACCTGACCTGACCTGACCGGAGCTGAGCCCTGACCTGAGCTGACCTGCTGTTTGCTCTGACTCACTCAGAGAGAAACTATGGTGGGGTTTACTTTACCAGATGGGAGCTTTATCTGAAGAGGTGCAGGACATGAATCCTGGCAGTTGCTAACGCGGGTATTATCGTTATCATATACTTTCCCTGTGTTCAGTGACTGAACATGGTTAGAATGGAGGTTCAGGATGATTCCTTGTGAAAATAGATTCAATTAAAAACAAAGTGTTTGTGCCACTTACCAAGATTACTGTCATTCATTCCATCTGTAAAACAAACAGAGAAACAGAACACATATTAATACACAGTAATTAGTATCAACACCATTCAACTCAAATACAAAGAATCACTCTGCCTTTTTCATAGCTTCACAAAAATCTATAGTCTTTCTTGCCAAGACCCATATTCATTTTCATTAATATTCAGTCAAGCATCTTCTGGCCCCCAATCCCAGCTGATGGGCCATGTTGTGTCTAGCTGTCATGCACAGCGTACCACCCGGCCTCTTGGGCAGACAGGCTGGGCCTGTACGGTCTGAGAGCACAGGTATGTAGGCATACACAAGACATAGGTATGCTAAGTCTTGGAACATTCAGGAAACTCGAAAGCACAAATTAGTAATATGTGTTCTTGCTCTTTACACGTTCCAATGGAGACGTATCGAAAACTTAGATCACATGAACACAGACTACAGGGGATCAGGGGGAAATATAACACAGGAAAGACAGTGTATAGAGGAATTTACTAAGAAAAAGGATATAGGCCACGCTACAAATAATCTACAGTGCATTCGGAAAGTATTCAGACCCCTTCACCTTTTCCACATTTTGTTACGTTACAGCCTTACTCTAAAATGTATTAAATTGTTTTTTTTTCCTTCATCAATCTACACACAATACCCCATAATGACAAAGCAAAAACAGTTTTTTTGACATTTTTGCAAATGTATTCAAAATAAAAAATGAAATACCTCATTTACATAAGAATTCAGACCCTTTGCTATGAGACTCAGGTGCATCCTGTTTCCATTGATCATCCTTAAGATGTTTCAACAACTTGATTGGAGTCCACATGTGGTAAATTCAATTGATTGGACAGGATTTGGAAAGGCACACACCTGTCAGAAGACACATGTCAGTTGAATGCATTCCGTTGTACAGCAAAAACCAAGCCATGAGGTCGAAGGAACTGTCTGTAGAACTCCGAGACAGGATTGTGTCGAGGCACAGATCTGGGGAAGGGTACCAAAAATGTATGCAGCTTTGAAGGTCCCCAAGAACACAGTGGCCTCCATCATTCTTAAATGGAAGAAGTTTGGGACCACCAAGACTCTTCCTAGAGCTGGTCGCCCGGCCAAACAGAGCAATCGGGGGAGAAGGGCCTTGGTCAGGGAGATGACCAAGAACCCGATTGTCACTCTGACAGAGCTCCAGAGTTTCTCTGTGGAGATGGGAGAATCTTCCAGAAGTACAACGATCTCTGCAGCATTCAACCAATCAGGCCTTTATGGTAGAGTGGCCAGACGGAAGCCACTCCTCAGTAAAAGGCACATGACAGCTCACTTGAAGTTTGCCAAAAGGCACCTAAAGACTGGAGTAAACCTGGCACCATCCCTACGGTGAAGCATGGCGGTGGTATCATTATGCTGTGGGGATGTTTTTCAGAGGCAGGGACTGGGAGACTAGTCAGGATCGAGAGAAAGATGAACGGAGCAAAGTACAGAGAGATCTTGAGACTTGAGGCTGTAATCGCTGCCAAAGGTGCTTCAACAAAGTACTGAGTAAAGGGTCTGAATTCTTATGTAAATGTGATATTTCCATTTTTTGGTCATTATGGGGTATTGTGTGTAGATTGATAAGGAAAACAATTAATTTAATCATTTTTAGAATAAGGCTGTACATTTCTTGGGAAAAGTGAAGGGGTCTGAATACTTTCTGAATGCACTGAACATGATAATATAATTACCATTTTATTTGTACTATAAATGTTAAAAAGTTAGCATTTGAAACAGTGGCAAGGTGGAGAGAAACAAAATGGTGCAGTTTGAGGCCATGTGGTGGAGAGTGTTGCGGGCGCTGGAGATTGGGGTGTGAGCAGGGGTGATGTTGTGGATGTTTGTATGCTTCTGTATGTTATCATTTTTATTGTAAAGTAAATCATAATAATAAACAATAAACAGTGGCAAGGTAAACAAAACCAAAGCATGGATTGCTGTCCACTGACTGCTTCCAGGGTAGGAAAGCAATATATACTTTTGTAATTTGGGTGAACTATCCATTTAATATTGAGAGGTGAAAAATGTCACCTAATAACAGTAACAGGACCATCTAGTGGTCCGAACCTGGTAATAGCAGGATGTATAAATGACTAACTTAATTGACTAATTTCTTTGAATAGGTGAAAATAACCAAATTCCCTGGGAATACATTACATGGTATGAAGAAACAATACTCCAAGCTGCAGCACCATATTACTTGTCAGACATAGAGAACGGACACTGTATATTGGTTGTTGGGTTGAGATTGGCGTGGGGTGTGGGGGATCTATGGGTGACTTTTAACATTTTTATTTATTGAATATTATATGAATCCTATAAATTATATATTAATTTCTCCGACATCAAAAACTATTTCAACAAAATAATGTTGCAGGAATGCTTATCATATGTTTCCAACTGCAGAAACCATTTTATAAAAATCTGAGAGGGTGGGTGCCATGGCTTGCTGAAATGACATGGAACGACCCAAGAGAAAGGTGAATGGTATGACAAAGAGGCTGAGCAGAGATAGTTGACTGTTATAATGACTGAGCCCATGAGCTCTGCTTGACCACCTTACTCAGGCTTGCTGCCCCTTAACCCTCTATTAGTGGTCCAGAGAAATAGTACTGACATCCTCACACTAACCACTGAAGACAGGTCAGCCTTAAAAGGCAGAAATGGTGACATCACCCACCCGAACACAGAACAACAAAATAGGCCATAGCTGTTTAGTTCTTTAGGCTACAAATTAGACTCAATATGTCACAGAGCATCAAATCACAGAGACAGGGCTATGGAAATGAATGCTGACTGCACTGACTTCCTCTCTCCTCTTCTTTATGCTTGTTTGGTTTATTCTGTTTTTGTCGGTGGGAAACAGAATTTATACAAATTTGTATCAAAGTGGAAAATAAGGGATTGGGGGAGTATCGAGTGGAATGGATGATTTATGGAAGAAGCTGTATTATAAATGGGTCCTGTTCAGCCACGAGAGAGAGAGAGAGAGAGAGAGAGAGAGAGAGAGAGAGAGAGAGGGAGAGAGAGAGAGAGAGAGAAATGGGAGTGAGAAATGGGAGTGAGAGAGAGGCAAGAAGTAGTGAGGAGTGGGACTATGTGGATGGTGAAGAGACACACTAAAAATATTTGTCATATAAATTATTCCTATCTACTTCCATTATCGCGTATCAAAGCATCAATTAATTATTCCAATGGCCTCTTGTGAACATTTGCACTGTAAGTGCAACAGCTCCTCTTCCATTCAAAGAGGCACAGGCAGAATAGGAAAACTCCTCATGATGCTGAATATGATTGATTAAATGATTAAATATTCGTTTTTTGTAAGATTCCTTTTTATTTGATTTTTGACAATACAAAACATACACATACAAACGCCAACATACAGACGCACACACACATCCACAACATCACCCCTGCCCAGACGGACCTGCTCACACCCCCATCTCGAGCACCCGCATCACTCTCCGCCTCAAACTGCACCATTTTGTTTCTCTCCGTCGCCCACGCACTTTCAACATTTAGATAATGAAGCATTTGACCTTTCTATTGTGTTAACGATGGGGGACTGGTTGATTTTCAGTTTTTAAGTATACGTTGTTTCAAGATGATTGACGAGAAAAGTATCGCTCAACCCATCTCACTGCACCCTCATGCCATGTATTGAAATATTTCATATAAACCTTGAACCATTATAAACCATATAAACCTCGAACCATATTAATTCATTACAAGATGTATTTATATTTCTGATATCAGAACACTACTTATTCCATTTTCCCCTCTCATGTGAAACAAATAACAGTTATAAAAAGATGTGGAAAAGAGAAGAGGGGGAGAGAAAGAAAGCCAGAGGAGATGAGAGTAGGGCTAGGAAAAGAATGGGAGGGATTGGAAGAAAATAAAAGAGTGGGGGTGAGTATGAAAGAGAGAACAGAGAGAAAAGGGAGTGTCCCCCCTAAAGACCTCTTTCTCAGACCTCCAGTTAGTGACTAGAGGCTAAAAATATACTCTTCATGTTGAGCCACCCGGCTTCCCCAAACCATCTCAATAATTCACAGGCTACATGAGGGGAGGATCTCTGTAACACAATGCAGTACAATAACCCCAGGAACCAACAAAGACTTCACACAATGACCAACCGTCTCATTACAAACATAAAAGTGAAGGGAATGCGTATTTCATTGGTTGGGTTGGCTTCCCTTTCTTGGGCCTCTAAATGTGCACTGTGGAAGACTCAACCACATGAAGCAAGCCCGGACAGAATATCTCCTCCCATTCTGATGTAAACCATGCAGTGACTAAATGTGTCCTGCTGAAGGGGTAAAAAATATCGGTTTGGTTCTTTTCAGCTTTGTTAAATATATATTTTTGGAGAAGGGATGTTAAGTGTGTATGCTGAGGATCAGGTATGAGCTCAGAATAAGGCAGGTATAGGGCCAGAGATAAGTCAGGTGTGGGGCCAGAGTAAGTCAGGTGTGGGGCCAGAGTAAGTCAGGTGTGGGGCTAGAGTAAGTCAGGTGTGGGGCCAGAGTAAGTCAGGTGTGGGGCCAGAAGTAAGGCAGGTATGGGGCCAGAGTAAGTCAGGTGTGGGGCCAGAAGTAAGGCAGGTATAGGGCCAGAGTAAGTCGGGTGTGGGGCCAGAGTAAGTCAGGTGTTGGGCCAGAAGTAAGGCAGGTATAGGGCAAGAGTAAGTCGGGTGTGGGGCCAGAGTAAGTCGGGTGTGGGCCCAGAACTAAGGCAGGTATAGGGCAAGAGTAAGTCAGGTGTGGGGCCAGATTAAGTCAGGTGTGGGGCCAGAAGTAAGTCAGGTGTGGGGCCAGAGTAAGTCAGATGTGGGGCCAGGAGTAAGATGGGTGTGGGGCCAGAGTAAGTCGGGTGAGGGGCCAGGAGTAAGATGGGTGTGGGGCCAGAGTAAGTCGGGTGAGGGGCCAGAGTAAGGCAGGTATAGGGCCAGAATAAGTCGGGTGTGGGGCCAGAAGTAAGTCAGGTGTGGGGCCAGAGTAAGTCAGGTCTGGGGCCAGAGTAAGTCAGGTGTGGGGCCAGAGTAAGTCAGGTGTGGGGCCAGAGTAAGTCAGGTGTGGGGCCAGAGTAAGTCAGGTGTGGGGCCAGGAGTAAGTTGGGTGTGGGGCCAGAGTAAGTCGGGTGAGGGGCCAGAGTAAGGCAGGTATAGGGCCAGAATAAGTCGGGTGTGGGGCCAGAAGTAAGTCAGGTGTGGGGCCAGAGTAAGTCAGGTCTGGGGCCAGAGTAAGTCAGGTCTGGGGCCAGAGTAAGTCAGGTGTGGGGCCAGAGTAAGTCAGGTGTGGGGCCAGAGTAAGTCAGGTGTGGGGCCAGGAGTAAGTCGGGTGTGGAGCCAGAGTAAGTCGGGTGTGGGCCAGAGTAAGTCGGGTGTGGGGCCAGAAGTAAGTCGGGTGTGGGGCCAGAAGTAAGGCAGGTATAGGGCCAGAGTAAGTCAGGTGTGGGACCAGAATAAGCCAGGTGTGGGGCCAGAGTAAGTCAGGTGTTGGGCCAGAAGTAAGGCAGGTATAGGGCCAGAGTAAGTCAGGTCTGGGGCCAGAAGTAAGGCAGGTATAGGGCTAGAGTAAGTCGGGTGTGGGGCCAAAGTAAGTCGGGTGTGGGGCCAGAGTAAGTCAGGTGTGGGGCCAGAAGTAAGTCAGGTGTTGGGCCAGAAGTAAGACAGGTATAGGGCCAGAGTAAATTGGGTGTGGGGCCAGATTAAATCAGGTGTGGGGCCAGAGTAAGTCGGGTGTGGGGCCAGAAGTAAGCCAGGTATAGGGCCAGAAAAAGTCAGGTGTGGGGCCAGAGTAAGTCAGGTGTGGGGCCAGAGTAAGTCAAGTGTTGGGCCAGAAGTAAGGCAGGTATAGGGCCAGAGTAAGTCAGGTGTGGGGCCAGAGCAAGGCAGGTGTGGGGCCAGAGTAAGTCAGGTATGGGGCCAGTGTAAGTCAGGTGTTGGGCAAGAAGTAAGGCAGGTATAGGGCCAGAGTAAGTCAGGTGTGGGGCCAGAGAAAGTCAGGTGTGGGGACAGACGTAAGTCAGGTGTGGGGCCAGAGTAAGTCAGGTGTGGGGCCAGAGTAAGTCAGGTGTGGGGCCAGAGTAAGTCAGGTGTGGGGCCAGAGTAAGTCAGGTGTGGGGCCAGAGCAAGTCAGGTGTGGGGCCAGACTAAGTCAGGTGTGGGGCCAGACTAAGTCAGGTGTGGGGCCAGACTAAGTCAGGTGTGGGGCCAGAGTAAGTCAGGTGTGGGGCCAGAGTAAGTCAGGTGTGGGGCCAGAGTAAGTCAGGTGTGGGGCCAGAGTAAGTCAGGTGTGGGGCCAGAGTAAGTCGGGTGTGGGGCCAGAAGTAAGCCAGGTATAGGGCCAGAAGTAAGTCAGGTGTGGGGCCAGAGTAAGTCAGGTGTGGGGCCAGAAGTAAGGCAGGTATAGGGCCAGAGTAAGTCAGGTGTGGGGCCAGAATAAGCCAGGTGTGGGGCCAGAGTAAGTCAGGTGTGGGGCCAGAAGTAAGTCAGGTGTGGGGCCAGAAGTAAGTCAGGTGTGGGGCCAGAAGTAAGGCAGGTATAGGGCCAGAAGTAAGTCAGGTGTTGGGCCAGAGCAAGTCAGGTGTGGGGCCAGGGTAAGTCAGGTGTGGGGCCAGAAGTAAGGCAGGTATAGGGCCAGAGTAAGTCAGGTGTGGGGCCAGACTAAGTCAGGTGTGGGGCCAGAAGTAAGGCAGGTATAGGGCCAGAGTAAGTCAGGTGTGGGGCCAGACTAAGTCATGTGTGGGGCCAGACTAAGTCAGGTGTGGGGCCAGAGTAAGTCAGGTGTGGGGCCAGAGTAAGTAAGGTGTGGGGCCAGAGTAATGCAGGTATAGGGTCAGACTAAGTCAGGTGTGGGGCCAGAGTAAGTCGGGTGTGGGGCCAGAAGTAAGCCAGGTATAGGGCCAGAAGTAAGTCAGGTGTGGGGCCAGAGTAAGTCAGGTGTGGGGCCAGAAGTAAGGCAGGTATAGGGCCAGAGTAAGTCAGGTGTGGGGCCAGAATAAGCCAGGTGTGGGGCCAGAGTAAGTCAGGTGTGGGGCCAGAAGTAAGTCAGGTGTGGGGCCAGAAGTAAGTCAGGTGTTGGGCCAGAAGTAAGGCAGGTATAGGGCCAGAGTAAGTCAGGTGTGGGGCCAGAGCAAATCAGGTGTGGGGCCAGAAGTAAGTCAGGTGTGGGGCCAGAGTAAGTCAGGTGTGGGGCCAGGGTAAGTCAGGTGTGGGGCCAGAAGTAAGGCAGGTATAGGGCCAGAGTAAGTCAGGTGTTGGGCCAGACTAAGTCATGTGTGGGGCCAGACTAAGTCAGGTGTGGGGCCAGACTAAGTCAGGTGTGGGGCCAGAGTAAGTCAGGTGTGGGGCCAGAGTAAGTAAGGTGTGGGGCCAGAGTAAGGCAGGTATAGGGTCAGACTAAGTCAGGTGTGGGGCCAGACTAAGTCAGGTGTGGGGCCAGAGTAAGTCAAGTGTGGGGCCAGAGTAAGTAAGGTGTGGGGCCAGAGTAAGGCAGGTATAGGGTCAGACTAAGTCAGGTGTGGGGCCAGACTAAGTCAGGTGTGGGGCCAGAGTAAGTCAAGTGTGGGGCCAGAGTAAGTCAGGTGTGGGGCCAGAGTAAGGCAGCTATAGGGTCAGAGTAAGTCAGGTGTGTTTTTTACTGTTGTTTTATTTCTTTACCTACCTATTGTTCACCTAATACCTTTTTTGCACTATTGGTTAGAGCCTGTAAGTAAGCATTTCACTGTAAGGTCTACACCTGTTGTATTGAGCGCACGTGACAAATAAACTTTGGTTTGATTTGTAGCCAGAGTAAGTCAGGTATAGGGCCAGAAAAGGGAATTATAGGGCCAAAGTAAGGCAGGTATGGGGCCAGAGTAAGTAAGTATGGTAGGGGTTGGATGAGTGGGGAGTGAGTACATGTCCTAGGGCAGGCCGGGCATGTATAGACACCTCTGTGAGGTCTGCAGTGTTTGGTCTGGCTCTGCTCTGTTGCACATCAACAACACCCTGCAACAGGATCTGAGGGCTAAAGGCCTGTCACCACAGCTCTTCAGGGACATCCTGTCATGGTGCTCCCCTCGGGCCCCTGGGGACGTTCAGTTACCCTGACCCCACTCGTTGGGTCCTGGAGGGTGGGGGGAGGTCCTCTCCCTGTGTCCCTGTTCACCCCACTGTGAGTGAACGCACCAGGCCAGGACTCATAGAGCAGCCCTAATCCGACACCCAACCCCAGCCAATCATAAGAAGCCAAGAGTCCAAAGTGAAGTTCAAAGAGCCGAGCAGCACACACCAACACAGGAGATCAAATGGTTGCACCACCTCAACATCCAGCCCTGCAATTTGAGCCCTGCTCCGTTTTTAACACTGTGAAGGTCGATCACTGCACTAATATCAACATCCTCCGAGATAAGTCTTCTCTTTCAACTCCCATTCCAAGAGAGGGCTAGTGACTATTACTAAATTGACTCAAAGATAGTTACCAAACAAGTGAGAAATAAGACAAAACAAGGGGTTAGATTTGGGACAAAAACTATCCAATCAAACCCTCAAAACACCAACAATTATTTAACCACTCTGGTGAAATAGTGCTGAAGTGTAAAAGGGATCTATGAAAAAGGACAGATTATGGAATGTGACTTTTACATGTTATACACTACATGACCAAAAGAATGTAGACACTTGCTCGTCGAACATCTCATTCCAAAATCATGGGCATTAATATGGAGTTAGTTCCCCCTTTGCTGCTATAACAGCCTCCACTCTTCTGGGAAGGCTTTCTAGTAGATGTTGGAACATTGCTGTGGGGACTTGCTTCCATTCAGCCACAGGAACATTAGTGAGGTCAGTCACAGATGTTGGGCGATTAGGGCTGGCACGAAGTCGGTGTTCCAATTCATCCCAATGGTGTTCGATAGGGTTGAGGTCAGGGTTCTGTGCAGGCCAGTAAAGTTCTTCCACACCGATCGCAAAAAAAAAAACATTTCTGCATGGACCTCGCGTTGTGCACGGGGGCATTGTCATGTTGAAACAGGAAAGGGCCTTCCCCAAACTGTTGCAACAAAGTTGGAATCACAGAATCATCTAGAATGTCATTGTATGCTGTAGCGTTAAGATTTACCTTCACTGGAACTAAGGGGCCTAGCTTGAACCATGAAAAACAGCCCCACAGCATTATTCCTCCTCCACCAAACTCTACAGTTGGCACTATGCATTGGGGCAGGTAGTGTTCTCCTGGCAACCGCCAAACCCAGATTCGTTCATCAGACTGCCAGATGGTGAGGCGAGATTCATCACTCCAGAGAACGCGTTTCCACTACTCCAAACCCATTTCATGAAGCTCCGATGAACGGTTCTTGTGCTGAAGTTGCTTCCAGAGGCAGTTTGGAACTCAGTAGTGAGTGTTGCAACCGAGGACAGACGATTTTTACACGAGCCGTAGTTGTTCCTAGACGTTTCCACTTCACAATAACAGCACTTACCGTTGACCGGTGCAGCTCCAGCAGGGCAGAAATTTGACGAACTGACTTGTTGGAAAGGTGGCATCCTATGATGGTGCCACATTGAAAGTCACTGAGCTCTTCAGTAAGAGCATTCTACTGCCAATGTTTGTCTATGAAGATTGCATGGCTATGTGCTCGATTTTACACACCTGTCAGCAATGGGTGTGGCTGAAATAGCCAACTCCACTAATTTGAAGGGGTGTCCACATACTTTTGTATATATAGTGTATTTGGAAATGCATTCCTATAATTATGTGCTCATTTTTATGCTGGCCTCTTTGGATTTACAATAACACACATTAATGACACTTACTGGAAATGAGGGAAACGTTTTCATTTAAACAAGGTAGAAGATAGTTTTATATTATTTCTCACGAGGGTTTTTAATGCCACTGCAATTATAACAGATGGCCTTATCAGTGCTGCCTCAAATACTTGATGGAGTTTGCCATCACACAATGAATGGAAAATATACTTCAAAGGCCAGAAGCATCTAATCTCCTCCACTCTCTCTACACGCTGCACATTGACTATGATAATAAGAGCCTGCCTTTCTGACGTTCTTAGGGATCTCAACCAAGTCTCTCTCTCTCTCGTTGTACTGCGGTGTGAGAGAATCTCTGCAACAGTGGTACTGCATATCTGTTGAACACATCCCACACTTATGTAAAAGCCCTATTTTACAACGTTAAACACACACACACACACGCGCGAGCGCGCCTGCACTGCCACAACTGACAGCCCAGTGACCTAGTTTCCCCCATGGCCCAGGAAGAGCAGGCATGACTCTCTCAGATCTGCTGTGGTCAGAAAACCCTGCTGGGACCATCCATTCAGATGGCCAATGAATACACAGAGGACACGTCCACTATTTGAACCTCAACAGAGACGTACTGCACCTTTCCCTGAAACACACAACTCAGTGTGATGCAACATGGGCAATGTGTGATCCAGCAGCACTCTCTAACCCATATCCCCACATCCACAAAAAAAATGCTTTGATGTATCAAAGAGGACATGGTGTACAGAGCATCCCCATAAAACATGAGACTGTGTGTTCGTGTGTGTGTTCATTAGGAGTGTGTGTGTGTTCATTGGGAATGTGTGTGTGTGTGTATAGGGCCGGACGATACCAAATCAAATCAAACGTTATTAGTCACATGCGCCGAATACAACAGTGAAATGCTTACTTACAAGCCCCTAACCAACAATGCCATTTAAAAATACAAATAAGAATAACAAATAAAAGGAACAGTAATTAAAGAGCAGCAGTAAAATAACAATAGCGAGACTGTATACAGGAGGTACCGGTACAGAGTCAATGTGCGGGGTCACCGATTAGTTGAGGTAATTGAGGTAATATGTACATGTAGGTAGAGTTATTAAAGTGACTACTACCAGTATTGCGATACTAGTTAGTATCGTGACAAGGAAACTTCTTTAGGAAAACAGTCCTAATGTTGGAAGGAAACATCATCATGTCGTCTTCCAGAATTGCATGTATTTATTTTCCAAGCTAAAGCACACAATATAGATATATATTTTTTTAACCCCCTTTTTTCTCCCCAATTTTGTGGTATCCAATTGGTAGTAGTTACAGTCTTGTCTCATCGCTGCAACTCCCGTACACACTCGGGAGAGGCGAAGGTCGAGAGCCATGCGTCCTCCGAAACACAACCCAACCAAGCAGCACTGCTTCTTGACACAATGCCCATCCAACCCGGAAGCCAGCCGCACCAATGTGTCGGAGGAAACACCGTACACCTGGCGACCTGGTCAGCGTGCACTGCGCTCGGCCCGCCACAGGAGTCACTAGTTCGCGATGAGACAAGGATATCCCTGCCGGCCAAACCCTCCCTAACCCAGATGACGCTGGGCCAATTGTGCGCTGCCCCATGGACCTCCCGGTCACGGCGGGCTGCGACAGAGCCTGGGCTCGAACCCAAAGCACACAATATTTTACATACAGCAGGTTTTTAAAGGACCTAATAGTTTGGTCTGATTTGTGTTTACATTTTTTACATGGATAAAAAAAATGGTGATACTGGTATCGTCCCTATGTGTGTGTTTGTGTGTGTGCGAGTGTGAGTGCGAGCATGTGTGTGCATGCTCACGCTAGCGTGTTTTTGTGCTATACCGTAGGTTCCATGTGAGCTGTAGGATGGCGTGTGGCAGTAAGCAGCTAGGGCCAGGCAGCACGGAGAGCCTGTCCAGGTCTGTGTTTAGTCTGATGGAGGGCAGGTCGAGGACAGGCCTGTCATCAGAGGCACAGCTGCAGGACGTGCTCCCCCTCCCCTCCCCATCGGCCCCCATGCCTCAGATCTGTACCAGAGGTTCTCTGAACATGTGGAAATCACGCTAGCTCATCAGAGGAATATATAAGAGAAACATTGATAAATAGCATGGATAGCAAACAGAGGTGTAGTCATATCCATGTAGATGAAATTATCGAGCGATTCCATACCAGCATGGGCCAAAAATATTTTTGGTATCTCCAAATGTTCTGGCAAATCGTCACATAGCAACTTCATTGGGAGGAAGGATGTTTGATATGCTTTTTACGTTTGTAACACAAACCATTATTGGAAAAATCATGTTGAAAGTGGCCATTTTAGGTATTTTTAGACATATACAAGCCTCCTGTAAGACCCAACGGTCCGTGAACCATACATGACACCAGTGGAGGCTGCTGAGGGGAGGACGTCTCATAACAATAGATGGAACGGAGCAAATAGAAGGGCATCAAACACCTGGAAACCACGCATGAGCACCGCCAACACAGTGAATGTGAAAATGGATTCAAAGGGAAGTCCCTCTGCTGTTGATTTGCTGAATGTGCAATCCTACAGGAGGGCTGTGATTGGTTAATGACCTATAATGTACATTTCTATGTATAAAATGTATAACTTCTATAAAATGTATAACTTCTATAAAATGTATAACTTCTTTAAAAATAGCAGAGAGCCCACTCCGGAAATGTGATGTGTTTGAAGAGTATATTGTTTCAAACAATATGTCCAATAAGCTAAATCAGAATGGGCACTTAAAAAAAAAAATATTGAATTGAATGTGATTTTTTCCCCCGTCAGAATTGACATAATCCATATTTTAGAGCACACTATAAAGAGTATGATGACACCACGGTGTTGTCTGTACCATGTACCACAAGAGGCATGTATACAGTAAGTCTAAAAAGGGCCCAAAATGGCCACTTTCATCATGATTTTCTCAAAAACGATTTGTGACACAAATGAAAAAAAGCATGTTAAATATACTTCCTCCTAATGAAGTTTCTATGTGAAAATTGCCAGAACAATCTGTGATACCAAAAATATTTGCAGGCCATGCTGCCTTGGAATCGCCCGATATGTTAATGTAGGTTACAGAAAATAGACTGATGCAATCATGCTCATAAAACCACTGTGCTGAAATAGCTTTCATCGTCATTGGGATGTAGGGCTGTCTCAGATGGTACTGATGTCAGTCCTGTGTCCTACACACACACACACACACACACACACACACACACACACACACACACACACACACACACACACACACACACCTACACACACACGCACGAACACACAGCCATGGCTCCCAAACTCTGACTAAATGTAAAAACATTGAAAGACAGTCATTCTCAGCCATCACCGGCGCCATGAATCAATATTTCCACCTCAGTGTAAGAACACTCTCCGACAGAGACAATGGGTCATCTTCCTTTATAACATACCTCCATGTACACATTCCACTTCAAATGACATGAAATACTGTACAATAACCCCCATTGTAAGATATTATATCCACCTCTTCTGTAACGCGCACATTCTCCCCTCTCACCTCTTCAGACATTTCTACATTAATATCCCCGCCATCTAATTTAGCGTCAATTTGTGCAGACACAGTATTTTCTCAACCCAAACAAAAGGCTTGTGTCCCAGTGTGGCGCAGGGCGTGGAGCAGAGTGATGTTATCGAGGTCACTGTGATCTAATCAGGTGTGAATGAAAGCGCTTGGCAGCACTCCCGGGCCCAGCCTGTCGTCATCACTGGGGAGAGAGGGGGAGAGAGGGGAGAGAGAGAGGAGAGAGGGAGAGAGAGGGAAAGACACACAAAGGGAGGAGTGTGGGGCTGCATCCAGCTAGTGCATCTCAGGGAGACATGTAGATGTCAGGCTCTGTGGGACACTAGGGGTTTAGCCGGCCTCTACTGGGTGGCGAAGAGAGAAATCGCCATCCTTGGCAAGCGAGACTAGACAAAAGCCGAGGAGACTCAAATGAATCCGTTTCAAATTATTATGAGATCAGAATTGTTCTTGTACGTATCGTCAATGATGCTAAATATATTTTATACATGTTTTTATTCAAACAGCTGGGTAAGACATTTTAGTTGATATTCTTCATTGTATACTCCAAAGTGTGTAATTAAAAAAAAAAAACACTGACTATATTTCGATGATAAAACTACTGGTGAGCAGATTCCTTCCTTTCACAAATACTAAACATCCCCCCACTTCTCCCCTCCTCTCTGCATAGGCTGCTCTGGTTGGCAGAGTAGCTGAACTCTCAGGATCCTTTTTCAGAGCCAGTCTGTCACCCAAACACAGGCCCCACCCACACCAGTAGCCATTCAATAGAGAGGGCTCTACTTTCAATGGTCTGAACACTGCCCAATCACTGAGCCCTAGCCGCTGGCTCTCAAAGTCTCAGCCAATAACTGCTCTTCCTCTTTAACACGTGACTAAATGTGCTCCTGTCCATCAACTGGTTCATATATAGTTCATGCAATTAAATGTGGAGCAGTTTAATAACTTGCGTAGCCAAGCTCCTTTGTGTGTATGTGCATGCATGTTTGTATGCGTCTCTGTGTGTGTGTGTGTGTGTGTGTGTGTGTGTGTGTGTGTGTGTGTGTATGTATATGTGTGTGTGTGAGAGGGAGAGAGAAACAGAGTGAGAGAGAGTGGGGTGAGACAGGGAGGAAAAACAGAGAGTTAGAGTGTGTGTAAAAGAGAGAGAGAAAGAGAAAGAGAGAGAGAGAGAGACAGATCGGGCAGGACATCAGAAGATCGGACAGACATAGTTTGTTAGCGTGTGTGAATGTGTTTGAGTGTGTGTGTTTGTGTGTGTGGGACAGAGGCAGGGAGAGAGGGAGAGAGAGAGAGAAGAACCCATTCCCCTCAGTTCCACACTAACTTTTCAACGTGTGCACTTGAGGGAAGTTAGCTGTTCGACCGGCTACGGAGGGTTTTTTTCTTCCCTTTTCTCCCACCTATACACTTTTCCCCTTTCTGCAATAACATCGACGAGACAAGCAGAGAACTTCCAACTGAATAACTGTCTGCTATTATTTCAGTGAGTATCTATTCATTTACAATCTGTGTTTTGTAACAATTCCCCCCTGGCCACACTGTGCCAGTCGCTTTCCTCTGCATGATGTCTGAGTGGCTCTGAATAGAACACATTCTCCCCATTATACGCCTTATTAGCACAATCTTCTATGCTTTACTTCTATGCATGATTTCTGAACGAGGGCCTTATTATATGTGCTCACTGATGGCTTAGTTGAGTGTACCAGAACTGCAATTATGATTTCCACTTACCTATTGGTAGTATGACTGTTTATAAAGAAGAGGATTGTGTAAGTGTTGGATTGTCTTTAAAAAAAAAGGCATGTTTGTGTGTGGTTATTATAATGTGGGTGTATGCATTGGAGAGTATGCGTGCGAGGTACAGTTTGTCTTAAAGAGAGCATGTGCGCTTTAAACAGAGGGTCTGTGTGAAAGAGCGAGTTTGAGATTGTGTGCCGTAGACAAAGTATGTCTGTGTGTGTGTGTAAGTATGTGCGCGTGTGCGTGTGTGTGAATGAATGCATCCCTGTGCGTTTCCCTGTATGTCTGCGTGTGTTTCATAACGCTGGTCCCTGGGAATGTTGGGTGCGCCCAGTAGCAGTAGTAGTTGTTTGACTGAGAGGAACTGTGGACAAAAGCGTCCAGCCCCATCCAGACCGCCGTGTCAGCCATTAGAGCAGTGAGAGATAGGCAGCCAGCTGCTGCTCAGGGTGCTGGAGGAGGGGATGCCTGGCCCGGGTTAGAGGTGACCATGCTTCACTTTTGACTGGCTTTTCAAAGAGTCTCTCTCTCTCTTTCCCCTCCCCTTGCTTTGACTCTAGTTGTACACAGAAAAAAAACATAGCTGCTGTGAAGTAGTAACGTGCTCGGAGGCTGAGAAGTAAAAAATGCAACGTAGGATGTCCAAGAAGGTTTATAAACAGCAGTGAAAGAGGAAGAGAGAGAGAGGAGTGTAATTATAAGAACGGCTGGTGTTTTTTTCCAGCGTCTTGTGTGTGTGTGTGTGTGTGTGTGTGTGTGTGTGTGTGTGTGTGTGTGTGTGTGTGTGTGTGTGTGTAGGGGGGGGGGGGGGGGGGTCGGAGGAGTTGGAATGTATTGAGTGACAGGAAATACAGCCTGTCCCCAGCTATCTTGTTTGTCGTGTCTGCTTTGTCCAAAGCCCTTAATCCACTACAAAAGCTGTCTGAGAGAGGGACTAGTAACACCAAAAACATTGCCCAGATCCCATGAACAAACCGACATAGTGACAGAGAGAAGAACAGACATTAAAGAGGGATTATGACAAAACTTGAAAATACCACAACAAGTATTTAAAAAAAAACTACAATAATACACGGACACGTCATTGATGACACTAGAAAAGCAGCTTTAAAAACAAATAGCTGCACAGCTGTGGACTAAAGACAGACAGTCTTCCATAGGCATCGTTAAAAAACAGCTATGGCTCTGGGGAGAATCAACAGAGAAAACGTATTTGGTGTGCATATGTGTACCACATCCCCAGGACATAGGCCCAGTACAAGCAGTCCTTTGAGATGCCTTTACATGTAGAGTCTTGTTACTCTGATACACATCTGTGTTGCCACGATGGAAGTCTGGCAACAAGAAGTTACATTCAATATCCGTAACAATTACAGGAATCAATGAAAGGCTATTGATGAATTGAAAGTATTCGCTTTAGTCCGAAACAGATTTTTAAAACGGCACATCTTAGGGTCAAAGCATTTGCGAATCACTCGTTATCACTTGTTGATCTTTGAGGCGGAGATATGAGTGTGTTTGGCTGCAGGGTTTGAGAGCTTGTGCAACCTGTCCTCCGGCCCTGTAGCCTGCCCTGCGCTGGGACTGGACTTTGCATTTAGGCTGGATCTCTCAGGCCCCTTTACCTGGATTTGAATAGAAAACCAGACAGCGAGTCACCACTCCCGCGCTGGACAATGAGGATTTTGTTAATGCTCAGCCGCAAGCCTGCTGACACAAAGCACATAGCCACATAGCCTAGCCTAGGCCAGCCCGGCCCAGGGCAGCATAGCACAGAGTGGAGTGGAACGGGCAGGCGGGGCGCCAGCAGGGGCGCCGGCAGGGGGGCAAGGGGGGGCAAGGGGGTTTGCGGGGGTGGGATTAGCAGACGTGGAATCAGGGTAGTGGGATGGGGGTTGAAATGGACAGGAAATTACTGGCTTTGATGAAGCAGTGGCAGATTCTCCAGAGCCTTTCCATAGCTGTAAAAAAGCAGTCTGAGCATAAAATGTCACCACACTTCAAGGCCTCATTGTCACCTCCGTCTGGCTATGACGGGGCTGTTAAGACCCCACAGACGTGCACTACAAACCTTTGCAAAAAGTCCCTCTCTCTCTCTCTCTCTCGCTAGTACAATCTCTGTCCCTAATGACCATGTTGGAATCCGGCACTCTACATCAGCACTCTGCATACAGTAGATATCTTACTGCAGCAACACCACAGAATATTTTAAAACCTGTAAGACCGTGGAGAAGGAGCCCAGATGATGAGATACATCTTAAGTGTGAAATCTGAATTTGGCATGCTTAAAGTGAACTTGCCTTGTTAAGCGTAACATAAACTGGCATTCTAGTTTCCTGAACGGTCTCTTGTCATTGCTCTGTGCTCGATCGGAGATCACAGAAGGAAAGGAGAGGATTCTCAACTTCCTAGTCCATTCCTACATGGTTTTGGTCTGTTTTAATGGTTCGTGGGCTGTTTCACAAGGGATGGATCAGGTCTTGATTATTTCCTTTGAAGTTGAATCATTTTGTTGTTCCACTGAACATTTCTCATCGAAACATCTGATAACATCAGAAAACATCAAATCAGGAAACATAAATCTTTGTAAAATGGAAACGCTGTCCGTCACAAACTGAGGCTCCATCCTCCATTCCCCTCCACAGCTATGCTGAACCAGGGAGCAGAGAGCGTAATGTGTGCTCAGTGAATATCAGGGTCGATTAGGAGTCCCTTCTGGCTGTGTTAGAGCAGATTAGACAGCGGCAGCAGATACAGGCCGCAGGCTGGTCATCTGCCTCTCTGACCCACATTGCTCTGATGTGCACGTCTCTTCCCATTACACTGACAATCAGACGTCACATTACATCAGCTGAGAGGCCGGGGAGCCGCTATCTGCATGCAATGCATACCCTCCCCACAGGCTCTTCTCCTAATAACCGAGCACGGTCACATCACCACCATCCTCCTGGCATCCATCGCCTGGTTTAAGGTAATGCTATTCAACGATCACCCTAATGCAACACTCACTGAGGTCAAGTCCCTATATCAAACTAGAACTGTTCTATTCCCTGTGTACGGGTAAGCCTATAACATGTATTTCCAAGCCCTCCATCAGTTTGCAGCTGGCTGACAGACCAGGTCTGTTTGCAGGCCAGCCGGCCGAGCCGGGATATAATTGGCAGCTGTGGAGTGAAAAGCAGGCTCAGCAACAGATAAGGGCTGTGGGGAAAGCTCTAGAATCAGCATGGCTTAGCAGATGATAAATGATGTGTTCACAGAAGTATGCTGTCAGTGCTTTGAGGGAGATGGAGAGAGAGAGAGAGAGAGAGAGAGAGAGAACGATAGAGTGAGAAAGGAAGAGAACGATAGAAAACGTGGGAAGAGAAAGAAACATTACGGATGTTTTTGCTGTAATTTAAAATGGAAAAACACAACAATGCTGTCTACCAGGTCAGCGAGAAGGAAATAAAATTCTAAGCTGTGCCAACACACCAGCTAATACAATCTTCTGCCTGTCAGCTTACCTACTTTAATCCAGAAAGGTTTAACGCCTCTTAGAAATCTGAAAGGAGACATGAATTCAGCTGAGATTTCTTCATGCAGCTAGAGGAAGGAACTGCCTGGAAGGGGGGTTAAGACTCTATACAACTAACTAACTCTCTGGATCAATGCTTTCAACTCTGCTCCACTGACTGGGTACGCCACAGCAGATAGCTACATGTACTTTGAGCCAATAGGAAAGCATGGAGGTTTATTAACAGCACAGGACATTGTAGAGTTGTAATGTGCTACTTTAGTGAAATCAAATCAGCAGTATTATGAGTGACACTGATTGAGCGTTGGCTTGCCAAATGGTATGCCAATACCTGACCATGCCCAAACTCTGCTATGCATACATTGAATGGGAAAGACTAAGTAGTCAGGACAGAGTGTACTTTGTGAAGAGGCGGGGGCCTCACTGTCATCAGTGTGCTGCTGGGCCCGAGGCTCACGCTGTGACGCAGAGGCACACTCCTGAGGAATAGAGATGCTCAGCTCTCTGAGTGGTCCTTTACACTGATGGATGGGCACGGGTTTGTCCTCTGAGTTTTACTTAGGTGTCCGTCTGCTAGAGGAAGATCAGAAGAGAAGATGCCACGGCCCACACATGAACTACTGACATGCAGAGAAGACAAAAGGGTTCCTGGCAAAATCCACGGCCATCCTGCTCGTGCCTTATGTGGAATTCTACTGAGAACAAGGGTTGACTAGGCGTGTCAATACCTGCCATAAGGCAGCACAGCTCCGGGACAAATGAAAGTTCCATCTATATTCAGGTCATTCGCATGCTGGCTCAGCCCACTGGCTCCTAGTGATAACGTAAATATGAAATCAGCACTGCTTCGTCGTGCGGTGCCTCTCCTCCCTGCCCCTCCGTGCTATTTTAAATCTCACTGTGTGAGACATCCCTCCTTCGCGCCCCCAGCAAGGGGGGTTGAGAGGCATGCGGGAGAAGAGGAGGGAGGAGGAGAGTATAGAGGGAGGGGAAGGAGAGATGGCGGGCAGCTGCATGCCTTATTTATTGTGATCCAGAGTGCAGTGAGTGCAAACAGTCGTCAGAGGAGAAACGCTAACCCTCCGGGCTTGGAGATGATGCCATGACTGCACTGCGTCTACACAACAGATTAAAGCAGGGATTATGTGCCATAAACAAATGTTGTGTAACTTTTTGTTGCGGTCAACCTTGAGGGGGGGAAAAAATGTGTTAAGAAAAATATGTTGGTTATGCGTTCTTTAACGACATAACTAAAGCATCTTCAACTGGACTGTACAGCCGTACTACAGCTCTGATAACAATGCATAATAGGACCACATTTGTGGATTTTGGTCTGAGAACTGTGACAAAGCCAGTGTTTAGGGGGGCCAGTGGACCTAACCAATGAAAAAAGGCTCCTTGAGCAGACGTCACAGCTAAATCCAGTAGACACCCACAAAGGGCTCCATCCCTTTTTCTGTTAGCAATCTTCAAAACTGCTCATGAAAGAGCTTATAACATATTCATCAGCTTGATTAAACCGAGCCAGTGCCGCTTCAGATCTGAGAGACGACGACGTCATATTCTTCTCAGGATCGCTCTAGCAGAACCAGGCTGAGGTGACAGGACCTATCCGCTGTGGGGTCAAAAGTGAACAGATGACATGAGATGGCAGACCGAGGGAGTGATCTCAATTCATCAGTAGAAAGAGAGAGAGAGAGAGATGTTGTCCGATCCCAACACATTTTACAACTGGTTTTACACAAACGAGCATTCCAGTCTGAGAGTGTGACAAGGGAGAACGATTACCAGATGCAGTGGATGTGTGAGGCGATAGATATTGAAGCGTATAACAAACAGCCCAGACTAAGGACTGAGGGGAGTGATGTAGTGTTTAGTACTATTCTATAACACTACAACACTCCCTCTGTACATACTTATTTGTCTTCTTACAAAGATAGCCTCTTCCCTTTGTGTGAAAGAAGAGGTTAACTGTGACCGCATGGAGGGTTAGATTGCGCTGCCTGAGAGCATCGAAGGTTAACTCTGAGTGCTTTTTGGCATTAAAGAGAAAAAATGGCTCTGGCTGGCGGGGCTGAGTTGGAAATTAAACACCCGGAGCCTTGGCAGAGTCAGAGGTGGCACGTGGAGAGTTCTGGAGGCTTGGCGTGGCGAACTGAGGCTTGGCGCTCTGCCTGGGAGAGATCTCAGAGTAGTAGTCCCTCAGCGCTGGGGAACCCAGGGGTGGTCCTTTCTTCCACCTGAGCCTCTGAATATCATACCATATCATATAATACTACACCCTGCCGCTACAACTATGCATACCATAGCAGCTAGACATCAACTATTATTCCACTATAACGTGACATTTAATATGATACTACCCCACTGCAACACTAAATCTAATACAAAATGAGTTCATTTAGAAGAGAGATTTGCAATTCTGCCAGTTAATAATTTGTCAGATCTTACTTGTTCTCACATGTTCTGACTGACATGGCAATTAAGGCATATTTGTTGGATTTGATTGCGTTTTCTATCAAAATTCAGACCACTCCGGGAAGTGATTAAATGTGTCTGCAGCCGTTTCCTGCAGTCAAATGACCTAGTGGCCTCATGGGTTGAATGCTATTCATATTTTTCATAATTTCATAATTAATAAAAATAAATAAATAAAATACTGACAAATCTGGTGTTTCTATGTCAAACAGTTTTGTTCTATTTCAGTCTTCTGTGATGTATATAAAGTGTAATATTGGGATGCAAACTCAAAATGGAATACATTTCAACTCTATATCTGACATGGTACAGGAGTCTTATTTTCTTTTAAGCCCATAAACATGTGTGTGAGGTATATACTTTTGTTTTAAAGTAGACTTGTTCAAGACCACCAAGAAACACTCTATGTGACCCTGACTTAGCCCACTGCAGTAAAAGGTTAAGAAGCTATGAGATTAAATGACAGCGCCCCAGGTCGTTGTGTAATGCTGACGGACAGTCAGACACGTCGTGTGATGTGTACGTCAGGGCATGTCTCAAGCCTGAAGAAACTCGGTAGAGTATTTTTAGAACCGGCATGTTGAAAGTGTCAGGTTAAGAGCGCGTACGGCATGTGACAGAATGCTTTCAACGCATTCCCACTGTCAGAACAACATGGCCGCGGAATATTGAAATATATACTCGTTTAAATGCAGTCTCCTCATGTCTACTGTACATTGTATTAGATCAAATGTTCATAAGACAGATTGTCTGACCTGGTTTCTTAGTGTCAGATAGGTAACGTTAGAATCCAGGATCCTGTTGATGGACTTGGGCACCATTACATCAGCCAGTCAGAGTACACTGTGTGCTCTCATTTCTGACCTCTAGAATGTGCTGATGCCGCAGGGTTCAAGTGGGTTCAGTGGCAGTGTTAAAGTAAATCCAGTTCACTCTGTGGCCCTACTTCTCTCACTGCAGACACCGTCTCTCTCTTAGGTCTCAGGGTTTCAACTGGTTCAGTATCGGTAACTCAATCAAACACTCAAACGGTCCCGAAGTCTCAGTTTGAATTTCACAGCTTGCTCTAATGCAAAGTTGAGGGAAAATTACAGATTGTTTCAATGATATCAGCCTGGGCGGTCTTAGACAGAACTATTTCATAAGGAAGTACAGCATGTGTGGATTTGAGTCGGACTGCCAATGTGTTCTGCATGCAAACAGGATAAAAGTTCAGTCAAATGAAAAGAGGGGAAAAGGAAAGAGATATTCCAGAATGAAAAGCCCTTGTGTCTTGGGGCAGACAGCTAAATTATACAAGTGCCAAGGAAGGTAGGGACCACATCCAACCCAACGCTAGACTCATTTTGGGAATCTCTGACCAGGCTGAAAAACAATCACTGCTTACCTTGAAACTGAGGGAACACTGAGGACAGACATAAGAGAAGAATGCTTTTCCAACCATTTTTTTGTTAAGCCCTCTGTAATCAGCTAACTTGCAACAGATATTAACGCTCATGGAATATATGAAATTAGAAACATGTGAGTAACATGACAACAGAATACCGCAGTAAAGGCATAGTGATGCCTCAGTGAACTGTGTCAGAATGCAAAAGGACCCGAACAGTCTATTATTTCATGGGTCTCGTAAAGCAGCCTAAAGGTGTAGAGACAAAGCTAACGCAGCAAACTGAGGTCTGGAGAACCAATCAATTATATCATTATTTCCTGTTTGATGGAACTAACAGAGTCAGGAAGCCTGTAATCCACTTCTCTATACGAGACACATTCTAAAACCCTCAACAAATCTAATTAGTTTCATTATATTCCAGAATATTTCAGCCAGGCTTTTGTATTCCCCACCCATCCTAAATGCCAGATTTGTGTGCCAAAGATTACAAAAAAGAACAAAAGCAAGAGAAGTGTCTCAAATCCCTGCCGCATGTTACACAGTTAAGAGGAGCAGCCGAATGGGAAGTGTGCATGAATAAAACATGACTGCATGAGTTTCCAACCTCAAAGAGGCTGAAACAGGAAGATGCTGTGTTCCCCGTGCAGTACCGAGCTGGGGTTCAGAGCAGGGTAAAGGGAACAGCCGTCAAACTACTAACAATGCTACAGTGCAATGGTTTATGCTGTAGGGGGGGGATCTCTACAACACGCGCTTAGCTAACCATCACAACATGCTTCCATTTCTCCAAGCCATTTTTGGAGGATTGATTGACGTGCCGTTTTGGATTTTATATTCAGGCTCTTTCCTTTTCCTTTGTCTGTTTTCCCCACAACACAGGTGACTGGGATGTGTAGCGTGTGTGAGGAGGAGATGGAATATGCTGGGGGAGAAAGAGGCGCTGCTCTGGGCTAGGTAAGGTAAGAGTCTTGTTAGCAGTCACAAGTTTCATCGCAGCAGCAGCAGAAGAGGAAGATGACTAGGGTATTCACCACAGCTGCAGGAATGACTATTTCGGGAAACCCAACATCATGACTCTCCTCCCCTGCTGGCACCTCATCAAAATCTATTAGCAACTCAACAACAGCATGGGTGGTAACAAACTGGGCGTCCACATTGAACATGCTGGCCAAGAGAAATGAGTGGCCTCCTATATCTGCTGGCCTGGAAGCAGCAGCCTATATTATGTGGTGTAGTGGTTGCTCAACAAAGGCGAGTGGTTGCTGATCTAGAGACATGAGTGTGACAACTAAAGGACAAGACATTTCTCCTGGTGCCCTCAGTAAACATTCAACGCTGTCGGTGAGTTTGAGCATCTGTCCAAAACCATCGACCGTTAAATGTACCCTGAGGGCCACCTTTAAAGAGACACTCGGCAAGAAGAGAGGGATGAAGACAGACACTTCCTGTAAATCTCCTGGTTTTACATCATCTTCTGTTACTTCCCATACTGGACTTAGTTAAGAGGTCCACCTCTTAATGCTGCAATAAACATTCATTGCTGTCGGTGGGTTTACATGAGAACAGCTCACTGATCAATGAATGCAGACTGCGGTACAAACACCCCGAGTGATGGGATAGGAGAACAGATAACATGGAAACATACAGCCAGCACTAATGTTCTATGTTCTACTGTAGACTCTGCTGTACTATCCAGGAGTAAAAACAACATTGCAAAGATACAATTGTAATTATACTTACCATGTACAGTGCCTTGCAAAAGTATTCAGACCCCTTGGATTTCTTTAAAAAATAAAGTTTATTACAAAGTGGAATTCAAATTGATTTAATTGTCATTTTTTTGTCAACAATTTACACAAACTACAGTGTAATGTCAAAGTGAAATAAAAATTCAATTTTTTTTTAAAGAATAATACATTATAATGTCTTGCCATAGATTTTCAAGTAAAATCAAAACTGTAACTTGGCCACTCAGGAACATTCACTGTATTCTTAGTAAGCAACTCCAGTGTAGATTTGGCCTTGTGTTGCAGATTATTGTCCTGCTGAAAGGTGAATTAATCTCTAAGTCTGGTGGAAAGCCGACTGAAGAAGGTTTTCCTCTAGGATTTTGCCTGTGCTTAGCTCCCTCCCAATTATTTTAATCCTGAAAAACTCTTTGCCGATGTCAAGCATACCCATACCATGATGCAGCCACCACCATGCTTGAAAATAAGGAGGCAGTTACTCAGTGATGTGTTATGTTGGATTTGCCCCAAACATAAGGCTTTTCAATTAGGCCAAAAAGTATATTTCTTTGCTGTGTTTTTTGTTGTTGCAGTATTACTTTAGTGCCTTGTTGCATACAGGATGGAATATTTTTATTCTGAATATTTGTATTCTTTTCACTCTGTCATTTAGGTTATTATTGTGGAGTCACTACAACGTTGTTGATCCATCTTCAGTTTTCTCCTATCAAAGCCATTGAACTCTGTAGCTGTTTTAAAATCCCTAATGGCCTACTGGTAACATCCATGAGCAGTTTCCTTCCTGTCCTGCAGCTCAGTTAAGAAGCATGACTGTATCTTTGATGTGTCTGGGTGGTTTAATACATCAAACACAGCATAATTATTAAATTGACCATGCTTAAAGAGATATTCAATGTCTGATTTGTTATTGTAACCCATCTACCAATCACTGCCCTTTGAGGCTTTCGAAAAGCTCCCTGGTCTTTGTAGTTGAATGAATCTGTGATACTTGACTGAGGGACCTTAAATAAACTCAGCAAAAAAAGAAACATCACTTTTTCAGGACCCTGTCTTTCAAAGATAATTCGTAAAAATCTAAATAACTTCACAGATCTTCATTGTAAAGGGTTTAAACACTGTTTCCCATGCTTGTTCAATGAACCATAAACAATGAATGAACATGCACCTGTGGAACTGTCATTAAGACACTAACAGCTTACAGACGGTAGGCAATTAAGGTCACAGTTATGAAAACTTAGGACACTAAAGAGGCCTTTCTACTGACTCTGAAAAACACCAAAAGAAAGATGCCCAGGGTCCCTGCTCATCTGCGTGAACGTGCCTTAGGCATGCTGTAAGGAGGCATGAGGACTGCAGATGTGGCCAGGGCAATAAATTGCAATGTCCGTACTGTGAGACACCTAAGACAGCACTACAGAGAGACAGGACAGACAGCTAATCGTTCTCGCAGTGGCAAACCACGTGTAACAACACCTGCACAGGATCGGTACATCCGAACATCACACTTGCGGGACAGGTACAGGATGGCAACAACAACTGCCCGAGTTATGCCAGGAACGCACAATCCCTCCATCAGTGCTCAGACTGTCCGCAATAGGCTGAGAGAGGCTGGACTGAGGGCTTGTAGGCCTGTTGTAAGGCAGGTCCTCACCAGACATCACCGGCAACAACGGGCACAAACCCACCATCGCTGGACCAGACAGGACTGGCAAAAAGTGCTCTTCACTGAAGAGTTGCGGTTTTGTCTCACCAGGGGTGATGGTTGGATTCGCGTTTATCTCAATCCCATTGAGCACGTCTGGGACCTGTTGGATCGGAGGGTGAGGGCTAGGGCCATTCCCCCCAGAAATGTCCAGGAACTGCAGGTGCCTTGGTGGAAGAGTGGGGTAACACTCATCAAGAACTGGGAAATCTGGTGCAGTCCATGAGGAGGACATGCACTGCAGTACTTAATTCAGCTGGTGGCCACACCAGATACTAGAGGTCGGCCGATTATGATTTTTCAACGCCGATACCGATTATTGGAGGCCCACCAAAATAGCCGGTGCCGATTAATCGGCCGATTTTATATATATATATATATATATTTGTAATAATGAAAATTACAACAATACTGAATGAACAATGAACACTTTTATTTTAACTTAATATAATACATCAATAAAATAAATGTATTCTCAAATAAATAATGAAACATGTTCAATTTGGTTTAAATAATGCAAAAACAAAGTGTTGGAGAAGAAAGTAAAAGTGCAATATGTGCCATGTAAAAAAGCTAACATTTAAGTTCCTTGCTCAGAACATGAGAACATATGAAAGCTGGTGGTTCCTTTTAACATGAGTCTTCAATATTCCCAGGTAAGAAGTTTTAGGTTATAGTTATTATAGGACTATTTCTCTCTATACCATTTGTATTTCATATACCTTTGACTATTGGATGTTTTAATAGGTACTTTCGTTTTGCCAGCCTAATCTCAGGAGTTGATATGCTTGAAGTCATAAACAGCGCAATGCTTGAAGCATTGCGAAGAGCTGCTGGCAAACGCAGTAAAGTGCTGTTTGAATGAATGCTTACGAGCCTGCTGCTGCCTACCACCGCTCAGTCAGACTGCTCTATCAAATCATAGACTTAATTATAATATAATAACACACAGAAATACAAGCCTTAGGTCATTAATATGGTCAAATCCTGAAACTATCATTTCGAAAACAAAATGTTTATTCTTTCAGTGGAATACGGAACCGTTCCGTATTTTATCTAACGGATGGCATCCATAAGTCTAAATATTCCTGTTACATTGCACAACCGTCAATGTTATGTCATAATTACGTAAAATTCTGGCAAATTAGTTCGCAACAAGCCAGGCGGCCCAAACTGTTGCATATACCCTGACTCTGCGTGCAATGAACTAGTTTAATATTGCCTGCTAACCTGGATTTCTTTTAACTAAATATGCAGGTTTAAAAATATATACTTCTGTGTATTGATTTTAAGAAAGGCATTGATGTTTATGGTTAGGTACATTCGTGCAACGATTGTGCTTTTTTCACAAATGCGCTTTTGTTAAATCATCCCCCGTTTGGCAAAGTTGGCTGTCTTTGTTAGGAAGAAATAGTCTTCACAGTTCGCAACGAGCCAGGCGGCCCAAACTGCTGCATATACCCTGACTCTGTTGCACAGAATGCAAGAGAAGTGACACAATTTCCCTAGTTAACCTGTTTGGTATAGGGGGCAGTATTGAGAATTTTGGAAAAAATATGTTCCCATTTTTAACGGCCTCCTACACCAACTCAGAAGCTAGAATATGCATATTATTGTTCAGGTTTGGATAGAAAACACTCTGAATTTTCTAAAACTGTTTGAATGGTGTCTGTGAGTATAACAGAACTCCTATGGCAGGCAAAAACCTGACAAGGCTTCAAGCAGGAAGTACCCTGTCTGACAAGGAGTCGTGCGTCTTACCTCTTTTTATTGAAAAGTAAGGATCTTAGCTGTAACGTGACAATTCCCAGGGCTCCAATAGGCTCTCAGAGCCCGCGAAATAACTGAAGGTTTACGAGGGAACCTCAGGTTGAAATATATTATCGCCTTTTGTAAGTGGATGCTCGGAGGACCTTTCAATGATGCGCGTGCATGAGTCGCTTCTGAGGAGAAATTTTATTCGGCTGTTTAGGCTCAATGCATACTCCCGGTCGGAATATTAACACTTCTCTATGACATAAATGGCATAAAAATTGGTTTTAAACAGCGGTTGACATGCTTCGAAGTACGGTAATGGAATATTTAGACATTTTTGACACGCCAATGCGCCATGCGCGACACCGCGAAAAAGCATTCTAGAACTCACGAACAAAACGTCGCTGTTGGAACATAACGATGGATTATTTGGGACCAAACCAACATTTGTTATTGAAGTAGAAGTCCTGGCAGTGTATTCTGATGAAGAACAAGCAAGGTAAGAACATCTTTCTTATAGGAAATGTGATTTTGGTGGATGCTGACCTGGGTGGGTATCTAAATAGCTAGCCCTGTAATGCCGGGCTATGTACTTAGATTATTGCAAAATGTGCTTCATCCGAAAAGCTATTTTAAAATCGGACATATCGAGTGCATAGAGGGGTAATGTATCTATAATTCTTAAAATAATTGTTATGCTTTTTGTGAACGTTTATCGTGAGTAATTTAGCAAACTGTTAGTAAATTCACCGGAAGTTTGCGGTGGTTATGCTTTTTCTGAACGTCACATGCTAATGTAAAAAGCTGGTTTTTGATATAAATATGAACTTGATTGAACAGACATGCATGTATTGTATAACACAATGTCCTAGGTGTGTCATCTGATGAAGATTATAAAAGGTTAGTGCTGCATTTAGCTGTGGTTTGGGTTTATGTGACATGATATGCTAGCTTGAAAAATGGCTGTGTGATTATTTCTGGCTGGGTACTCTGCTGACATAATCTAATGTTTTGCATTTGTTGTAAAGCCTTTTTGAAATCGGACAGTGGGGTTAGATTAACGAGATTCTTGTCTTTAAATAGCTGTGAAATAGTCATATGTTTGAGAAATTGAAGTTATAGCATTTCTAACGATTCAAAAATCGCGCCACTGGATTTCAGTGGCTGTTACGTAGGTGGGACGAGTTCGTCCCACATGTACTAGAGAGGTTAAAAGAAATTCATGTTAGCAGGCAATATTAACTAAATATGCAGGTTTAAAAATATATACTTGTGTATTGATTTTAAGAAAGGCGTTGATGTTTATGGTTAGGTACACATTGGTGCAACGGCAGTGCTTTTTTCGCGAATGCGCTTGTTAAATCACCCGTTTGGCGAAGTAGGCTATGATTTAATGATAAATTAACAGGCACCGCATCGATTATATGCAACGCAGGACAAGCTAGTTAAACTAGTAATATCATCAACCATGTGTAGTTAACTAGTGATTATGTTAAGATTGATTGTTTTTTATAAGATACGTTTAATGCTAGCTAGCACCTTACCTTGGCTCCTTGCTGCACTCGCATAACAGGTAGTCAGCCTGCCACGCAGTCTCCTCATGGAGTGCAATGTGGTCGGCCATGATCGGTGTCCAAAAATGCCGATCACTGATTGTTATGAAGACTTGAAATCGGCCCTAATTAATCGACCTCTGCCAGATACTGACTGTTATTTTTGATTTTGACCCCCCCTTTGTTCAGGGACACATTATTCAATTTCTGTTAGTCACATATCTGTGGAACTTGTTCAGTTTATGTCTCAGTTGTTGAATCTTGTCATGTTCATACAAATATTTGCTGAAAAGTTTGCTGAAAATAAACACAGTTGACAGTGAGAGGACGTTTCTTTTTTTGCTGAGTTTATGTTGTATGTATGTGGGCCAGAGGATGGGTATGTCAACCACTATTATTTCACACATACTGAGTCAATGTAACTTATTATGTGATTTGTTAAGCCACATTTTACTCCTCAACTAATTTAGGGGCTGAATACTTATGCAACGACTATATTTTAGTTATGATTTTTTTATCTATCTATCCATCTATCTATATATCTTTCACTTTTACATAAATTATTTTGTGTAGATCGTTGACAAAAAATGACAATTCAATTCATTTTAAACCCACTTTCTAACACAATAAAATGTGAAGAAATCCAAGGGGTCTGAATACTTTTGCAAGGCAATGTAATTCCATTTCCCTGGGTTGTTATGGTAGATCATGTGTTTTGGCGAAGTGACTCATAATCTTCTCATCATAAGATCAGTGCACGTTTTACCGTACTTTTATTTCAGAATGATTTCCCCTTCTGTAACGGGAAGCTGAGGACAGCGACACCCTATGTCACAGGATTAACTGTTTAGTGGACCTCTCAGTTCCTTTTTTTATGTACCCTTTATTTAGTTGCTTTGAAATAAAGAATCTCCTTTTTCAGAGGAGACCTGTGGTCAAGAAGAGAGCTCCAGAATTGGAAGGCCGGCTGAAGCACTCACCAAACAGCTGGGAGTGTTCACGCTTTCATTATGCCAAAACAAAAGAGCCTGAAATAAAGTTTCAACTCAGCAGATGTGGCAAGAACAATCACAGGGGTGGAACAGAGCAACACGTTTTCACACATTTTTCAGTTTCGGTTCAAGTTGACCTTAAATAAAAAGTGAAACAATCAGCATGCTTGATTTTAAAAAAGTTAATTTGGCCTTTTCTGTAATTGGAGGAGATAAAGACATGGAAATAATCTGTCAGTAATTGCCCTGTAAGGTTATGTTAACATGCTGGGAAATCTCCAACACATTGACGTTTTTCAGCCAGGCCAGACCCAATGCATGTTTTATCATTTTTTTACAGTGGGAAAGAGTCTGAGGGAACAATGAAAACCAGCCTGGGTTTCCCCTGTCTCTAAACAAGCTTCTTAAAAACACACAGCACACCAGTATTGCAACTACAGTAGATTCTTTCACTCTGTCCACCTTTATTTTAAATCTTTTGTAATGTAACTTTATTTTAACAGGCAGGTCAATTAAGAACAAATTCTTATTTCCAATCATGGCCGGTCATATACCCTACTAACGGTATAGAAAATGATTTATTGAAACTAAAATGCCTCTCCGTTTTAAAACATGAGGATACACATTTCACACAACAATTACAGCAAATGCACTGTCATCACAACAACACTCCCAGATTTCTCTGAGACGGTAAGTCCTTGGAGGCTGGTGTACTGCAAAGAGACTCTCTACTCAGAAGGGGCTGTTTGTGACATACATTAGTCACCCACACAAAGACCTGCATGTTTATCCCGCTGAAGCTGGGCTTTGTCATCACACACAGTGAAGTTATAGGGACTGACACCGGGAACAGCTTGGCCCACTTCTGGGTGACCTTGAAACACTCTGAAGGCTTGAACCCGAGTTTTACGCCAAGGCAAGTTGCATCAAGCAGAGGCTAAACGAAACAGGGAATGAATCAAATCTGGGATGATCATAAATGATTAAAGGTGAAAATGAAGAGATGGGACAGCACTTAGATGCTTCACAAATACACCAAGACTGTTGAATAGCCTTGCGGTTAAGAGCATTGGGCCAGTAACCGAATGGTTGCTGGTTTGAATTCCTGAGCCAACTATGTGAAAAATCTGCCAATGTGCCCTTGAATAAGGCACTTAACCCTAATTGCTCCTGTAAATCGCTCTGGTTAAGAGTATCTGCTAAATGACTCAAATGTAAAATGGCTGACACAAGCATTGACAAAGAAACATTATTTCAATTACGATGCACTTGTAAGACAACTTTAATAGAAAATTAATATGTTTTAAAGATAACATGTGATCACTGTGTCAGAGGAAAAATAGACCATTGACAATCAAATGCAACAAAAAAAAACCACAAAAGTAAAGAAAGTCAAATTCCCAGAGGTACATTTTATACTTTCACTTACTCTTTCAGTCTCTTTTCAGCAAACACAAATTTCAAATCTGAAAATCCACTGCTCAAGCATCTGTCCTTCCTCATTGTATATCAACTCCATTTCATACAGGGATGTAATTCAAATGAATAAAGGAATGAATCTGAAACAACAGTAAGGGCTGCATTCTGATACGAAGTAGACATATGGGACTGAAAAAAAACCGTCTGTTCTTAAATGACTTTTCGAAAAGTGCGTCAAACTTTCGCCCAGTTATGTGAGGACAATGGAAAAGCATGTATTGGGACGAGGCCAAGTATTTCCATATGAGTTTTGAGTTCACCGAGTCCAACCTACAACTGGAAGTCATAATGTATATCCTGTGAAAACAATACTTTGTGACTACTACCCCCTTGTGGCTACAACACCACATTACCAAGGGTGGACAGGCCGTGTAATGCACTACCCAATGCACTAAATGTTATCCACCATCCAGAAGGTGGATAACAAAGTAATGTTTTTTTATGCCCACCTAAAAAATAGAATGGAAATAATGAATCACACATAGTAGTATTATGTCATGAAATAATGTGTTGTTTGAATTGAGTAGCGCATCTTCCAGCTGTTCCTGAGCCGTGATTCCCATTTGACCTTTGAGGGGTTGATGAGTGACAAAAGCCAGCGAAGCAACAAAACAACAATTAAATGGACACAAAACCCCAGTTGCAGATCCTGAGGTAAGCATTGTCTGCTGTGAGAGTAGAAGGACCACTCAGGTCTAAGCTGAAACACTACATCCCACACGCCGACACCGCTCACTCATAATCCAACTAGTCACGCGTGTGCTGGGTGCTGACATTACCATACAAACACAGGTATCTGTGGAAACCGCTGAGATGGTACAGTGAGCTGACAGGACAGGCAGCTGAGATTAAGTCGAGACATGAATAAGTAGGTCTTACTGAAATATACTGTCAGGGTGGCACCTAAATCCTCAGGGACGCTGTCTCGCAGTCTTAAAACTAAAAACATCTGTTCCTTTGAGGTTCAGGGATCTTTCATAATGTCTTCTTGTCTTCAGGGAGGACAAGTACACAGAGGCACTACTGATCCTACATACAGTGTGAAAGTCTACACAACCCTTGCACAGTTGTCACGTTTTGCTGCCTTAAAATAAAATCTAAAAGGGGGAGTCAATTAGATTTTCCCCCTACAGATCTACACAACCTGCTCCACATTTTTAAAGTGAATGAAAAAGTAAAGAACATTTTCTAAAGTAAGAACAAATAAAACATGAAGATCTCTTGGTTGTGTCTTCACAGAGTTAATACTTGGTGGAAGCACCTTTGGCAACGAATACATCTTGTAAATAGTTTTGAATAAGATTCTACCAACTCTGCACAACTCTTAGGGCAACATATATCCATTGTTTTTGTCAAAATTGCTCAAGCTCAGAAAATTTGGTTGGGACTCATGGACAGTAATATTAACATCGTCTCTGATTTTCAAGCAGATGGTGGCAGCATCATGTTATGGGTATGCTTGTCACCGTCAGGGACTGGGGAGTTTGTCAGGATCAAAAGAAATATGAAAGGAGAAAAGCCCAGGGTAAAATTTAGAGGAAACCCTGCCTCAAGTCTTCTGAATAGATAACCCTGGGATAGTTTTATTTTTCAGTGATACAATTACATACATTTTAATGCCAAAGCCACACCAGAATGGCTTTCCAATAGGTGTTGAGTGTTCCTGAGCGGTCCAGTCTCAATCCTGCCTTAAATCTGGTCGAATACTGCTGTCCATCAATGATTTCCAACCAAATTTACTGAGCTTGGGCAATATATACACTGAGTGTACAAAACATTATGTCTTTCAATGACATAGATGGACCAGGTGAAATCTATGACCCCTTGTTGATGTCACCTGTTACATCCACTTCAATCAGTGTAGATGAAGGGGAGGAGACAGGTTAAAGAAGGATTTTGAAGCCTTGAGACAATTGAGACACGGAGGGTGAATTAAAATATATACAATATAGTTTTTTATTTACCCCTTTTTTCTCCCAATTTCGTGGTATCCAATTGGTAGTTACAGTCTTGTCCCTTCGCTGCAACTCCCGTGCGGACTCGGGAGAGACGAATGCTGAGAGCCATACATCCTCCGAAACACGACCCAACCAAGCCGCACTGCTTCTTGACACACTGCTCGATTAATCCGGAAGCCAGCCACACCAATGTGTCGGAGGAAACACCGTACAGCTGGTGACCTGAAGTCAGCGTGCATGTGCACGGCCAACCACAAGGAGTCGCTAGAGCGCGATGGGACAAGGACATCCCAGCCGGCCAAATCCTCCCCTAAACCGGACAACGCTGGGCCAATTGTGCACCCTGCCTCATGGGTCACCCAGATCGAACCTGGAGCGGTCTGGAGCTGTAGTGATGCCTCTAGCACTGCGATGCAGTGCCTTGGACCACTGGCGCCACTCTGGACTCCAAGACAAAATATTAAATACCAGCACACCGGTTTGAGTGTGTCAAGAACTGCAACACTGCTGGGTTTTTCACACTCAACAGTTTCCTGTGTTTATCAAGAATGGTCCACCACCCAAAGGACATCCAGCCAACTTGCCACAACTGTGGGAAGCATTGGAGTCAACATGGGCCAGCATCCATGTGGAGCGCTTTCGACCCCTTGTAGAGTCCATGCCCCGATGAATTGAGACTGCTCTCAGGGCAAAAGGGGGTGCAACTCAATATTAAGAAGGTGTTCCTAATGTTTTGTTCACTCAGTCTATGTCACCCTAAGAGTTGTGCAGAGTTGGTAGAATTTAATCCCTTTTCAGATTACATTTGAAGGCAGCAAAATGTGAGAACTGTGCAAGGGAATGTGTAAACGTTCACTAGGAACTGTATCTTTTTGCAGTTATCAATGAATACTACATTGCATTTCACCCTGCCAAATTAAATATGTTCAGTCATCTAAGTGGTATTGAAGTAGCTACAATGAGAGATAATGTAATGATCAATGTGAAAAACTGACGAGTCACTGGCATCCTCTCAGGACAAAGTTGAACAATGAAAGTCCTCCCGGGCCCAATTCCACTGTAGTGAATGGACAGCTGCTAACGACTGACAATAGGACAAAGGGAGCCACTCCAAGCGACTGATAACCTCCGAAATGGCAGAATCAGCAGTGGTTGGTCAACTGTGTCCCTTGGACAGAGTAGGTAGGGTGAGGGTGTGGGGGGCTGGAGCCTGGGACAGAGTAGGTAGGGTGAGGGTGTGGGGGGTTGGAGCCTGGGACAGAGTAGGTAGGGTGAGGGTGTGGGGGGCTGGAGCCTGGGACAGAGTAGGTAGGGTGAGGGTGTGGGGGGCTGGAGCCTGGGACAAAGTAGGTAGGGTGAGGGTGTGGGGGGCTGGAGCCTGGGACAGAGTAGGTAGGGTGAGGGTGTGGGGGGCTGGAGCCTGGGACAGAGTAGGTAGGGTGAGGGGGGCTGGAGCCTGGGACAGAGTAGGTAGGGTGAGGGTGTGGGGGGCTGGAGCCTGGGACAGAGGCAGGTCAGACTAGAGGTGACCAGGGGGTGGAGCCATCCCTGCTGCTGTGAGTGACACATGAGACACCCACCCATAGACAAGCTCATGGTTGTAAACACTTTCCCATCAGGGAGGGACGACCACGTCATTAACCATACTTTCTCTGCTCTAACAAGTTAAGACAATATGACTATACAATTCCACATATACAGCAATTATCTACAAGAAAGCGCATCCATATTAAAATAAACCAGCATGGCATTAGTAAATATTGATCCGCCTTTTACAGGTTCACAGAGATGACGGGGAAAGCATTTACAAGGAACGAGAGAGCTCACAGCTTCTAAATTCCTCAATTTACATTCCCCTTCTCTGCTGTTTTAGGAGAGTTTGAGTGGTGGCAAGATTAGGACTTCATCTACTGTGTAGTGGTGAAAACAGCTGTTGCTAACTCAGCTATTTGCCCTCTGAACTGTGTTTTGGTCCCTGAATGAGGGTCTCTGGATTCCCACCCCTGTCACAGCGTTTACAAGCTCAGGGAGCCTTGCCTTAGCCCCCCTCCACACTCCACAGCCCCTTGACCCCCACATCACCCCTGCCCACTCCATGCACTGAGGCATCCTGGGATGTGAATAGGCTGAGGGAGACTAGTGTTGTCCATGAGTACTCTCTGATCCCGCCTCCTCAAGTTTACAACCCAATCAGGCTTTGCCTCATAAATCCATGCCTCCTCCCTTAGGGGGGCAACAATGCCAGTCTTTTTCTGTGCACTGGTTTAATAGTTCCCCCAAGCTTCCTTCCACTTATTACTGACTCCCACAGGTTTATAGGGGCCAGGACACAGAGGCTGCTAAGAAAGTCCAGTGTAGAGCTGCACACAATCAGACCAGCATGGAGTCACGGCGGGGTCAGGAGTTTCTGAACTGAGTCTAACCTCTGACCTCTGCCACCTGGCTCCGCAGCCAGGGCGAAGAAAAGGGAGCATCTCAAATGAACTTCGCCTGAACCTGGACCTTAACATTGGACAAACCCCCCCCACCCCTGCACTGCCCCTTCCACCAGCCTGTTGCCCCACGGTGAGAGGAGAAAGAGGGGCTGCAACCACATGGTCCCACAGCAGCCCATAGAACACAGACACAGTCATAGGGTGACTAAGAAATGCCTGACTAGATCCTTTACAAAACTGAGGGCATTGTTCATAGAGAGAAAAAGAGACAGCAATCTAAATGACTGTATCTGTGTGGCTCATTACCATGTATTTACTCGATTGACATATTTTGAGACTTATCTGCAAATATTCCATTCCACTCCATTATCTTGCAGTATCTGTGGAACAGAGGCTCCGACTACCGTAGTGGTGCGTAGGGCAGCTGTTTGTTCACCCGCACCCTCCCGCAATTGCTAACACCCATCCACAACCGCCCAACTATGCGTGATAAAGTAAAAAATCTGAGGCACGCAACCGACCCTAGCCTAGATCATCCGCTGTAGTGTACAGTCAGAGACGGCAGAAAGGTTTTTGGACAGGGGGTGCAGGATTTTTTTGTTGTACCTGATTTAGGGGGTATGATGTCTGTGCGTCTGTAACTTTCTCACTCATAATTATTAATGATTCTTTCAGGATTAGCAACAATCATGGTAGCATCCACATTAACGTAGAAACATATTATATTCTTATTTACAGTGAAAGTGACTCCAAAATGACACAATACATTATTTACTAATAATTTCTATTGGGCAAAAAATTATCTGAAACACAACTAAAACAAAGAGAGTCACAAGCTTGATGTAGTCATTGTGTGCTAGGCATATGGGACCAAATAATACACTTTTGACTACGTTAATACACATAAGTGAATTTGTCCAAATACTACTAAAATGGGGTGACTATGTACAAAAAGTGCTGTATTTTCTAAACCGTCCACATGGTTTGGATGAAAATACCCTCAAATTAAAGCTGAGTCTGCACTTTAACCTCCATAGTCATTGAATCATTTCAAATCCAAAGTGCTGGAGTACAGATCCAAAACAAAACACAAACATCTTTTGGAGCTCACTGTAGTTGTCATCGGTTAAGTATTCTAAGTCATCTCTGCTTCTTTTCACGGAGGAAAGACGTTTAGGGATGGGGAGAAAATGCAATAACCAAAAGATTACTGGAAAGATTTACTGTGCAATGACATCAGTTTGACCGGTTGTAAGGAAATAAAAAGCTTTGAAAACAACCCAACGTGTTTGATAAGACCTCAGTTCGACTTGGATGCATATTTCATGTGGTTGAAATACTATCAAATATGATGCTGATATAGTACCTCTACAGATGGTATCTACCTGTGCATTCGCATTCTCTCAAGATGCTGAAATAAATCAGATTTCTCCATATTTCTGTTCCAGAGTAAAACTGGTGCCTACATTTGATGTAACATTTTAATGCAAGAAATGCTTAATTCTGCAGGAGTTAATATGAAGGCTATGTGAGAGGTTAGACCTAGAGTCAGTGTCCAGATTTCAGTTTACATTTAACCCATATGAACACTAGGCTACAGTTCCCTTGACGTACCATAGGCCTATAGAGAGCAATATTAATGCCGTTTTTTTGTAGGCACTAAGTCTGCCATGGTTTGTTGGACAAATCCTATGGGAATATTAATGTCGTTTTTGTAGGGTTTTTGGATAAACGCCGAAAATAAGGTTTGTGGTAAACACAGGTTTAGGAGATGTGTTTTGTTGTATGAGATCATTTTAATGAGGTCTGTGGTAAATAGGTTTAGGAGATGTGTTTTGTTGTATGAGATCATCTTAATAATGTCTGTGGTAAAAACAGGCTCAGGAGAAGTGTTTTGTTCTACCAAAACCCTATTCTTTCCCCATAGGAATAGCTGACCGAACCAGAGGTAACTCATTTCCGGGTTTTAGGACTACAAGCTAACGAGCTCTATTGAAAGTCCCCATTTTGTGACTTTCACATTTGTTTTGCGCCTCACAATCATCACACATCCTATGTTACCACTTCACCAAATATTTCACAAACATTACTTTTCTGGCCCTACCTTCTCTTTATTTTCAACTCTCCATTTTGCCGCTTTTCTCTTATCGAATTAAACTCCGGCATAGTTATTTTCGCCTCCATGGATGGATGTTAACTTTTTCTGCCGTTTCCGAAAACATTTGGCGAACGTAGTTAAGCAGGGATCATCAAATAGATTCAGCCGCATACCTGTTTTTTCTTGAGCGGATGTTCGGGTTGCCAGAACATACCTATAAATCATTTGTAGACTAAATTGACTGCAATAAACCCAAACAGATATAGTATTTGACTAAAGCATAATCATTTCAAACCTTGCTTACATTTGTATACGATCACGTGTCTCTCTATTATGTGCCTGAATACGTGGGAACAGATTCCCCCAAAATAAAAATCACTTGGAGCTGATTTGCTGAAGTTCTTAGTGTTTTATGTCCAACAATGAAATTATGAAACCCCGCCCTAAAGCCTGCCCTAATTGCACAAGAATGATACATGTATAGATGTTTTTAAGGTATTGTTTTCTATTTATTCTCATGATCCTCAACCCGCCCGGGAGGATTATGAGGCAACTCGCGCGTCATGTTGTAGGCCAGATTCTGCTCTATTTTCAGCTGAACATGTCCCCCTGGTGGAGGACTCACGTGCTACATTGAAGACACGCTTATTATGCAGATCCAGTAATCGGAAAGGCAAGAGGAACAGCAAAAACGGTACCAATTATTTTCTCCTGAAATTGGAATGATGAAGAGCCGAGCGTGGGCGGACATTTTACATTTTAGGGGGAGCTGGGTTGCCGGTAAAAACAGTCTGCACTAGTAAAAAAAAAAACAGAGGCCATATGAACCACAAAGTGGCTCTCATTTTTCAGCATGTTTTTTACGAGGGCACTGTGTATTGACAGAGTGTTGTATACAGTCAGCAAACAGCCTCATTATTTATTAAAGGAGCCAAAAATCAATGATGTCAAAGGATGTAGTGATATAATGCAGAATAGCATTGCTCCCAATCAATTCCCGTTTATAGGCTTACTAGAGTGTTGTTTTTTAAATCCACATATCCTAAACTATGGGTTACATTTAACACAATATTGTCAGTGATGAATGTTTATTCAGATAACATCTGGGGGAGTGATAGTATCCTGTCTGGGCATCTCCCTACTACACCTAGGACCTGTACATGTACTATTCTATCTCGCCACTAGAGGGGGGTATTTAACCAATTTTCACTGCCATCCACAAAGCATACAGTAGCTGTGACATATATTGCCATCCACACTGTATTGCTGTTGGTTGAATGTAACAGGCCCGACATTAAATTATGTGTGGAAGAAATATTCCCAGTCACAATTAGACATGAACTAACTGGAACAAATTGGTCACAATACTCCAAACTAAAATCTTCAACTGAAAATGAACGGAAGAACATCAATCGGCGATTTGCCAACAGGAAATCACATGAATGACTTACTTTATCATTATGTATTTGTCCTATCATGAAGTATAAATACATAACAAGTCAACTTACCTATCCCATTATTTGGTTCAGCTTCCAAGGGATGGTCACCGTAGAAGCCTGAAAAACAAAGGAGAAATGTGAAGACAGAAGGACAATCAGAGATCCCTTACAGTAGCTTTTGCTGTAGACACTAATTCATCATGTTGACTATGAAGTGAGACCCTCTCTGTGATTGGTTCATCAGTGCCATACCATCTGTGCTGTGCACTCGGTCTAGACGCCAGTCCACTTCTCACTTACACACTCAATGACAAGCAATCATTCAAACGCAAAACAGTAGTGTGTGTAAAGTTCCCTGGCGGTATATCCCTCCATTATAGGCCACCCCCCACCCCGCCGTGTCAGCACACCGCCCTGCTATCAACAGTTGACCCTTGACCCGACACACGCCAGACGCCCCCTGCACCCTCCACTGAACACTGGCATATGGTGTCCCTCAAGCAAACACAATGCACCAACACACACACACATGCCCATATCAGACTCACAGGCACAGTCACATATGCCCAACTCAGACACACACACACCGTTACACACACACACACTCTCTCTCTCTCTCTCTCTCTCTCTCTCTCTCTCGCTCTCTCTCTCTCTCACACACACAGACACACACACACACACACGGCAATGAATTACAGCCTACTCACAAGCACATGCAGTATAACCAATAATTAGCACAAACAAGCATTCACTCAACTCCATATTGCCAACAATTAACACCATTACAAAATAAGAAGATTGGCTAAAACGTCAATGAAAAATTCTAAAGCACTCTGGTGTGTGGTCCCTTCTTTTCTAATCATCCTGACACCCGATTGACTATATACACTGAAGTATTCATTGATAGCTGTAAAAGCAGAATATTCAACTGTGATATGTAGGATCAGTAGTGGCTCTGAGTACTTGTCCCCCCTGAAGACAAGAAAACATCCCTGCACCTCAAAGGGACAGATGTTCTTAGTTTTAAGACTAAGTTTCCCTGAGGACTTAGGTGCCACCCTGACAGTATATTTCAGTAAGACCTACCTATTCATGTCTCAACTTAATCTCAGCTGCCTGTCCTGTCAGCTCACTGTGCCAGAGCCTCCTCCACTGCAGCCTATTGTGTGTTGACAAAGAAGGGCCGCATCTTTAACCTTTCACCTCTAAAACCTCTGCAACCTCCAGAACACAATCAAAATAACATACTGGCTCTTGTCCTTTCTCTTCCCTCCACCGGGATAAGAAGGTCAGGCATGCTTGACAGAACTCACACCAATAATCAAAATACTGTAAAGGTTTTTCATAGAGAAATCTATTCTTAGGGCCTCAGTTCGTAAATAAATAACTACAAAAAATAAACACAGTGGTGAGATGGTGTACCTGTGCATATTACCGTAACCAACCAATCAATTTATGATTCCTACTGTTGTCATTTCTAAATAATAATAAACATGTCCTCTGATAGAGAGAGAGAACTACTTATTCCACAACTCTTTCACCTCAAGCTCTGGTATTCCTGTGAGTTTCGAGATTCTAGGATCCCCTCCAGGGCAGGTTTACCACCACCAGTACACATGCTAATTAGCTGCTCAGCTCTGGTAACCAGCTCCGTGACATGACTCCAGTAGGGCCAATGCTAAAGCTAACCACATTAGTCATGCTACACGCTGGGGAACACCAGCTAACCCACTGCTTCAGCTCCCCCCCCCCCCCCCCCCGCAGCCCCCACTAATGTAAATACAGTACAACCTATTGAACAACCTCTTGGCACCATACTAAAACGTTAAAAGAAATGACAGTTGGGAGTAAGTCATACAAACATTTAGGATCTTCACCTACACAGGTATTCCGAACAAGGATTAAGAGAAGCACAACCAATGAGCTTCAAAACTACTGTAAATCAAATTCGAAACTCATTTGAGAGACCTCCATGGCTCCCAAATATGTTACCGTATGACAAAAAAATACACAAATTTCCACATGCTTGCAGTGGCAGCATTCCTTTTCAACAGGAACCATATGGTGAGATTGTGTGTGAGATAATGGTGGTGCATAGGTTACAGATGGTAATGTACATGCAATAGAGTGTAACAGTAAGTCCCCCTCCCATTAGTATGGCCCCCATGTCAGTCCATCCCCTTTCCATTTCAGCACCCTGTCTCTCCCCATTTACATCCACCCAGCCCCTAGATCAGTCAGTCCATCACTGTCCCAGATCGTCTGCCCCAGATGGCCAGTGTTCTGCTTGGCCAGTGAAGAGGCACGCCACCCTGTCATCTGAGTAGAGTGGCCCCTACCTAGCTGTCAGCCTGGCCCTGGCCTTATCTCACCCACACACACTATCACATCTATCACATGTCACACTGGGAGGCCTGGCACAGAGGGAGGGAGGGATAGAGGGAGGAAAGGACTGAGGGAGAGAGAGGAGGATGCAAAGAGAAAGGGAAGGAGATAAGGATTTAGTGAACGAGTGAGTGATTGATTGATCATGTCAGTAGAAAAATGAGGGAGGTAGTCATAGATTTGACAAAATTGAGAAGGGCAGTCTTCCATCACTTTTGCATCACAGGCTGTAGAACGGTTCCCGCGGCTCAGCATAATGGAATCCGCCCACTCTGTCTGTCATGTCCACTTAGCGGTCATGTCCTTGAGGAATGCGAGCGAGTGCGGGTGCACAGCTGAGGGTTCTACATGGAACCCAAAAGAGTTCTACTTTGAACCAAAAAGGTTTCTAGCTGGAACCAAAAATCGTTATCCTATGGGGACAGCGTGGAGACAGCGTAAATATTTCCCCATTTACAGTAAATGTCTTGAGTTCCTAACAAAAGGTAATTTGCTAGGAACTAAAGACATTTACTGTACACAGGGAAATATTTCTTCTCCATAGCTGAATGGTGAATGACATCTGTGATATATCGGCCCACAGTGACAAGAGATTCCTGGGAGAAACCAGCCACGGATATATAATTGTTCCCACTACATTACAGGAGCAAATGAATCACCTGCTATGAAAAGCCAGTGTGGTGTCACAGACCGATAGCCTGTGGGTAGTGTTCAAGTCATCCTGTTCCTAGAGACAGTGAAGCACGTCTTTAAGGAGAGTTTCAGTTTTCCCTCAGCTCCATGCTCTAGAAAGCCTTGAAGAAGCAGATGGGGTAGATGTATAGGGGGGTGTGATACACTGTTACCTGATATTAGTAGGCTCTCTTTGTATTACCTGACATTAAGTTAAGAGGGTCAATGCTTCCTAAGTTGGGGTGGGTCACAGAGGGTAATTTGGCTGAGGTGGGTCATTGTTACCAAGAGGGTCAATGTTACCTGACTGGGGCTGTTACATGACTAAAGTGCTACCCAACAGGTCCCCAAATTACTTCCCCGACTTATAACTACTCATATGCACTGAATTTGGTTCATTTTCCCCTCATAATTTATCCTACTGCTCTGACTTGGTTGTGCACATGTAGCTTTCATTGTCTGCTTATATGCCCCCTTTATTTATCCTATGGTTCTGACTTGGTGTACAGGGAGAATACTTTAAGAACGGCCCATGTTCTGAATTCTGTCGCTGTACATATCAAAAGTGCTGAACAAATAGTTAAATTGACTGCGTCCATCCTAGCTCGCTCATAAATGTCTTAATTTAAATTACGGACTGCTTCTTATCCGCTCGTCGTCCCCTCATGCCATAGTTTGTACAGCTCAATTGTCAGTAGAAACCACATTTGTTTAAGCAAGTCAGCTATATCAGCTATGTTTTTTTTAAATAAAAGCCAGTAAATGAGACTGAATGAACTGTTTCGCTGCCAGACAAGGCTCCGCTGAGGTGTAGCAGTGGTAAGGTGTTGGGACTGCTGTTGGGACTGCTGTTGGGACAGCTTTATGTAAGCCCTAACAGCTTGTGAGCACCGTTTGACACCTTTTTAGTGCAATTCATGTATTGTTTAGTGTTGTGTTGTGTTGTGTTGTGTAGTGGCTTTGCTGGCATGCATCCCAAAACATTTGGGGGGGAGTTTGCTCCACCAAGATTTACATGCTAAAATCACCACTGTGTATATTACATTTATTTTATTTGATTACTTTATTATTTCATTCCTAGTCATCGTCTCATCTCTATAGAGCTGCTGCCTATGCCGTCTGCCAAAATCACTATTTTAGTAGTTCTTCAAAGTAAATAAGGGATGCTTTTATGACTGCTGAAAACCAACTATCAATCACTTATATCATGTATTTTCAGGTAGAGATACCTTGCGAAGCAACTGCCCTCTATCCCTCTCGATCCCTCTCGTCTCCCTCTCTATGTCTGCCCCAAACTAACCTAGCGTAGCAGGTGTAAAAGAAATACACAGACCGGACAAGTAGGAGGGCAATGGACTATGGTCATTGCAGTTAATTACCATGTTTTCTGTGCAAAACTGTGTAGAATATTGGCCTGTTGGAAACTGCGACTCCCTACTTCATCACACAGTTCAGGCTTGATCTGATAAAAAAAAAAAAATTTAACCTTTATTTAACTAGGCAAGCCAGAACAGACTACAAATACAAAGTTGCCAATGTCTTTTCAAATTGATACAAACAAGTGATGAATAAAAAGATGGTTCAAATTAAAATTGAGATGACTGCATTAAAATATAAACAGTAGGCTATATGACTATTTCAATAATATTGAAATACATTTCATGTTCAATAAATTTAGTTATATTTTTCTACTTTTAGGCTAATATATTTGTCTCAATATATTTAATGATGTGTAGCCTAACATGTGCATAATGATGTGCCAGGAAGTAATATCTCTCTAGGAGCTGAAACATCGTCAGTATTGTCAAATAATTACACTGAGTGTACAAAACATTAGGAACACCTTCCTAATATTGATTTGCACCCCCTTTTGCCCTCAGAACAGCCTCAATTTGTCGGGGCACGGACTACAAGGTGGCGAAAGCGTTCCACAGGGATGATGGCCCATGTTGACTCCAATGCTTCCCACAGTTGTGTCAAGTTGGCTGGATGTCCTTTGTGTGGTGGACCATTTTTGATACATGCGGGAAACAGTTGAGCGTTTAAAACCCAGCAGAGATTGCAATAGAGATTGCATTATCTGTGGATCTGTTGGGGCGGTATGCAAATTGGAGTGGGTCTAGGGTTTCTGGGATAATGGTGTTGATGCGAGCCATGACCAGCCTTAGTGTTCTTTTCAGTCTCCTGAGGGGGAATAGGTTTTGTCGTGCCCTCTTCACGACTGTCTTGGTGTGCTTGGACCATGTTAGTTTGTTGGTGATGTGGACACCAAGGAAATTGAAGCACTCAACCTGCTCCACTGCAGCCCCATCGATGAGAATGGGGGCGTGCTCGGGTCCTCTTTTTCTTATAGTCCACAATCATATCCTTTGTCTTGATCACGTTGAAGGAGAGGTCGTTGTCCTGGCACCACACGGCCAGGTCTCTGACCTCCTCCCTATGGGCTGTCTCATCGTCGTCAGTGATCAGGCCTACCACTGTTGTGTCATCGGCAAACGTAATGATGGTGTTGGAGTCGTGCCTGGCCGTGCAGTCATGAGTGAACAGGGAGTACAGGAGAGGACTGAGCACGCACCCTGAGGGGCCCGTGTGTTGAGGATCAGCGTGGCGGATGTGTTGTTACCTACTCTTACCACCTGGGGCGACTCGTCAGGAAGTCCAGGATCCAGTTGCAGATGGAGGTGTTTAGTCCCAGGGTCCTTAGCTTATTGATGAGCTTTGAGGCCACCATGATGTTGAATGCTGAGCTGTAGTCAATGAATAGCATTCTCACATAGGTGTTCCTTTTGTCCAGGTGGGAAAGGGCATGGTGTAGTGCAATAGAGATTGCATCATCTGTGGATCTTTTGGGGTGTTATGAAAATTGGAGAGGGTCTAGATAGATACTTCTGAGATAATGGTGTTGATGTGAGCCATGACCAGTCTTTCAAAGCACTTCATGGCTACAGATGTGAGTGCTACGGGTCGGTAGTCATTTAGGCAGGTTACCTTAGTGTTCTTGGGCACAGGCACTATGGTGGTCTGCTTAAAACATGTTGGTATTACAGACTCGGACAGGGAGAGGTTGAAAATATCAGTGAAGACACTTGCCAGTTGGTCAGCGCTTGCTTGCAGTACATGTCCTGGTAATCCATCTTGCCCTTGTGAATGTTGACTTGCTTATTAAAGGTCTTACTCACATCGGCTGCAGAGAGCATGGCCACACAGTCTTCCAGAACAGCTAGTGCTCTCATGCATGTTTCAGTGTTATTTGCCTCGAAGCGAGCATAGAAGTAGTTTAGCTCGTCTGGTAGTCTGTAATGGTTTGCAAGCCCTGCCACATCCGACGAGCATCAGAGCCGGTGTAGTACGATCTTAATCCTGTATTGACGCTTTGCCTGTTTGATGGTTCGTCGGAGGGTGTAGCGGGATTTTTTATAAGCTTCCGGGTTAGAGTCCTGCTCCTTGAAAGTGGCAGCTCTAGCCTTTAGCTCAGTGAGGATGTTGCCTGTAATCCATGGCTTCTGGTTGAGGTATGTACGTACGGTCACTGTGGAGATGATGTCATTGATGCACTTATTGATGAAGCCAATGACTGATGTGGTGTATTCATCAATTCCATCGGAGGAATCCCGGAACATATTCCAGTCTGTGCTAGCAAAACAGCCCTGTAGCTTAGCATCTGCTTCATCTGACCACTTTTTTATTGATCTAGTCACTGGTGCTTCCTGCTTGAAATTTTGCTTGTAAGCAGGAATCAGGAGGATAGAATTATGGTCAGATTTGTCAAATGGAGGGCGAGGGAGAGCTTTGTATGCGTCTCTGTGTGTGGAGTAGAGGTGGTCCAGTTTTTTTCCCTCTGGTTGCACATTTAACATGCTGATAGAAATGTGGTAAAACGGATTTAAGTTTCCCTGCATTAAAGTCCCCGGCTACTAGGAGCGTTGCCTCTGGGTGAGCGTTTTCTTGTTTGCTTATGGCGGAATACAGCTCATTCAATGCTGTCTTAGCGCCAGCCTCTGACTGTGGTGGTATGTAAACAGCTATGAAAAGGTAGATAGTGTGGTCTACATCTTATCATGAGACACTCTACCTCAGGCGAGCAATAGCTCAAGTCTTCCTTAGATATTGTGCACCAGCTGTTGCTTACAAAAATACATAGTCCGCCGCCCCTTGTCTTACCAGACGCCGCTGTTCTATCCTGCCGGTGCAGCGTATAATCAGCCAGCTGTATGTTTATATTGTCGTCGTTCAGCCACGACTCCGTGAAGCATAAGATGTTACCATTTTGAATGTCCTGTTGGTGGTTTAATCTTCCACATATGTCATCTATTTTTATCTCCAAAAATTGCACGTTTGCTAGCAGAATGGAAGGAAGTGGGGGTTTATTCTATCGCCTACGAATTCTCAGAAGGCAGCCTACCCTCCCGGCCCCTTTTACTCCGCCTCCTCTTCACGCAAATCACAGGGATCTGGGCCTGTTCCTGAGAAAGCAGTATATCGTTTGCATTGGGCTCATCAGACTCGTTAAAGGAAAAAAAGGATTCTGCCAGTCCGTGGTGAGTAATCGGAGTCCTGATGTCCAGAAGTTATTTTCGGTCATAAGAGATGGTAACAGCAAGATTATGTACAAAATAAGTAAAAAAATAAGTTACAAACAACGCAAATAAACAAAAAAAAAAAAACACAATCGGTTGGGAACACGTAAAACATCTGCCTTCTTCTCCGGCGCCATTTTATCACATGCACTTAAATATTTTGGCTTGCCCATTCACACCCTGAATGGCAGACCTACACAATCCATGTCTTAATTGTCTCAAGGCTAAAAAATCCTTCTTTAACCTGTCTCAACCAGTGAACATTTTCGGCCATTGTAGGAAAGATACATTGTTAAAAGATACATTCCATCGCTATCGGGAAACCGTGCCCAGCACTATTCATCACACCATCATGGATATGAAATGTGACAGATTGTGGAGGAACTCCAGTGTTAGATCCACAGGCTGTGCTGTGGTCATCCCACTGACCTCTACACCTGACCTCTGACCCCAGTATGTAATACCACGCAGCACAATGTCTACTCTGTCCTCCCCTCTGCTCCCTCCAGCCTAACAATGCATACTTCCCTAATCTCGGATGGGCGGCTCACTCCCTCTAACAGGGTCTCTGATCTTTTTTCCACTAATTTGTCTTTTGACCAATCACATTAGATCTTTTTCAGAGCTGATCTGATCGATCAAAAGACCAATTACTGAAAAAAATATTTGAATTGGGCTGCCTGTGTAAACGTGGCCTAAGTCCCGCTCTCAGTCTAAAATGTATCCTAAAGTATGATTAGCACAACCTATTAACCTTAAATGCAGTCTTCAGTAGATCTGAGATTCTAAAACCTACAGTATATAAGTGGTGTGAAAAAATGTAAATGTCACTTTCGCTCATTTCTATCTGCTTTTTTTTGTCCTCTAGCCATGTTGGTGTAATTTGTTAGAGTAGGTGATTTGGTTAAAGATGCTGACTGTATGTCTTTATCGGCACTAATCTCACCAGCCCCCTCAGCTCAGCTCTCAGGTCAAGCCCTGGTCAGAGCCACAGAGGGGCTGGGTGGGGGTCATTCACAGCTGGTCGACCGACACGCTCAAAGGATCAACTTCCCTTTCATCATAACAGGGGTCAGAGTTTTATTACCACGCACTGGGCTGGATAGCGTAGTATACAAACACACACACACACGCGCACACACACACACACACACACACACACACACACACACACACACACACACACACACACTGATGGCTCAGGGGCATATGATAATAATTATCTGATTAAATGTGTGCCAATAAATAAGAGAAAAGTTATGGCACCATTCATGTGACACTATAAGGTACATGTTATCTTCTTGAGTTTTGTTTTGAGCCTCTCTGAGTCCTCCAAGTTTTCAAAGAGAGTTTGAGAATGTCCACTGGCCAATCATGCACTGTAGAAGAGTTTGTGAGGATTGTGAAGTGATGAGGACAAAAGTTTAGAAAGCCCAGATTGTTAGCAGATTCCTGCTAAAACAGTCATTGGGAATGTGACTGTGTGTCTTTGCTGTTGACTGTGAAATGTCAGGGTCAGTAATTTACTGTGCTGCCTTAAATCAGTGCAGATGGCTCAGGTAACAAATGAATGTCTCATTAATGAAATCTGCTTCCTTTCCAAAAGAATGAATGAGTGAGAGACCAGCCATATCTTTATCGACAGAGATTTATATCAAACACAGGTACACTACATCCGTCACTACTCTAGTGTTGATTGCACTAAGTTTGAGGGGCTAATTTGAATAAATGTGTCAGTGTCAGGGGAAACCGCTCTTTTATAGCCCGTAACAACTGTCTCCTGTAGCAATACCCTGGCTCTGATTTGTGAGATCCACAGGAAAGGCATCCCTACTCTACATACCAAGTTCAGTGTTTTACAGCTCCCTGTAAACTCATCCTCCACCCAAATTCAAACTCAAATTGTAGACGTTTACGGCTCCTGGCTGGCCAACGTGTTGAATATCACAGAGTCCTGAGAAAAGCCTGGCCCTAGACTCACGCATCTGCGATGTCACTGTACCAACTGCCTTGATGCCCTTACTGTACTACCTCCTCCCCAAACACACTTTATGACCCCCCCCACACCAGCCCCCCTGCATCTCAATACCAGCTGTTAATTCCTTGTCCATACCCTAAGGGTTCTGCTCTCTGTTCTATTGGGCTGCTAGCTGGATAAATGAACAAAACATCTCTGCCTGCCTGTCAGTAACTAGCCTTGTTATTCCTCCAGGCCGGCTCAGTGGCTCTCCTCTAGCTCATGGATCAAGTGGAGGTTGTAAATACTTTCCTGGGTTGTTTGGGGGTCAACAGAGACATGGCCATTATTGCCTGAAGAGCCACATCTCCATAAGTCTCAGCCCATAGGTGCAAATGCATTAGCTTTCCAGTGTGTTGACTGCAAGAGAGACACAAATCAGGCAAAATGACTTGATTGTGTCCTGTGATTTACATCTTCATACAAAAAAAAGAAGAATGTTTTAAATACTATGGTGCGTCCTGTGATTTGGGTATTGTTATGTGTGAGTCGTGTACGTTCTGAATTGACTCTACAGTGTGAAGTGTTGATTCCTGAGGCCTGCTGGTTGCTGGGTCACCAGTCGTTGATCTAATTATCCTCTGCTCTCTGTATCATTACAGGGATGACCGAAGGAATGTGTTGCCTGGTAACAGCACTTACTGTCAGTGCACTGGGACAGGAGGAGCACCCAGGAGCAGCAATACATTGTGTCCTTACTAACAGAGCTCTGCTGAGGCAGTACATGTTGGGCAATGGTCATCATTTAGACACGGTCATTGTTTGGTGAATTTTGCCAAGGCATTCTCTAGCAAGACGATGAGGAATCAACAGAACTTGATGCTCATATCATGATTAGTATTCTGTAATACCAAAATAAAATATACATTTCTATTTATTTGTAAAAATCTGTCAAATCTAATAGAAATGCTGAAAATATTTATGTTGGTCCTGTTTGATCATTTCAGAAGGTAAATAATTTGCTCACACATTTATACATAAATCCATAATATATGTGCATTGTGTCTTTGAATTAAATATATATATATATATATATATATATATATATATATATATATATATATATATATATATATATATATATCACATAAATCTCCTTTAACAGTATAACAAAGTATAGAAGTGGCTGATCTTCAGGGTTGGGGAGTAAAGGATTAGCCTACATGTAAAGGATTACAAAAAAAACGTTAACTGTAATCTGTTATGTTACCAGCAAAAATATTGTAATCAGATTACAGATACAAAACTAGATGATTACTTCTACAAACATTTGTTTGACACATTTCTGTTTTCTCAATGACATTCAAATCAGCATTGAAAAAAGGTGCAAATTTAAGTTTGTTTCCGCCTGAGCGAGTCTGACCACAACGCAGAGACCACTATGATGACACACCAAATGTGTTTGATGGATGGCATGAAAAGAGCCGGAATAGGCTTTTGTATATGCTACCGTCTAAGCTGTCTTCCAATGATGTGACTGTTGTCGGCATACAAAGATGATCCAACTTGAATAAACACTTGGAGGTTATGACGACAGCAGTGGTGTAGCATACGGACGATACAGATAGCCTATCACTCATTATTGATATCTAGGCTAAATAGCGCATTGATGTGAATTGCACTGATGCTCTATCATTTTGCTATTTGCGAGTTACGGATTGTAGTTGTTGTAGATGGCTGTCGTTCACAAATGTAGGCCTATATGTGTATTTTAACCCAATAATAGTTGAATTGAAGAAGTTGAAGCTGCCTATCAGTCATTGTTTTTGCGACCAGTGGTGTATTCATTATCGAAACTGTTTACTGTTTAACCAAAAGGAAGCAAACAGAGCAAAACAACAGTTTCTATTGGACACATTAATTTAGGTCCCTCTCGTTTGCTTCCGTTTAAGAAACGTTTTGCAACAGAATCGGCATAATGAATATGACCCAGTGAACAGCCAGTGAAAAATGCGCTCTTGCAACAGCTGCATAGTGTGAATCCCAGCCTATGGAATAAAAACTCCCCCGGTGAAGGCCTATTGTACTGTCAAAAGCAAGTTTCATTTAAGAAGACCACCAGTGGGGCTTTTATTGCTCAATGTAATGTCCATAGGACTAAAAGACACATGCTCAAACTTGCACACGTTTGATAGACTTAAACAGCTGCAATTTATTGAGATATCAAAGTGTCACCAATTTTTTTCTAACAATAGGCCTATAGCAAATGCAGCATATGGCACTAATTTTTCACATGCAAATAGCACTTTTTAAATTTAACGTTAGGGTTAGGCATTAGGGTTAGCAGTGTGGTTAAGGTTAGGGTTAGGCATTAGGGTTAGCAGTGTGGTTAAGGTTAGGGTTAGGTTTAGGTTTAAACTCAGATTTTATGACTTTGTGGCTGTGCCAACTAGTGACCACACTTAACTCCAAAACAAGATTCATGATGAAAAACGCTAACCCGCAGGGAAAGTAATCTAAAAGCAACTGAAAGTATTGTAATCAGATTAAGTTACTGAGTTTGGGTAATCCAAAAGTTACGTTACTGATTACAATGTTGGACAGGTAACTAGCAACTGTAAAGGATTACATTTAGAAAGTAACCTACGCAACCCTGCTGATCTCCCTCAGAGCAAATCCCTCTCACTACGCCTGCACATTATACCCATAAAGACCTCTTTCTCTAATGACTTCTCTCCTCCTGTTTTGTTCCATTATACCCAACAAAACGACACTCTATCATTCCTCTACTATGATTCTGCCCTAAAAATATATTTTCCTGATCTCTGTAAAAGCCAACTCTAATTAGTATTAATCAGGTTAATTACGTAATCAGTCTTTCCTTCATAGTATTGACTCTCAACAATATTTGTTTAAATAAAATGAACTAAAAGGTAGAGGGAGGGACAGTGTCTTGTGTCTTCTGATAGCGGGGTTAATGCAGATTGGGAGATAAGAGACGGAGCTAAGATATGGCCGGGAGTCGAGTTAAGAATCTCTCTGGTAAAAAGGACATGATGGATCACATCTGCCTGCTGTGCCCCTGTCCCCCGTCTCTTCTACCCCACCTCCTCTACTGTAATCTTCAATCATCATTCAGCAGCACCACAGGGGTCGTATCCTGCCCTTCCTCCTTCTCCACCCACAACACAGTTTGTCCCCCCAGGGAAAGGAAAGCCCCATGGTCCCTTGCCCACCACCCCCAGCCCCTACCAGAGTGGAGGACTGACAAAGCACTCTCTTTCACTGTGTCTGCAAAAATCTGCCAGGCCTTCTTACCACCCTGAGGCTAAACCCCATCACATCCACACAAACATACTTTGCTATTTAACTTCATGTGAAGACAATTACATTAAAACAGACCTGTTACATTGATTAGAGGAAAATGTAGAGGTCCTGACACTCAGATCAATAGGAATTGAGTTTCTCTTGGAATGAATTTAGAGATAAGCAAAGCTATTAGATAAGCAGTAAATGAGTTTGTGTTTAGAATATTTTCACATTCTGTCAGTGGTGACTGGTGATACTGTAGTATAGTTTGTAATGCAACAGGGCTCCTCACCAGAGGAATATACAGTATTATTAAAAGGTTTGGCATAGCCAGCACAGTAATGGCCTGATATAGTGCTATACTGAATTATAATATTGTTTTAGTGTGAAATTGTCAATAAACTAACTGAGAAGGAATTCAACAATGAGGTCTTCATAATAATCTTGAAAATAAAATACAATTTGAGTATTTTATAGTAATTATGTTAATTGATGCAAGTGAATAGTCTTTTAAAAGTATATAATTTTCTCTATTTTCATTTGAGAAGAACATTTTCATGGAATATAACATACTTACTAGACACATGCATTTCTTTACAGTAATAGAACTTAATGTCAGGTTATTTTAGGGACATTTCAAATTCTCTGATGAAGAAATCAGAACCTTGAAGAAAATAACTATTTAAGGGACCAAACTATTATTTTTAGGTAAATATGTTAGGCCCACTAACGTCTTTTTAGATACCTTTTTATATTTCACTTTTTTCAGGATACACTCATTTAAAAGTATGTTTTACATGAGCATAATGAACAAGTTAATTAACCATTGGCAAACGATTTGGAAATCATTTGGAAAGAATTTGTAAAAATACTCACGTTTACTTATGTATTTATTACGAGGTTTAGGCCTAATCAAATAAACATGAACAACATGCCACACTTGTATTTTCTTAATTTCATTTAAATGAACTACTTTATTTTATTTAAAACTATGTGATAATGTTTATGATCAGTTTATAAGCACAGTTTCTAATAACGTATTATATATGTAACTACAGTCAAGTTAAATACCTTAAATGTAACATTTGTACACGAATGTAAATCAGTCAGTGCCATCGAACCCGCCCAAGATGAGCTATTAATCCCTTATTTTAGGCAACTTGGTGAATCGCCACATTTGTCATTGAAATAAAGTTTGCACACACAAAACATAATTGTCATACATGAAAAGAATCAAAACCTTAGGCTATATAAATGTCACTGATTAAATCTTAAGTAGCCTACAGTGGGCTACACGGTTTAACATTCTTTATACTAAACCATGAATTAGTGCATATTGACCAAAATAAGATTCATCAATTAATGTATGGTCCACTAGCATAATGTGATATATACTTTAATTTCGATCAGTCATTTTCGATTACTATTCCTCGTCAAGGCCTAAGGAATTTTAATCCTCGAAATGACAATAAATCTTCACACCCACACTGGGGCACGAGGCACTGGCGCCTGGATGAGACACTAATGTGCCTCCCTTGAAACAACGTGTCGATATTTGTCAACCTGCCTTCGTGCATGAGAGAAATCATTTTAAAAACGAAATATAACCAAATGCGTGATGTATAGCTTTATAAGGAATAGTGAAATGGGTCCTCAGTATATAGCCATGGCAGATCAAACGTAGTGCAATTATGGATGGAATTATCTCACCAAAAATGATCAAACAATATAGGCCTATAGCTACTCTTTAATAGCCTCTAAATATGTTGATTTATTCGATTTAAAACGATGCCAAATATGTGTATCTCTCTATTGAGAATTGGTCTATTAACAGATTTAAGCCAATGTTGCCAATTTGTCATTCCAATTGGATTAATTGAATTATTAAAACGCAATGTTTTCTCTCTCTTTCTCTCGCTGCCTTGTCTTGGTCATCAGCCATTTTCATGTTTTGTGGTGGTAATAGCCAACACAGGATTTGGTGACTAAACCTAATAGCTTCAGGGCGTTCTCCAAGTTCAAAAGTTCACCTTTTACGATCTTCAAAAGCGCTGACTGCCCACGTCCAAATAAAAACATTCCTACCTCTATTCTCAACAAGCGACCCTCAAACCCATCACAGTGTGAAATATGCAAGAATCAAGACTGACTAACAAAAGTAGGCCTATCATATAGATCGCAGGGCGCACACAGGGTCAGATAATTCCCATAGGTAAGACACATTTTGAAAGGCAATTAACAGCCCATGAGGAAAGATACTGTATTTTTTCACCTTATAAAACCCCACATAGAATAAGCAGAATATGATGTAGGCTAAAAACAGGATGATTAACTATGTTACAGTAATTGTATAATAATGTATCATGAATGTAAGGACATTGATATATGTATATGCATGTGTGTGTTTTCCCCAATGACTGTAAATGTTTTTTCCACATGTATAGATTCGCATGGACAAAACCTGGTAAAAAAAACGATCAAATGTAGCCTATAGAAAGCAAGCAGCCTGATTTTAACATCCACTATACATTCCTAATGGAATTGGAGCAAGGATGCGAACACGTACCGTTAACGGACTTCGCATTGTTTCTCTCTGGGTAATCGAAACCATTCGTCCTCTTCTCTATCTCCATCCTCCTTCATAAAAGCTGCATGCGCGCCTTTCTATCAACAGGGCGCCTATTACCACTATTTTCAGTTCGATAATGCAATTAGCTGTATTCGTTGCGTTGATGCGCTCCTGTCTCACTGGACGGACCGTAGTCCCATGGTTTCGAGTGTCAGTAAGAATAACAGTTCTTCCACACCCCCATACCTACACAAACCTGCACCCTGAACATTACGCAATGACGCACGCGCTGTAGCAGGAATTCTGGGTTATGTAGGGTTTGGCCGCGGTGTTTGTAGTTGGGGGTGGTGCGGCTACCTACAAAGTTGCATCATTCCGCTGAGTTGGCAATTAGTTGGCCATCAGATTTCTGCAACAGTTTAGAACGGTAAAGTATTGTTATTAAGTGTTATACAAAGTTGACTTGGATAATCTAAAATGGTATTCAAGGGCTGTGAAAAATAATGGCCATAATAATCCAACGGTGATTGACCATTGAAAGGTGATTCTGGGGGAAAGTATGCAAAATGTTGGTGTCACTTGTCTATCACCATTATATTTCTGATATCTATTTAGATTATTTGGCCAAAACGAACCATTGTTAATTAAGCTTCTTAGAATGAAGGGTTTGTGCATTGTCATCTAACTCAAATCCTTACTAACAGAACCTTAAAACTGTAGAGTTAGTGTCTTTGGAAAGTATCCAACCTCCTTGACTTTTTCCACATTTTGTTGCGTTTACAAAGTGGGATAAAAATGGATTTCATTCATTTTTGTCAACAACGATTTACCCAAAATCCTCTCTAATTTCAAAATGGACAAAAAATGCTAACATTGTTCATACATTTACCAAAAATAAAACACTACTAGGGCTTATATCTTGAGTAGATACGTATTCAACCCCCTGAATCAATGCATGTCAGAAACAGCTTTGGCAGCAATTACAGCTGTGAGTCTTTTTGGGTAAGTCTCTAAGAGCTTTGCACACCTGGATTGTACAATATTTGCCAGTCATTCTTTAAAAAAATGATTCAAGCGCTGTGAAGTTGGTTGTTGATCATTGCATGACAGCCATTTTCAAGTCTTGCCATAGATTTTCAAGCCAATTTAAGTCAAAACTGTTACTAGGTCCCATTCAATGTCGTCTTGGTAAGCAACTCCAGTGTAGGTAGTGTTTTGGGTTATTGTCCTGCTGAAAGGTGAATTTGCCTTCCAGTGTCTGTTGGAATGCAGACTGAACACGATTTTCTCTAGGATTTTGCCTGTGCATAGTTCTATTCCATTTATTTTTATCCCCCCAATAAACTCCCTATTCCTTGCTGATGACAAGCATAACCATAACATGATGCAGCCATTACCATGCTTGAAAATATGAAGATTGGTACTCAGTGATGTGATGTGTTGGATTTGCCCCAAACATAATGTTTTGTATTCAGGAGAAAAAGTGCATTTCTTTGTCACATTTTTTGCAGTATTACTTTAGTGCCTTATTGCAAACAGGATGCATGTTTTGGAATATTTGTATTCTGTACAGGCTTCCTTCGTTTCACTCTGTCAGTTAGGTTAGTATTGTGGAGTAACTACAATGTTGTTGATCCATCCTCAGTTTTCTCCTATCGCAGCCATTAAATTCTGTAACTGTTTTAAAATGACAACTGGCCTCATGGTGAAATCCCAGAGCAGTTTCCTTCCTCTCTGGCAACTGAGCTAGGAAGGACACCTGTATCTTTGCAGTGACTGGGTGTATTGATACACCATCCAAAGCCTAATGAATCACTTTTACCTATCTACCAATCGGTGCCCTTCTTTGCGAGGCATTGAAAAACCTCCCTGGTCTTTGTGGTTGAATATGTGCTTGAAGTTCACTACTCGACTGAGGGACCTTACAGATAATTGTACTGTATGTGTGGGGTACAGAGATGGAGTAGTCATTCAGAAATCATGTCAACCACTATTATTTGTAAAAATGTCTAAAAACAAAATTACACTTTGACATTATGGGATATTGTGTGTAGATTAGTGACACAAAATCTAAATGTAATTTTAAATTCAGGCTGTATCACAACAAAATGTGTAAAAATGCAAGGGCATTGAATACTTTCTGAAGGCACTGTAGGTCTGTATAAGCTACCTAAGGAGTAGAGGTCTTCATCAACTTTTTGGACCCGGACTGGAACGGGCCCGAGGACGATCAGACCCAGACCCGATTGTACCCAGATTTTTTGGGGGTGGGGGAACTGCCCCGAATGGACCCAAGAACAATCAGACCCAAACCCGAATGGACCCGAGAACATTCAGACCCAAACCCGAATGGACCCGAGGACAATTGGACCTAGACCCGACCCGAACCCGAATGGACCCAAGGACAACCAGACCCAACCCGTAACCTAAAAGGTCCGATAGGACCAGACTGAAAAATATATATATATATATGTTTATCAGCCAAGTTGCTCTTCAGGTTAACAAATAGGTCTTCATATGTTGGCTAGGCCTTCTATAAGTCAATACAGTTACCTTATTAGCGTCAAATGTATATTCTATAGGCTATGCAGAGCTGTGGTCAGGTTCCCTCATGTCTACCAGCGCTGGTTACATAGACCCGAGACCCGTTGTCATTCAAACAGGATCCAACCCCGACCAGATAGACAAATTTGAAGTTTGGACCCGTACCCGTTTCGGGAGGACCTGTGAAGACCTATACTAGGGAGTCTATGTAGGACTAGTAGGTTTATACTACCCTTTTTACCCAAAACCATGCTGTGAATTTATTTGATCACGGAGACTAGATCTAACCTTCTACTGCGTAAATCCCGCAATGGGGGTTTGATTGAGTCGGGGCCCCGGTACAAGAAGAAATCAAAGAACACAGTGACTGTAGGTTTTACAAATAGCCAGGAGATGGTGCTGCTACTCTTTTACATTCCACTCTATCTGTCCTGTCCTGCCCTGTCTCTCCTGGTCCTGTGTTGTTGCGAGCAAGCCCTACTGCTGCCAGATGGCGCTATTATAACAGTGCCGTCTGGCGGCAGTAGGGCTAGTTGCGAGCACCAGTGAGACAACTCTGAAACTTGGGCATACATTTGATATGTGCCATTCATTTATCAAATGAATGCTAAAATGACATAGAAAAAGTGCAGCTGTTACGTGTAATTCATATCCCTGTGCGCCATGCGTAAATGCTCATTTTCAGATTTGTCGCAATAAAGGTTGTACAAAGTTGTACGGAATATTAGAAAGTTATTAAACTCTAATGTCATACGTCTGAAATTACTCTAAAGATAAGATTCGATAAGAAATATTATGTCCAAGTTCATGTCAAGCGTGTATGCAAATTGCCCCTCCCATGTGTGGAGAAGAGAAGATTGGTGGATGATAATTTACCCCTGCCCTGATGCGCAGAGTTGAGGACTAGTGTGCGGACAGCGCCTTATTGTTGCGCATATTACAGCAACAACATATACGATTTGGGTCTGTGGCAATGGAACCCTAATATCTCGTGCCGATGTCCTAATTTATGGATCGAGTAATACTGTAACCGATCTTGTCATTCCGACACCAAAAGTTGTGCTGAGGGATTCTTTATCTGCTATCAAGCACCTAGGAGGAAAATGTGGAGATTTACGAATGTATTAGCTTGCCTACTGGTGGTGTGTAAAGATGTCACTGCGCAGAGTAAGGTAAGTTATAGGCAAGCCTTGGTTATAGACTAATAACACCTATATAATGCTGCAATAGCGCAAGTAAGTAAGGAACTCCTCCATATTTAATGGATATCTAATTCCTTGTGATAAAATATGAATACGAATTTGTCAACCCTGTCTTGCAGCTCTGCTACAGTACATTTATTATTGTTAACTTAATATCTGAATATCAATGTTTTATGCACTCTTTAAAAAACATATTATCTCACTTTAAAGTCAACGTATTTCAACGAAATGATTGCACAATTTGCGCAAATTAGCCTAGTTAATTCGTTCACGTGCGCGAAGGAGCGATCGACGCTTCTCTTGTGACATGAGGATGTTGAAAGCGGGAAGCAGTTTGCATAACAAACGTTAAACATTATGCTATTCCAATAATCCATTTGATTTCCAAATTAAAATGCCCATTCCCCAATATCAACTGTTGCCCTGTATGACCAGGTGTCCAGTCAGAGATCAGTCAATTTGCCTGACCATAGACACTGACTCTCTCTCTTCTCTCATGTGTCGATATAAAGAATAGATGTATGTCATTGAACATGACATCAGCCTTCTTGGCTTGTAAGTATAGACTTTGAATCCCCTTATTGCACATCAGACTAAGTAACCATTACATTAGGTTTCCCCAGTGAAAGGTCAAATAGGGGGTGCTTATGTGTGTCCTGTTTCACACATGTACATGTGTGTAACCTGTACAAGTGTGGTGTGAAATGGAAATGTATTTTTTTGTATATCCCACTCCCCCGAGACACCCTCGGAGACTGGGGTAACGGCCAGGGATTATCTATTATTTAGGCAACCCTGAAGCAATTAAGTTTCTTGCTCAAGGGCAGAGCGACAGATTTTTCACCTAGTCGGCTCGGGGATTCAAACTAGCAACCTTTCGGTTACTGGCCCAATGCTCTAACACCCGCAAACTCGACTCTGGACCTCGAAGCCAATTTCACTGCATTTATTTCATTGTTCCATTCTAATCAGGGAGTGATTTAGACCTGGAACACCAGGTGGGTGCAATTAATTATTAGGTAGAACAGAAAACCAGCAGGCTCCGGATCTCGTAGGGTAAGAGTTGAATACCCCTGCTCTAACCACTAGGCTTCCTGGCGCCTTTTATGTGTACGGCCTGATGCCAGAGGAAATGTGGGAAGAGATGGCAGCCAGTGGGGTAACAGTAATATCTGCCCTGCCTTGTTTGCACAGCTGCTGGACTTCAGTAACCCCTCTCTCATAGACCTGCATTCCCCTGAGGAGAGTCTAATCCCAGCTCCCCACTGTAGGAAAAAAATGGGCACAAGACAAGACGCACACAAGCACATGAAGGTTGTCTAGCAGATTTTTTTCTTTGTGCGTGAGAGGAAGTGTGGTACATTTAGAACAATGAGCACAGGTGTCATGTGTTCACATCATGGTATTTGTGTCCTCTCAAGAACAGTGGAGTGTAAAATTTCTCATAACAATGATAATCCCTTATTATTACAATGATCATCAAAATGTATTCAGGGCAACAACTTACACAACTGATAACTCAGGATTCAAGTGGACTGTACAATAGCCAAGGCCTTCTGTCAAAGGATTAAAACAAATGGATGAGCGCTGCCCACCACTCATATGCATGTGAATATCTCATGGCTCAAAGTGGAGAGACTGACTTCATCCCTACTTGTTTTTGTAAGAAGTGTTTACATGCTGAATGCACAAAGGTGTCTGTTTAAACTACTGCCACACAGCTCGGACACCCATGCATACCCTACAAGACATGCCACCAGAGGTCTCTTCACGTTCCCCAAGTCAAGAACAGACTATGGGAGGAGCACAGTACTACATAGAGCCATGGCTACATGGAACTCTATTTCACATCAGGTAACTGATGGAAGCAGTAGATTCAGATTTTAAAAAACAGATAAAAATACACCTTATGGAACAGCGGGGACTGTGAAGAGACACACACACACACACAGACACACACACACACACACACACACACACACACACACACACACACACACACACACACACACACACACACGCACACGCACAGACACACATACATATGATAAGACATGCACTCCACACACACGTACACATGGATGTGGAATTGTAGATATGTGGTAGTAGAGTAGTGGCCTGAGGGCACACACTTTAACGTGTTGTGAAAAGTGTTATGAAATGTAATGTCTTGTAATATTTTCAATTGTATATAACAGCCTTAATGTTGCTGGACCCCAGGAAGAGTAGTTGCTGCCTTGGCAGGAACTAATGGGGATCCTTAATAAATAGAAATAAATACAAATACAAAAGCACAGTATAGGATCACTAACAAACTTGTGATTGATTTTAGCATGGCTATGGTTCTCTCTGTTCTCTGTGAGACATCTCATGTGCCTGTCTTGTGTGCTGCCTGGATGCTTTCTGTCCCCCTCTGTCCCATTGGACATGGCCCACTGGTGGCACTGAGATGATTGTGAGACAAAGCCAGCTCAGAGGAGGACACAGAGGGAGTGGTGGCGTGGGAACAGGCATGTGCACCTGCCCCTTGTTTTGGTTGTAAACAAACCCAGGAATCCCGCCGAGAGGTCCTTGAGAGGGCAGAGAGAGAGAGATGGACACCGAGACATAGGGAGGAGACCCATAGAATGCCCCTCTGTCAGAGTAATTAACTAACGAGACTTGGTGTGTCACTGGGACTTAATGAGTTAATGAGACTTGTCAGTCAGTCTGTCTGTCTGGGGGACTCAGTGGCCCCTGGCCCCAGTGCGGCTGGGAGAGGGCTCTGATTCTGAACAGCAGGAAATGAAGGAGACAGTGACACAGACCACAACAGCTAACAAAAGCAATCTCCCTTTCCCTCTGAGCGATGTAATGTAGGAGAAAAGTAATACAAAGAGAGCTGAAATTACAAGCCCTATTTGTCTGAGCCCTTCATCTAAGGATGCTCCATACAGAACATGGCTGCCAGAGGACCACATGGCCAAAGGGAAGTATGTTTCACCCATTCTCTGCACCACCTGCCCTCCACCTGTTTTCCCAGTCTGCATTACTGTATGTCTCCTTGGCTGTGTTTACACAGGCAGTCCAATTATGATCTTTTGACCAATCAGATTAGCTTTGAAAAAGATCTGATATGAATAGACCTGATGTGATTGGTCAAAAGACCAATCAGTGGGGGGGAAGAAATCCTAATTGGGCTGCCTTTGTAAACACAGCCTATGTGTCTTACTGCTATGATGTGAGTTTGTGCCCAATGAGGAGCCAGCTTGGTCTTCCTGTTAGATCCACACAGGAAAGATATCCCCACTGGGCACACACTTGTTGAATCAATATTTTTCCCATGTCATTTCAAGGAAATTACGTTGAACCAACATGGAATAGATGTTGAATTGACGCCTGTGCCCAGTGGGTCTCCTTCAGCTGGCACTTTCTCACAAGCAGCATCTATCACATCCATGGTCCTTCACTGTGTTTTATGGTGGGGGGAAAAAACATCCAAGTAAAGGTTTGATACAATTGTACAATCATGTGGAATATTAGACACTGATCTATCTATCAGTTCCATCAATCTATCCAGTGGGCCCTGTCACACATCTGCCTCCCAAAACAACAGCATCTGGGGAGGAAAGCAATGGCAACAAGCTAATTCCATTCATGACTGTGGTCCCCAGACATGCGCTGATAATTAAGAGAGAACTGTTTACAGATAAATCATCCGATACTGTTCCACAGATTAACGGATTCTCTCTCTCTCTTCCGTCACCTTTTTTATCCACCCCTCTTTCTCTCTGCCTCACTCTTCTCTCGTTAGGCTCAATCAGTAGTAGCCACTGAGGTTAACCAGAATGTTCTGTGTGTGCTCGGTCGGACACATTATGGCTGCATTTACACAGCCAATTATTGGCAAAAGATCTGATCTGATTGGTCAAAAGACCAATTAGTGGCAAAAGATCAGAAATGGGCTGCCTGTGTAAACGCAGCAAGCCTTAGATGGAATGTGTATGTGTACCCCCAAAAGCAGCAAGTGCTCAGTAAGCTTGTGTCCAGCTAATTAACATCCCAGTGCTAATGCCAGTTTCTGTTCAGGTTAGGGACTGCAATCTCATGGTTCATCTCCAGGCTGAAGGCTTAAGTTTCCTTTTGCAGTCCCGGTTCAGATTTACAGTGGCAGTAAGTCTGTTTATCATAAGCAATACTAATTAGATTAGGAATCAGGTGGACTTTCTGGACAAGAATTTGGACTCCAGATTTGTCCATAATGTTTAGACTGGAGAGCAAGGTGATACGTCGGGGAATTTAAACAAATAGTTCAGATATCTTCATAGGTCAAAAGTGATCTTAAATTCAAACTGAGTCAATATTCCACCATCTGTTGTGTAAACCCCGGCTGATGGATTAGGGCCATCGAATTCCAGTTTAGTAGACGATGATTCTGAGATGAACTTTCTTCATTAGTATTTGTCTATCCTGAAATATCATTGCTTTGATTTAGTCATCAGATAAACCCTATCCAGACGTGAACACTGTGTGGATTCGTGCCTATCACTCTAGTAGTCATACTCAGTATTTATTTTCTACCAGTTTCCCTCAGAAACAGTTTCCTGAGTTGACTGTCTTTGAAGTGGACAACACCTGGAACATGGTCTGTTCTTTAGCTGTTTATATTAAGAAACGTTTGTGGAAAGTATCCTACATGAATGATCTTGTTTGTGAAAGCTACAGTGTCATTGTTAAGTCCATATGAGGTAGGCCTAGTAACAGCATGCAGATGGCCTGAACAATTATACAAAACCTACAGTCTGAAACGGACATCCTTGTTTATACGGACCGAGGTAATGTTACAGTAACACTTAAGGCCATCATATAATAACATTGGTTTTCTGTGTTTAAAGATAAGCCTAAAAAGTGCCTGGAATGTGCCAGCCATTGTGTGCAATGTATCTTGTTTTTAGCAGTTGTGGACACAATTGGGATTTCACTTAGTCGCTGTAAGAGTAGCCACGGCCTTCAGTGAGTGAGTGATCTAATCATGTACTGTGGTCTGTGGAGTGTGTGAATGTGAAGCTGTGCAGTCGGGTCCCTTCCGCCTATTGTGCAGACCAAAGTTTGTGTTTGAGTCCTATTCTTTTGACCTGAAACTTGACTGCTCTCAGAGGTCAAAGCCTACGGCGCCAAGCTCAAAGCATGCATTAGGCTCTTAAAACGGTCTTAATTACGAACGCTCTGATGTCAGTTCTCATACTGGAAGTTCACTTGGCATGGGATGCTAAATGAACAGAGCAAGGACGATAACGGTTCTCACAGCCGATATCCTTTCTTTAGAATCAGGACAGCTGACGTCCAACTTGCTCCGGTCTGTGTGTAAAGTAAAGAGGGTTGATAGGGAAGAGGCTGCACATGAATGGTGTGTACTAACACTTCCCTGTTGATCAATACACTAATGCACACTATCCCAAATACAGGTGGCGAGGCAACCAAACCCAATCAAGCTGGCAGGAATTCCATTAGGTTTGCCATGCTTAGTTGGTACCAGAAGCAACTTAAGCTGATGTTGCTAAGGAGCAGGCTGGGTTTGGATCACCTGGGTCTGTGATGGAACAATAAGGCGCAGCAGGGCTGTGGGCACAACCCCTCCAAGGGAACTTTAATCTGCTAATCCACTCTGTTTTCATGTGGTTGTAGCATTTGTCAACCCACTGCCTTTTTTCACTTGACATGGGTCAGGAATGGCCGGCCACTATGCACACAGGGGTCCTGCCCCATAATCAAAGACCCCTCTGAGTGTAAGTCTACAGTAATGGAGGGTAATGCCCCCCACTGCTGTCACAGGCTGCATTCCTCCACTAATGAGCCCACCCCCTCCCTCCTCTCCACTCCTCTCTCCCCTCACCAGGCTGCAGGGTCTGGCCTCCATAAAAATCCTCACTCCCAGAGACCACTCAGTCACTGGATATTTGTGCACAGTTGTGTGGATGCTCTCTTTGGGTTTACTCTTCACTCACATTGGCAAGAAGACATGCTCTCCATAGATATTTGCCCCGATCTACAGTTTACGTGCCCAGTGTGGATTTGGTGAAGGACAGGACTGACGATTCTTCCAGAAATACCTTGATTGAGTGCATAGTTGAGATGTTTATCCTGTCTTGATACAATGTGGCAAAGTAAGGGCTCAGACAGACAGAGACACATTTCATTTCAAAGAGATAGAGACAGACAGAGATTGTTTAATGAAGAATCTCGTGCTGCATTCTTGTGCTGCTGTAGGGGAGACTGGAGTAAGTTGAGCCAAAGGGGTAAGATGAGTCACCCTTTCTTCTAGGAAACCATACACATAATTTATAATTTGACCAAATATTTAGGAAGTGGTCATCATTTCATGGAGTCTGTGAAGGAAGAAACCACATGGAAAAAGTGGTAAGCAAGTTAGGTCCAAAACACAGATTTTCACCAAGTCAAATTAATTTAGTGTGTTAGATGTTTCATGATGCTTGTATTTTAACCAAAGTAGATACTTTTAAGATTGTTCTATATGTCAGTTGGGGTCTCTATGAGCTTCAATATGAGGTCCTAAACCTAGCCTGAAAGTGCATCCTTGTAGCTGTGTGAGCTAGTAGTCAAAATGTTTGCCTTGGGGTAAGTTGAGCCAGTGGTTGAGCCAGTGGTTGAGCCAATGGCAAGTTGAGCAAATATACATGTTTTCTTCTCAGGCTCAATGCAAGGCATTATCGCTGGGATATGAGGTAACATGACCTGGCCTATGTTAAAAGTTGTAACACTGTGCTCTGAGAGTCAGGAAGCAAGTTCAGGGAATGAGTGTTTTAATAAAATAAACAGAACATAATACAAAACAAGAAACACGAACAGCACACAGACCAGAAACAGAAACAATAACACCTGGGGAAGGAACCAAAGGGAGTGACTATATAGGGAAGGTAATCAGGGAAGTGATGGAGTCCAGGTGAGTCTGAAGACGTGCAGGTGCGCTTAATAATGGTGACAGGGGTGCGCCATAACGAGCAGCCTGGTGACCTAGAGGCCGGAGAAGGAGCACACATGACAAAGTGTTTAAAAAAAGTAGTGTTTTTTAGTTGTTAAAATATGCTTAAAATTATTAAAATAAAAAAAGCAATTATGCTTGTGTTGAATTGTGTTTGGGAAATAAAGATAGACATGGCTTTAAAAAGTTAGTGGTAATATTTCATTCAGCAGAAATTTGTAGGCGTCTTAATTTACCCCATACCAGGGGTAAGTGGTGCCAAGAGACCACTTTATTTGGACAAGCAATGTTTTCAAAACTGTAATGTTTTCATGAATTCTGATTATTTTCAGGGATACACACCATCCTGAAATATATTTGAAGTTTTGGAATGGCCTAGTCGAAGTCCAGTCCTAATCCCATTTGAGATGTTGTGACAGGACTTGAAACGAGCAGTTCATGCTTGAAAAGCCACAAATGTTACTGAGTTAAAGCAGTTCTGCATGCAAGAGTTGGCCAAAATTCCTCCACAGCGATGTGAGACTGATCAACAACTAGAGGAAGCATTTGGTTGTAGTCATTGCAGCTAAAGATGGCACAACCAGTTATTGAGTGTAAGGGGGCAATTACTTTTACACACAGGGGCATTGGGTGTTAACTTGGTTAATTAAATAAATAAAATAAGTATAAATTGTTTTATTTGTAAACTCAGGTTCCCCATTATCTAATATTAGGTTTTGGTTAAAGATCTGATAACATTAATTATTTAAAAGAAATGCAAAAATAGAGATAATCAGAAGGGGCGCAAGTACTTTTTCACGGCACTGTATGTAGATATCTTTGTCAGAAAGAACGCTATATTTCCGTTGACGGAGTGATGCTGAATGTAAAAAATGGCTCAACTTACCCCACTCTCCCCTAAGTGGTACCACATGTGGGCCTGCCTCGGGGTTTATAGAGATCCCTAAATCTCATTGGAGGAAGATGACAGGTTAACCCTGGACAGAGGGTCTGAGAGGGAGCTGGGCCCCAGAAGGTACTGGAAGACGAGCTTAGCATCAGTAGAGTGCAGCGACCCCTGGCCTCTACATCAAATCAAAGTTTATTTGTCACATGCTTGGTAAACAACAGGTGTAGACTAACAGTGAAATGCTGACTTACACAACAATGCAGAGAGAGAAAAGAGATAGAATAGAAAAATAATAACACAATAAATATGAGTAACGATAAGTTGGGTAAATGAGTAACGATAAGTTGGGTAAAAACACTGAGTGTACAAAACACCTGCTCTTTCAATGACATAGACTGACCAGGTGAATCCAGGTGAAACCTATGATCCCTTATTGATGTCACCTGTTAAGTCCACTGCAATCAGTGTAGATGAAGGGGAGGAGACAGGTTAAAGAAGGATTTAGAAGCCTTGAGACATTTGAGTCATGGATTGTGTATGTGTGTCATTCAGAGGGTGAATGGGCAAGACAAAATATTTGTGTCTTTGAACGGGGTATGGTAGTAGGTGCCAAGTGCACTGGTTTGAGTGTGTTAAGAACTGCAATGCTGCTGGGTTTTTCACGCTCAACAGTTTCCTGTGTGTGTCAAGAACGGTTCACCACCCAAAGACATCCAGCTAACTTGACACAGCTGTGGGAAGCATTGGAGTCAACATGGGCCAGCCTCCCTGGGGAAATCTTTTGACACCTTGTAGAGTCCATGCCCTGACGAATTGAGGCTGTGTTGATGGCAAACACGACTGTGTTGGTGTGTGTGGACAATGATCATTCCTTAGTGATGTGGACGAGGAACTTGAAGCTCTCTATCTGCTCCACTATAGCCCTGATTATGTGGATGTGGGCGTGCTCGGGCCTTCCATTTCCTCTGGTCCACGATCAGCTCCTTTGACTTTGAGGTTCAGGGAGAGGTTGTTGTCCTGGCACCACACTACCAAGTCTCTGACCTCCTCCCTGTAGACTGTCTCATCATCGTCGGTGATCAGGCCTACCACCGTCACATCGTCGGTAAACTTAATGATGGTGTTGCAGTTATGCGCGGCCACTCAGTCATGAGTGAACAGGGAGTACAGGAGGGGACTAAGCACTCACCCCTGAGGGGAACCCATGTTGAGGGTCAGCGTGGCGGATGTGTTGTTGCCTACCCTCACCACCTGGAGGCTGCCCGTCAGGAAGTCCAGGATCCAGTTGCAGAGGGAGGTGTTTAATCCCAGGGTCTTTAGTTTAGTGATGAGCTTGGAAGGCACTATGGCGTTGAACGCTGAGCTGTAGTCAATGCACACTATTCTCATGTAGGTGTTGCTTTTGTCCAGGTGGGAAAGGGCAGTGTGGAGTGCAATAGAGATTGTGTCATCTGTGGATTTGTTGGGGCGGTATATGATTTGGAGTGGGTCCAGGGTGTCTGGGATGATGGTGTTGATGTGAGCCATGACCAGCCTTTCAAAGCATTTCATGGGTACAGATGTGAGTGCTACAGGGCGATAATAATTTACACAGGTTATCTTGGCATTCTTGGGCACAGTGACTATGGTGATCTGCTTGTAACATGTAGGTATTACAGACTGGGGCAGGGAGAGGTTGAAAATGTCAGTGAAGACACTTGCCAGCTGGTCAGAGCATGCGCTGAGTAAGTGTCCTGGTAATCCGTCTGGCCCTGCGGCCTTGTGAATGTTAATCTGTTTAAGGTCTTACTCACATCGGCTACGGAGATCGTGAACAGCTGGTGCTCTCATGCATGATTCAGTGTTGCTAGCCTCAAGGCAAGCATAGAAGGTATTTAAATTGTCTGGTAGGCTTACATCACTGGACAGCTTGTGGTTGGGTTTCCCTTTGTAATCTGTAATAGTTTGCAAGCCCTGCCACATCCAACAAGCGTCAGATCCTGTGGAGTAAGATTTGATCTTGGTCCTGTATTTACGCTTTGCCTGTTTGAAGGTTTCTTCGGAGGGCACAGCGGGATTTCTTATAAGCGTCGGGATTAGTGTCCCGCTCCTTGAAAATCGGCAGCTTTAGCTCAGTGCGGATGTTGTCTGTAATCCATGGCTTCTGGCTGGGGTATGTACATACGGTCACTGTGGGGACGACATTATCGATGCACTTATTGATGAAGATGGTGACTGATGTGGTAAACTTCTCAATGCCATCGGCTGAATCCCGGAACATATTCCAGTCTGTGCTAGCGAAACAGTCCTGTAGCTTAGCATCCGCTTCATCGGAACACATAGGTATTGAGCGCATCACTGGTACTTCCTATTGAAATTCTTTGCTTGTAAGCAGGAATCAGGAGGATAGAGTTATGGTTAGATTTGCCAAATGGAGGTTGAGAGAGAGCTTTGTATGCGTCTATGTGTGTGAAGTAAAGGTGATCTAGAGTTTTTTTGCCTCTAGTTGCACAGGTGACATGCTGGTAGAAATTACCGTAATTTCCGGACTATTAAGCACACCTGAATATAAGCCGCACCCACTGAATTAATTTTTAATTTTTATTTTGAACATAAATAAGACGCACATGTCTATAAGCCGCAGGTGCCTACCGGTACATTGAAACAAATGAACTTTACACAGGCTTTAACGAAACACGGCTTGTAACAAAAATAAATAGGCTTTAACGAAACACGGCTTGTAACAAAAAATAAAAAATTTGCAGTAAGCTTTAGTTGTCTTTTTGCACTGAGTCAATTCCTCACGCTGCTGTTTCCAAGGTCTTATCATTGACTCATTAAGACCAAGCTCCCGTGCAGCAGCTCTATTTCCTTTTCCAACAGCCAGATCAATCTCCTTCAACTTGAAAGCTGCATCATATGCATTTCTCCGTGTCTTTGCCATGATGAGGGTGACAAAATGACTACCGTAATCAGAATGATGGGAAGTTTGAGAGTGCTCGATTTAATCTAAACAGTAAACAAAAAAGTTGTTTGACCTTAACCCGTTCGGCAATTTCATTGGTCTAATGAAAGCTTCATACCGCCAAAAAACTGAGCACGTCACAGAATGTGTTTTTTTGGAAAAAAAAAAAATTGAAAGCGGGAAAAATCCATATATTAGCCGCGTCATTGTTTAAGCCGCGGGGTTCAAAGCGTGGGAAAAAAGTTGCGGCTTATAGTCCGGAATTTACAGTAGGTCAAATGGATTTCAGTTTTCCTGCATTAAAGTCACCGGCCACTGCGACTGGAAGACCCATGAGGCGGTGCACAATTGGCCCAGCTTCGTCCGGGTTAAGGAAGGGTTTGGACGGCTGGGATGTCCTTGTCCCATTGCGCTCTAGTGACTCCTTGTGGTGGCCCGGCAATGCACGCACGCTGACTTCAGGTCACCAGTTGTACGGTGTTTCCTCCAACACATTGGTGTGGCTGGCTTCCGGATTAAGTGAGCAGTGTGTCAAGAAGTGGTGCGGCTTGGCAGGATCATGTTTCGGAGGACGCATGGTTCTCGTCTTTCTCCTCTCCCGAGTCCGTATGGGAGTTGCAGCGATGGGACAAGACTGTAACTACCAATTGTATATCATGAAATGAGATAGGAAAAAGTTTTAAAAAGTAAAAATAATAATAAAAAATAAATAAAGTCACCGGCCACTGGGAGCGCCACCTCTAGGTGAGCATTTTCTTGTTTACTTATGGCACTATACAGCTCGTTGAGTGTGGTCTTAGTGCCAGCATCGGTTTGTGGGAGTAAATAGACAGCTACAAAAAATATAGATGAAAACTCTCTTGGTAAATAGTATGGTCTACAGATTATCATGATGTATTCTACCTCAGGCGAGCAGAACCTCGTGACTTCCTTAATATTAGAGATTGCGCACCAGCTGTTGTTAACAAAGAGACACACACCCTTCCCCTGAGCTTCCCTGACACCACCATTTTGTCCTGCTGATGTATAGAAAAACCAGCTAGATTTACATTTGCCATGTCCTTTTTCAGCCATGACTCAGAGAAACATAGGATATTACAGTTCTTCAGATCACATTGATAGGATAGTCTCAAACGGAGCTCATCAAGTTTATTCTCCAGTGATTTCACGTTTGCCAATAGAACGGAGGGTACAGGCGGTTTATCCACTCTTCGACGTAGTCTCATAAGGTGTCCCACACGCCGGCCTCTGTAGCACCGTCTCCCCCTGGTCCACGATAATCAATGTCTCTCGCCCCGTCCAAATCGAGGTTAATGATAGCTGTTCTGATATCCAAAAGCTCTTTTCGACCATAGGAAACGATGGTGGAAACATTATGTAAAAAAAAAAAAAAGTTACCATCATTGCAAAAATAAATACACAAAATAGCACAATTGGTCAGATGCCCGTGAAACGTCCGCTATTCCCTCCAGCGCCATTCTCGTATGATGCGCTGGGGGAGATGGCCAGACATGGGGAGATGAACAGAGCAGTGCCCGTCACAGACAACAGACAGAGACAGGCACTTGAGAACTACTGTGACACCTTAAGCTCTCTGTGGAATGAAGATTTGGCACTCATTGACCTCTTACCAACAACAACTGAACATTCAGTAAGATATGCAATAAATCTATGGTATATCAAATGTCTGACTGGGCCTAGAATGAAACCTAGAAACACATCACTTTAATGATTATAATATTATGTCTATAATATTTTTTGGGTATTGTTTATGCAATACAGAGAGAGTTTATATTAATTATATTAATTGCATTTCATTGGTCTCAATTGCTTTCATGTGCTCCAAAGGAGATGAAGCATGTGGTAAATGTCCCAGGATCACTTTCCTTTCCTTGCTTTTGTTTCTCTCCTAAGAAAATGTATTTATTATTCATAGTATGTCCACCAGGGAGGGAGTCATTCAGAACATTGGAACAACTCTCCATAGACTCCTGTGAGAAAACCCAAGCTCAGCATATATATTTATGAATCATAATGTCCCAGTTAAATCCTGACCATTGATCACTATGGGTCAGATAGAGTTGCTTTCACAGAATGTCTCTGTTTGAATGCTGCTCAGCCTTCAAACTGGCCCTCTCACATTCAACCCCACGTTGTGACATCACTCCAGGCTGTGATTGCCTCCTGTAGCTGAGAGACAGGAACCTTGTCCAGTTCACGCATGTCAGGAATACTTTAGTCAACCACTCCTACACCAGTCCATTTAAAACCGGTGTAATCGGTCCATTTCATCCCTTCTCTGTCTCTCTTGTCAGATCTTTGGGGAGACAGAGCCGGTGCGGATGACGTCGGAGGGCTCAGACTGTCGATGTAAGTGCATCATGAGGCCACTGAGCAAGGATGCGTGCCAGCATCTGAGGAGTGGAAAAGCACGGGTGGAAGACTTCTACACGGTGGAGACCGTCAGCTCTGGATCGGACTGCAAGTGTTCCTGCACAGCCCCTCCCTCCTCCCTCAACCCCTGCGAGAATGAGTGGAAGATGGAGAAGCTGAAGAAACAGGCCCCAGAGCTTCTCAAGGTGACGGGAGGTGCAGCAGTAACAGACACTAACTGTAACTTGGTGGCAAAATAACCTTATAACTGTAAATGTTAGTCGTAAAATCAGGTAATTGACTGTGTAAAGACAGTGACCGAGACCCTGATTACGTGTGTGTGGTTTGATCCTGAAGATACAGTATACGTAACCATGGGAGAAGTAGAAACAGGATGTCCCTGTAATTGTTCAAATGAAAGCTTCAGGGTTGTTACACAGACCCTTCACTATGACATCACTGGATTGTCTGTCTGATATCCATCTGCTAATAACATCTCAGCACCTCTGAGGACCTTCATATCTGAAGCACACATTCCTTTTTCACTGGCAGTGAGAGGAGAGGAGGCACGCTATGTAGCATATGAACAGAACAACCAGAACCAGATGTGTGATCTGACTGGATTTAGGCCTTCTGCACTCTTTTAAGGTCCTCACTACTGAATAGTGTCTGTTCCAGGTGCATAGGAGTCCAAAAAAAAGAATACTGGAAGAGATGGAGACCTGCACACTGTCCAAAACTGAGGCTTGAATGAAAAATAGACATGTTTATTAGAACATCACTGTGCCCCCCAAAAAATGATTGTGCAATAAATTGTATAAAGGAAAGGTGAAAACAAAACACAAACGTTTCGGCCCCGGGCCATCCTCAGTGGATTTAGACTTAGCCATAGATTAAGCCTGGTTTTTGTTTCGTGTTAATACTCTCCTCTGTGCTGTGGGTGTACAGCTCCATTCCATGGTGGACCTACTGGAGGGGACGCTGTACAGCCTGGACCTTATGAAGGTTCACTCCTACATCAATAAGGTGGTCTCCCAGATGAACACACTAGAGGAGGTAAGCACAAAAAAACAACGTTCAGGTATAGTGGAACAAGTGCCACAATAACTAGGACATTAAACAAAAACCAGGGTACACTAGGTTTGCATGCCTTTCTACATACTGTGTTTGAGTGTATTTGGGATCTTTCCAAGGGTTCTAAGCTGTTAAAGCTGTCTAAGGTCCTTTATGGAGACAGAGCTGATTAAATGGTTTGTGATTGGATACTAGTAATCCCCCCCCCCCCCCCCAAACTGCATGGCTACAGTAATGTTTTTATAATCTATTTACAAAAGGGTTCCTTTTCGGTTAGAGTTATTTGCACATTTGTACAATGGACTGGTCTGATTCTTAGAACACGTCTGTTTCTCCAGACAATCAAGACCAACCTGACTCGGGACAATGAGTTTGTAAGGGACAGCATGATCACTCTGACAAACCAGTTTAAGAGGTATGAGAACTACTCAAACATTATGATGAGCATCAAGAAGGAGATCTCCAGCCTGGGGCTACAGCTACTGCAGAAAGACCAAACAGAGACCAAAGCTCAGGTAAGTGTGTCTCAAGCAAACACACAAACACACACACACACACACACACACACACACACACACAAAAGCTTGCTCACAAATTACACATCAAACACACACAAACGTTCACATGCCCACAGACGCACCGTAAATCACAGGCTTGAATGTTAATGTTTACAGGACACCAATGATGAGAAAACCAAAGAGACCGTTAAAAAACCTAACAAAAAGCCCCCTGCATCCAAGCCCCCACCCAAGCCGCCCAAGGAAAAGGTTGTAAAACCCAAGAAAGAGAGCACCAAACCTGGGAAGCCCATCAAGCCTGACCCCACAGCCAAGGCCAAGGTGGCAGGGCACCAGCCGGGGGTAGTGAGGGGCATCACATACTACAAAGCAGCCAAGGTGGATGGGGACGGGCATGTCACAGGCGGTAAAGGTGAGAGAAAAGGGGCCGATACAGGGGGAGAGTTTGACCACTCTCTCTCCCAGCCCAGTGTATATGGAGCCCCTCTTAAGACAACATTAGAATGTGACTTCAGCTGAGTTAGCAGCGCTCAGCCAGCCTGTAGGAGATCATTTACATGCTGTTCTAATGTGCTCAGACCCTATTGTGACTGTTATAAACTAAACCAATTCAAATGTAAGCAAATGTAAGTTATACTCTTTTTTGGGGGGGGGGGTTCTTCATTACATAATGCAGGATCTGCATTGCACCAGACTGATCTGGAGTCCCATAGAGCGGCGCACAATTGGCCCAGCGTAGTTAGGGGAGGGTTTGGGGAGGGTTTGGCCGGGGTAGGCCGTCATTATAAAATAAGAATTTGTTCTTAACTGACATGCCTAGCTAAATAAAAAAATATGAATACAAAAATATTTCAGATTCCCAACGGAGACAGATATTGTTCATTCTATTTCTGTATAGAGCAAGCCATTTGGATTTGAATGAAAGATGATGTTCTTGCACAAGTGTGATAAAAGAGTGTAAATCTTCCTGCTACATGTATACTCTTGGCAGCTCTGCCAGAGGAAATGAAACAGTGAATCCTTCATCTTGTAGATCACCAGATCCTCAGTACAAGACTTATCCTGCTGTTGTTTTTTTAACAAAGCAGGGCTTGGGCCATTGGAGGATCAAATTGCTTGTGTGCATTCAGCGAGCAGGAAATCCATTTTTTATATTGACATAATACATCGAGCTAATGGAATGCTGTTTCAATAACATTGCCACATATATGACATGCCCCAGCTTCACACCTAGCATACAATGTGTGGGAGAACCTCATCACTGTGCAGATGAAGCTGACAAAACATTTCCTGACTCCTTCAAATCCTCTTTAAGTTTACAAAAAGAAAGAAGGACCAAGGCACTCTTCATATAATTCATAAAAATGCCTTTATTTGTATAACATGTTCAATGGAACAAAGATTTTAAAACTCCGAAGCATTTCGGCTGTATGGCCTTCGTCAGGGAGTACAAAGATATGATGATACAATGTCTTCTTTTAAACAAAGCATTTTCCAATCAACCCTGATTGAAGAGGGAGTGGTTACAGAATAGTTAATACTCCATACCAAGCAAACCGGGAACATTCCCAGAATATTAGCTAAGATTCCCATTAATCTCTAACATCAGTATGATAACGTCCCCAATTTTTTTTTTTTTATGTAATAAATATCTTTGGTTTGTTCTCCTAACATTCACAAAAATGTTGTGCACAACACCACAGAACATTCCCCAAAAGTTCTCATTCGTTTTCCAGGCAATGGAATAACACAATATACAAGTAACGTTTTCCCAGCAAACCAAAATTGGTTCTGTGTCACGGTCGTTGTAGTAAATGGACCAAGGCACAGCTGGTCGAGTGCTCATCTTAACTTTATTTGTGAACACTTAAATAAACAAAACAAGAAACGAGCAACCTAGCAGTCTTGCATGCTAAATACAGCAGTGCTAAGAACAACCTCCCACAATACCCATAACAAACATGCTCCTAAATATAGCACCTTCAATCAGAGGCAATGATAACCAGCTGCCTCCAATTGAAGGCCCCAATCCCAATTACCTAAACATAGATCTAAATACCCTAGAACAGACATAGAACTATACAACATAGAACTAAACCAAAAACCCCGGAATACATAAATCAAATGCCCCTCTACATAAACACACACTCAAAACCATATAAAACAAATACCCCCTGCCACGTCCTGACCAAACTATAATAACAAATAACCCCTTTACTGGTCAGGACGTGACATTCTGTGAAAGTTCCCAGAACGTTGGTTAGGTTGCGGCTAGCCTCTGCCAAGTCCCCAAAAACTGGATGTTCTGGTTTTCAGGGGAAATGGAAGGAGAGCCTTCCGCTTTTGGACATTAACAAGGCAACACTCCATCTTAAAACCTTTTACTGCAGTGGGTTAAATCAGGGTCACACAGTGTTTCTTGGTAGTCTTAAATAAGTCTGCTTTGAAACAAAAGTATACACCTCACACACATGGTTGCCAAAATACAAAATATGCTCAGTTGTGATGACATTCATACAATGTTTAAGTTAGGTTGCACAGGACATTCCCTTAATTTTACAAGAATATTCTTGTGATATTCACAAAGGTTGCACAGAACATTCCCACAATGTTGCATAATGTTCCACAATTTCCAAATAAGTCTGTTTTTATGACATTCATAGTATATTTGTTTTAGGTTTAACATAATATTCCATTGATGTTCACACAATATACAGTACCAGTCAAAAGTTTGGACATACCCACTCATTCAATGGTTTTTCTTTATTGTAGAATAATAGTGAAGACATTGAGAGAATGTCAAGCGTGTGCAAAGCTGTCAAGGCAAAGGGTGGCTACTTTGAAGAATCCCAAATATAAAATATATTTTGATTTGTTTAACACGTTTTTGGTTACTACACGATTCCATATGTGTTGATGTCTTCTATTATTCTACAATGTAGAAAATAGTAAAAAAATAAAGAAAAACCCTGGACTGAGTAGGTGTGTCCAGACTTTTGATTAGTACTCTACAGTTGACCTTGTCTCAGAGGTCTTCAGAACATTTCTAGAGCATGTTATATTTAAGTTTTACCTAATATTACCACTACATTCTCAGCATGCAAATGTGTAGCTCTTTAAAGCAGATTGGAATACATCCCAGTATGTTTCTCTTCAGATTTAAGGGCAATTTGCATTTGAGGACTGTATTGTAGACCTACTACAGTGTGTAGGCCACACAGCATTTTAATTTAGAGCACATTGGAACAGCCTTCAATCATACAGTACAAACACAACTATATCTTTACACTTTATACACTGACAATATGCACATGTGGCGTTTGAACCAGCAATGTTTGGTTCCCAAGTCAGGTTTTTTTTTATCATCTGCCACACCAGGGAAGCTCTCTTACGCCTTCTTTTTTCAGTGTGGCAGTATGGTCAATCAGGAATTTCATTCTTCCTTTTTAGCCTTCTTACACATAACTAACCCAGGGATATACCCGATAATACCCGAGTTATTCACCATCACGTCACCCATCCTCTTTATCTACGGCATACTGCTGGGCCCATATTTACAAGGTATCCAAAACTATGAGTGCTAATCTAGGATCAGTTTTGCTTTTCAGATCATGAAAAATAAGAGAGGGGGGAGCATGTCAAGCGACTCAAAGTAGATATTATATTGGGTGTGTTTTTTAAAAAGGTGAACAGTCCATTTTTACACAATGTTTTATTTTTACAGTTAGTCTAAATTCTGCATTTCTGGTTAGATTCAAAAAATCTGGATGAAATAAATACATCCTCTCTTTTAGTAGAGTGTATCTGAGCCTCAATTTCACAGTTTTCTTCAAAAGAAACATGGTTAAAGAATATGTGGGATTGAACCTGCAAATCTCAAATCAGCAACCAGATCATTAACCCTCTGTGCCACCAGGAGATAACTGTGGCTTTGCAGGGTTTTTTCACTCTAATATGGTCAATCAGGAAACAGAACAAAATGTTTGAGTTATTAAAATATTCCCATCCTCTTCATATGCTGTGTACTTGTAACACTGTAATGCGATTTCAGTCTTGGAGGAGTGTTTTCTGACCGATTCTGCATTTGGTTAATGATGTTTGTCCTCCATGAGACACTGTAGACACGGAAGCCTATTTCACTTACTCAAAATCCCCAGGATGAATCTAAGATAACTCAAGAAATCTGGCATTCATTTAAAAAAATTGCAGATTATGTTTTAGTTGCGCAATTTTACATCTACAGTGCATTCGGAAAGTACTCAGACCCCTTCACTTTTTCAACATTTTGTTACGTTACAGCCTTATTCTAAAATTGATTAAATCATTTTTCCCTCTCATCAATCTACACACAATACCCCATAATGATAAAGCGAAAACAGGTTTTTAGAAATTTTGGCAAATGTATTAAAAATAAAAAACAGAAATACCTTATTTACATAAGTATTCAGACCCTTTGCTATGAGACTCAAAATTGAGCTCAGGTGCATCCTGTTTCCATTGATTATCTTGATGTTGCTTCAACTTGATTGGAGTCCACCTGTGGTAAAGTCAACTGATTTGACAAGATTTGGAAGGGCATACACCTGTCTATATAAGGTCCCAGAGTTGACAGTGCAGTTCAGAATAAAAACCAAGTCACGAGGTCGAAGGAATTTTCCGAAGAGCTCTGAGACATTATCGTGCCGAGGCACAGATCTGGCGAAGGGTACAAACAAAAATTCTGCAGCATTGAAGGGCCCCAAGAACACAGTGGCCTCAATCATTCTTAAATGGAAGAAGTTTGGAACCACCAAGACTCTTCCTTGAGCTGGCTGCCCGGCCAAACTGAGGAATCGGGGGAGAAGGGCCCTGGCCAGGGAAGTGACCAAGAACCCAATGGTAACTCTGACGGATCTCCAGAGTTCCTCTGTGGAGATTGGAGAACCTTCCAGAAGGACAACCATCTCTGCAGAACTCCACCAATCAGGCATTTAGGGTAGAGTGGCCACGTGGAAGCCACTCCTCAATAAAATGACAGCCCGCTTAGAGTTTGCCAAGAGGCACCTAAGGGACTCTCAGTACCATGAGGAACAAGATTCTATGGTCTAATGAAACCAAGATTGAACTCTTTGGCCTGAATGCCAGGCGTCACGTCTGGAGGAAACCAGGCACAGCTCATCACCTGGCCAAAACCATCCCTACGTTGAAGCATGGTGGTGGCAGCATCATGTTGTGGGGATGTTTTTCAGCGGAAAGGACTGGGAGACTAGTCAGGATCGAGGGAAAAATGAACAGAGCAAAGTACAGAGAGTTCATTGATGAAAAGCTGCTCCAGAGTGCTCAAGACTTCAGACTGGGGCGAAAGTTCACCTTCCAACAGGACAACGACCCTAAGCACACAGCCAAGACAACGCAGGAGTGGCTTAGGGACAAGTCTCTGAGTGTCCTTGAGTGGCCCAGCCAGAGCCCGGTCTTGAACCCGATCGAACATCTCTGGAGAGACCTGAAAATCGCTGTGCAGCAACGCTCCCCATTGAACCTGACAGAGCTTGAGAGGTTCTGCAGAGAAATACAAAATACAGATGTGCCAAGCTTGTAGTGTCATACCCAAGAAGACTCGAGAGTGTAATCGCTGCCAAAGGTGCTTCAACAGAGTACTGTGTAAAGGGTCTGAATTTTTATTACATTTGCAAAAATGTCTAAAACCTGTTTTTGCTTATCAATATGGGGTATTGTGTGTAGATTGATGGGGGGGGAACGTTTTAATCAATTTTAGAATAAGGCTGTAACGTAACAAATGTGGAAAAAGTGAAGGGGTCTGAATACTTTGCGAATCCACTTTAACTAAGTTGTGTGGTACAGTATTTCTCAGGTAAAAAAAATGGTCGACGTGTTGTCTTATGTAAACAAAGACGTAGCTGCTGGGCAGGTCTGTCTCACTGTGTATGCTATTGTATAGAGAGCAATCACCGCAGCTGTTCACTCCATGTTAGTGGGCAAATGGATATCGTCAAATCAAAACCCAACCTTAATTAACCCGTTGTGACACGCAGATGTTACAAACTCCATTTAAGAGGAAACGGACTTTATGACCAAAATGATCCTATTTACACTTTGTAGTCAATTTTATCACTAGAATAACTGTTTCAGACTTGAATTGATGCGACATAGATTATTTTCTAAGGGATTTGTTGCTTTTAAAGGCTGTCGCTCTTTAAGGAGCTAGACATTTGCATGCTGATGTTGTGGTAATATTAGGTCAAACTATAACATGTTCTTGAAATGTTCTGAGGACCTCCAAGACAAGGTCAAATGTATATTGTGTGAACATCAATGGAATATTATGTTAAACCTAAAACAAATATGCTATGAACGTCATAAAAACATACTTATTTGGAAATTGTGGAACACTGTACAACATTGTGGGAATGTTCTGTGCAACCTATGTGAATATCACAAGACTATTCTTGCAACATCCCAAACAACATGCATAACTTAATTAAATATTCTGTGAACCTTGGAAGAGCTTAGACCAGATGTTCTGTCAACATTCTGACAACATTATAGGAATGTCTTGTGCAACCTAAAGTAAACATTGTATGAATGTCATCACACTTTCGTGTTTTGGGAACCTATCTCTTGTAATGTACCCACACTATTCCCACAACCTAATTCAATGTTCTGGGAACCTATAAAGAACTCAGAAAGGCTTTTTTTGTTAACATTCTTGCAACATCAAAGGTTTTGTGCACCCAGATAGAAACATTATCTGAATGTCAGCCTAACTGGACAGTTTAAGTGTTTTCGGGAATCTCTTGTTATATGCCCACAATGTTCCTACAACCTAAAGAAACATTCTGGGAACATTTAAAGAACAGATTAAATGTGTTCTAGGAACGTTCTAGTCACAGTCACGTTCTAGGAAAGTTCTAGTCACATTATAATCATCAGCACGACTGGACATTTTTTTGTGTCATGAGAACATTTGCTACAACCTAACTAATGTTCTAGGAACCGGTTTTGGTTTGCTGGGTAACTCTAGTTGAATGGATAGGTATGCTAGGTTTGCTCAAGGTTCAGATGGACCTATGCTGTTAGATCATGTGTTCTGCCATGCCTAGCCGTTTAGCCATACTTTGGTGAGTCCAGCCACCTTTGTCAATCCAGTGAAGCAAATCAGCTTACTTTCCATAATCTCACAAAGAACAGGAGGGCCTTTTTTTCAAAGGTGAATTGCATCTATTAGATAAAAGACGATGTGGCTTTTCTTTCACCACAACAATACCTGTGATTTTGACTATAGAGACCCACAGCACATTCTCTTATCTATGCCTGCCTCCTGATTCCTAAGGCTTTCCCTGACTCTCTATCTTGCTGTTAAGCCTTTAACAGATACATGTGGTCAGGTAGTGTGCACGGCTGGCACTATGAGGTTCAGAGTGCGAGTGTTGTGCAGATGCGCTGCTTATGTAGCAGGGAGAGGCGTTTTATCTCACATGTGTCTAGCAGCACAGGAAGTGAGAGTAGGCTAGGCTAGAACAGGATAGGACAGGATAGGATTAACTTTAATGTTCCAATGGGAAAATTGTCTTAGACTCACAGTACTGCTGTATACAAAATAAACACTGTACATTACACACTCAACATAATACATACATTGCACTTTACTCTTAGCATGATACACTTCTCATATAGCCACATACATAATACTTTGCATATTCTCTTATTCTGTCAGTGGCGTACTAACACACTTTACTTATTGCTGTTTAGGTATTTGATGGACATGGGAATGAAGGAGTGCTTATACCTGTTCAGCTTACACATGAGGACCCTATAGCGTCTACTTGAGGGGAGGAGCGGATATTCAGAGTATAGTACATGGGAGGGATCTGAAATACTTTTCTCCGCTTGTCTGTTAACGGTCTGTTCAGAAATAGTGTTGTCTCACACCCATGACCTTCATGGCAGTTTGTATCAGGCGGGAAATTTGGGATTTCAGTTAGACTGATACATTTCCAGTAATATGAGTAACAGAGGCGAGCAGACTCAGTCTGGCCCTCTCCTCCTGGTACTGTCCTCTGTTCTGATATTCTCTCTCCATGGCCAAGGATAAGAAAATGTCATGTGAGGGCTGTGGAATTCTGAATCCAAACAGACAGAGGCAGAGGCAGCGGGACCGACTTGGTTACAGAGGAGGGGACAGAGAAAGTGAGAGGAAGCTGGCATGCTCTGTGTGCTGCATAACTAATGCATTCCCCTTTGATGTGGCCCCGGGAAATCTCTGGTACTGTACAGTGTCTGTCTCTCTGACAGAGGTCTCAAAAGCAGCTCATACAGGGCCTGTGGCTCTGAGGTTCTATTTGACTAATTTAGCCAGTTAATTCTAGTGAAAACACGTGAAGACAAGGCCCCTCCAGAGTTTCATTTTGACTAACTAAATTCCATGGCCTGCTTTCCAATACTTCATCCCTTTATCCTCAGACAACGCTGCCAAGACTCAAACCGTCCAACACGTCAAAGAGACACACTCGGAGGACGGAGGCGCTGAAATCATCTTGGAAACCATAAAGGGAACCACAGCTGAGTCGACAACTACCACAGAAACTGCTGTCACTACCACGACAACAATGGCAGCAACAACAACAACAGCCAGTACCACAATGCCATCTACTACCACTACCACCACCACCACCAGTGCAGCAGGAGTAGAGAGGCTAGACAGACCAGCTCCCACCATCATGCTCTTCCTGGACAACTCAGACAACAACAGCCGGCCAATCCTACACAGAGCAGGTAGCCTGACCTACACAATACCCTACTGTACACTACACTACACCCTATATCAACTGAATGTGCTCATTTACAGCAATACTGACAGTCAATGTTATGACTCTGTTCAGTTCAGTAACAGATAAGCATGTAACGTTTAGCTGCCAGAATATGTGTGACTGTGAAATTGGATGATTGGAAACTCATGCAGGCCATTATTTATCCATTTTTGTCTGGTAGTTTTTGTGTTGACTATTTTGAGCTGTACTTGGCAGGGAAGATCCTAGACTGTGAGGGGACCCTGGCATCTATCGAGCTTCCAGAGAAGCAGCACAGCTATGGGCGGAATGAGGGAGCCTGGATGAAGGATCCCCTGGCAAAGGACTCCAAGATCTACGTCACTAACTATTACTATGGCAACAACCTGGTGGAGTTCCGAAACCTGGACAACTTCAAGCAAGGTGGGCATGGCATAGAGAGATACATATTATAGACCAGGGTTCCCCAACTAGCAGCCTGGGTATTTATTTGAATTGTTGGACATAAGACTGTAAAAACACTAGCAAATCACTCCAAGTGATTTTAATTTTGGAAATCTGTTCCAAAGTATTCTCATGCAAAATAGAGAGATACAGTTGAAGTCAGAAGTTTACATACACCTTAGCCAAACACATTTAAACTCAATTTTTCACAATTCCTGACATTTAATCCTTGTAAAAATTCTCTGTCTTAGGTCAGTTAGGATCACAACTTTATTTTAAGAATGTGAAATGTCAGAATAATAGTAGAGAGAATGATTTATTTCAGCTTTTATTTCTTTCATCACATTCCCAGTGGGTCAGATGTTTACATACACTCAATTAGTATTTGGTAGCATTGCCTTTAAATTGTTTAACTTGGGTCAAGTGTTTTGGGTAGCCTTCCACAAGCTTCCCAAAATAAGTTGGGTGAAATTTGGCCCATTCCTCCTGACAGAGCTCATGTAACTGAGTCAGGTTTGTAGGCCTCCTTGCTTACATACACATTTTCTATAGGATTGAGGTCAGGGCTTTGTGATGGCCAAATACCTTGACTTTGTTGTCCTTAAGACATTTTGCCACAACTTTGGAAGTATGCTTGGGGTCATTGTCCATTTGGAAGACCCATTTGCGACTAAGCTTTAACTTCCTGACTGATGCTCCCTCCCTCCCTCCCCTCAGACTGACCATTAGATGCAGGCCATCAGTCCAGTAAAACAATAAGCAAATAATTATGCCTCACAAGTAATAAAACAAATTATCAATTACCAGTGTTATCATACACCTAACATTTTTTTTATACAATTTTAAAATGGTCTAAGAAGAACAACATTGGCAGGACAATTCAAGCGTAGCCAATATGCAGTGATAATGTATTGGGCCTATAGCCTATTGCACAAACCTAATTGCAACAGAACTGTTTTTAATTGGTTAATGTTGCATAGACTTATGTTTTTTAAGTCCTTTTTTCTACCTGAGTGGTAGATCTCGGCATGCATTTTGACTCAAAGTGATCTTGACTCAGAAAAGGTTGGTGACCACTGCTCTACGGTGACCCATGAAATGTAGTGAGTGTACACTATAGTAGCTTGAGACTCAAATTCGCAGGTTTTAGTTGTCATACTGTGCTTTTCGTTCCACACACAAAGTTCCTAAAACAGCTGGGTGGGAAAAATCCACCCCTTCTTGCACTAGTAATTGGAGAGAGAAATAGGATTACTCCTTTTAACTGACTGGGTGAAATTATCTTTCTCACAGGACTAGCCTGGTTGATTTAGAGGTGTTAGGACATTGTTTTTTTAAACTCACTAACATCTTGCAAAGTGTACAGAGATTTTGCTCAGATATCCAGTAGGGTGGTGAGTTCACAGCAGCGTGCGGATGGCTAGGTATCTCTGTGAGTGGCTGTGATCTCTGCTTAGGCAGGGCTGGCCTCTCATTTGAACTGGCCATAGCTGAGGGATTAGAGGCATTGGCTGGCCTCGGGGGGGAAAAGTGCTGTGCTATGGGGTTGTTTTTGTCCTTCGCTGCAGCTTCATTCATTATCTAAATCACACTTCCTGAGATGGAAATGTAAGAGAGCAGATGTGACCAGATATGAGTGTAACCCTAATAACAGGACATCTGTTTGGACAGCAGGGAGTGGGATAGTAAAACAGAAACTAACCAGTCTCTCATGTGAAACAATTGTATAAACTTTTATGGAACTATTAAAATGTTTGTGTGTGTGACACCTGTGAAACCCAGAATGACTTGATTTATTCTTAATTTTACATGATGTTAGCATAATGTCTGGGGGGTCAACATGGTATGTAGTTAGCGCTCACTAAACATGTACATATTTGGTCCTGTTAGGTCGTTGGAGCAACCTCTTCAAATTGCCTTACAATTGGATCGGCACAGGCCATGTGGTGTACAACGGAGCATTTTACTACAACAGAGCTTTCACCAAAAACATCATTAAGTACGACCTAAGGATGCGCTACGTGGCCGCCTGGACCCTCCTGCATGACGTGGTTTACGAGGACACCACCCCTTGGAAGTGGAGAGGCCACTCGGACATTGACTTTGCCGTGGACGAGAGTGGGCTGTGGGTGATCTACCCTGCCACGGACTATGACTACTCTCAGCAGGAGGTGATCGTCATCAGTAAGCTGGACCCTGGGGATCTGTCCATGAAGAAGGAGACAACTTGGAGGACGGGCCTGAAGAGAAACTCCTACGGGAACTGCTTCATCATCTGTGGGGTGCTGTACGCTGTGGACGTCTATAACCAGAAGGAAGGGGAGGTGAACTATGCCTACGACACCCACACCAACTCAGAGGCTATCCCTCGTCTGCCCTTTACCAACGAATACGCCTACACCACCCAGATCGACTACAATCCCAAGGAGAAGGTCCTGTACGCCTGGGACAATGGACACCAGATCACATATAACATACACTTTGTTGACCAATGAGCACAGGGGTTTTGCGCTCAGGTAAAGTATAGGCAATCAGCACCATGACAAGTTCACTATCCCCATAGAGATAAGAGAGATGCTCAGTAATAGATGCAGTAAAGAGGTCAATGGAACGTAGACAGCGGGGGATAGAAGAACGACGCCAGATTGGGGCACATTCAAATCTGATCTATTGAAGTGGATATTCATCAAGTCCATTATCATTGATGTATTGTAACAGGCCTACAATGTGGTTACTAAAGTCCAATTTTGATATATTTGGCTGTTTTTGCTGCATAACATTTAGAAGTAGTCCCTGTTCAGGTTTAGAAGAAGTAACTGCTAAATGCTAACTCCCGTTCGAATAAACTGGTAGCGTAGCTAGCACTGAGAAATCGGTGGTGGTAGTCAATGTTGTTTTTAACTGTAATGCAGTTCATTGGTGAAGATGACATGAACATGTGTTGGGGTTGACATCCATACAGCATTATACTCTGATTTTCACCTCAACACAGTGTGAAATACACATATAAACAATAGCCTAAATGTAGGTTAATTTTAATAGGGGGCAGTGAGGAGATTTGGATCTTTCCCTTCGAGCGTTTCCATGGCATTTTCATTGTTTTGGTGAAGTTCCATTGACCTCTTTACCGGATCTATGGACAGTCCAGCAGCGGCCATATTAGATTCAACAGCCAACACTCCTCTTTCAATGCATACTAACCAATACACTTGACAGCATACCATGCGTCCCGTACACAACAAGGTTCCTGGTCAATGTGGACTCTATATTGGGATGCTCTTGTAAATCACGAACGGCTCATTTATTCCACCCATTTTATTTTTATGGCCCATCAAACTCTATCCTGTCACCTAGCACTATGATCATCTGTAATTTTCATTTCAGGCCTATTGATGATGTTTGTTTTTTTAACTTGTATAAATGTTGCTGCGTACTGTAGTGTTAACTGTTCAAATTGTTTCTTTCAGTGAGGATGAGGGATGCTTTGAATATACAGTACCAGTCAAAAGTTTCTACCTTGTAGAATAATAGTGAAGACATCGAAACTATGAAATAACACACATGGAATCATGTAGTAACCAAAAAAGTGTGAAACAAATCAAAATGTATTTTATATTTGAGATTCTTCAAAGTAGCCACCCTTCTGCCTTGATGACAGCTTTGCACACTCTTGACATTCTCTCAAGCAGCTTCATGAGGTAGTCACCTGGAATGCGTTTCAATTATTATTATTTTTACCTTTATTTAACTTAAGAACAAACTCTTATTTTCAATGACAGCCTAGTTACAGTGGGTTAACTGCCTTGTTCAGGGACAGAAGGACAGATTTTTACCTTGTCAGCTCGGGGATTCAATCTTGCAACCTTCCAGTTACTAGTCCAACGCTCAAACCACTAGGCTACCTGCCAGTGTGCCTTGTTAAAAGTTAATTTGTGGAATTTCTTTCCTTCTTAATGTGTTTGAGCCAATCAGTTGTGACAAGGTAGGGGTGGTATACAGAAGATAGCCCTATTTGGTAACAGACCAAGTCCATATTATGGCAAGAACAGCTCAAATAAGCAAAGAGAAATGACAGTCCATCATTACTTTAAGACATGAAGGTCAGTCAACCCAGAAAATGTCAAGAACTTTGAAAGTTTCTTCAAGTGCAGTCACGAAAACCATCAAGCGTTATGATGGAACTGGCTCTCATGAGGACCGCCACAGGAACGGAAGACCCAGTTACCTCTGCTGCAGAGGATAAGTTCATTAGAGTTAACTGCACCTCAGATTGCAGCCCAAATAAATGCTTCACTGAGTTCAAGTAATAGTCACATCTCAACATCAACTGTTCAGAGGAGACTGCATGAATCAGGCCTTCATGGTTGAATTGCTGCAAAGAAACAACTACTAAAGGACACCAATAAGAAGAAGAGACTTGCTTGGGCCAAGAAACACGAGCAAAGGGACATTATACAGGTGGAAATCTGTCCTTTGGTCTGATGAGTCCAAATTTGAGATTTTTGGTTCCAACCGCCGTGTCTTTGTGAGACGCAGTGTCGGTGAGTGGATGATCTGCGCATCTGTGGTTCCCACCGTGAAGCATGGAGGAGGAAGTGTGATGGTGTGGGGTGCTTTACTGGTGACACTGTCAGTGATTTATTTAGAATTCAAGGTACACTTAACCAGCATGGCTACCACAGCTTTCTGCAGCGATACACCATCCCATCTGGTTTGCACTTAGTGGGACTATCATTTGTTTTCAACAGGGCAATGACCCAAAATACCTCCAGGCTGTGTAAGTCTATTTGACCAAGAAAGAGAGTGATGGAGTGCTGAATCAGATGACCTGGCCACCACAACCACCCGACCTCAACCCAATTGAGATGGTTTAGGATGAGTTGCACCGCAGAGTGAAGGAAAAGCAGCCAACAAGTGCTCAGCATATGTGGGAACTCCTTCAAGACATTCCAGGTGAAGCTGGTTGAGAGAATGCCAAGAGTGTGCAAAGCTTTCATCAAGGCAAAGGGTGGCAAAGGGTGACTACTGAAGAGTTTGAAGAGTTCCCACGTTTAACACTTTTTTGCTTACTACATATGTGTTATTTCATAGTTTTGAAGTTTTCACTATTATTCTACAATGTAGAAAATAGTAAAAATAAAGAAAAACGCTTGAATTAGTAGGTGTGTCCAAACTTTTGACTGGTACTGTATATGAACTCACAAAAACAATATACACGAGTTTCTAAACTGAAGATGTTGTATTCACTTGTAATTTTCCAGAAATGTATACTTCATATCTCCATTGTTGTTGCTTTGCATACATTTTGTATAAAGTTATATGTTAATTTTTTGTTTGAATGAAAACTATACGGTTGTTGCTGCTAGTAACATTTACACGGTCACTACATCTGTCATCATCATTTTGGCGTATTTGTAAACCATTACTTCATAGGAAATGAACTGTCATGGAGGTCAATTATGTAAATGCATACAGATGTACAGTACCGTCTTCTAAAGGAATTATAATCCATGAACCTCCGACAGTTTCTGATCTATGATGAGTCATAAATGATTGTACCTCTATGTAGTGCATGTACTGCCGTTATGAAGAGTTATGAAGACCACTAATTCAAATAAAGTTTTGCATAAATATCTTTTGAGCATTTTACTATCATATTTGATTTATTTTGAAACAACCACTTTAATGACTAATATGTATTTTTAATCTATTTTGATGGTTTGGTTAAGTTTACACAGAAATGTGCATGACTAATTACAGCACGGCAATTTTTTTATTCGTAATGTCACAGTCTTTGATACACAATTTTGACAGAAAGGATTTTAATTTGGAAATGTTATAATCTCAGCAAAAAAAGAAACGTCCTCTCACTGTCAACTTCGTTTATTTTCAGCAAACTTAACATGTGTAAATATGTGTATGAACATAACAAGATTCAACAACTGAGACATAAACTGAACAAGTTCCACAGACATGTGACTAACAGAAATGGAATAATGTGTCCCTGAACAAAGGGGGAGTCATAATCAAAAGTAACAGTCAGTACCTGGTGTGGCCACCAGCTGCATTAAGTACTGCAGTGCATCTCCTCCTCATGGACTGCACCAGATTTGCCAGATCTTGCTGTGAGATGTTACCCCACAACTTCCACCAAGGCATCTGCAAGTTCCCGGACATTTCTGGGGGGAATGGCCCTAGCGCTCACCCTCCTATCCAACAGGTCCCAGACGTGAGATCCAGGCACTTCGCTGGCCATGGCAAAACACTGACATTCCTGTCTTGCAGGAAATCATGCACAGAACGAGCAGTATGGCTGGTGGCATTGTCATGCTGGAGGGTCATGTCAGGATGAGCCTGCAGGAAGGGTACCACATGAGGGAGGAGGATGTCTTCCATGTAATGCACAGCGTTGAGATTGCCTGCAATGACAATAAGCTCAGTCCGATGATGCTGTGACACACCGCCCCAGACCATGACGGACCCTCCACCTCCAAATTGATCCTGCTCCAGAGTACAGGCCTCGGTGTAATGCTCATTCCTTCAACGATAAACGCAAATCCGACCATCACCCCTGGTGAGACAAAACCGCGACTCATCAGTGAAGAGCACTTTTTGCCAGTCCTGTCTGGTCCAGCGACGGTGGCTTTGTGCCCATAGGCTACGTGATGTCTGGTGCGGACCTGCCTAACAACGGGCCTACAAGCCCTTAGTCCAGCCTCTCTCAGCCTATTGTGGACAGTCTGAGCACTGATGGAGGGATTGTGCGTTCCTGGTGTAACTCAGGCAGTTGTTGTTGCCATCCTATACCTGTCCCACAGGTGTGATGTTCGGATGTACCAATCCTATGCAGGTGTTGTTACACGTGGTCTGCCACTGCGAGGACGATCAGCTGTCTGTCCTGTCTCCCTGTAGTGCTGTCTTAGGCATCTCACAGTACGGACATTGCAATTTATTGCCCTGGCCACATCTGCAGTCCTCATGCCTCCTTGCAGCATGCCTAAGGCATGTTCACGCAGATGAGCAGGGACCCTAGGCATCTTTCTTTTGGTGTTTTTCAGAGTCAATAGAAAGGCCTCTTTAGTGTCCTAAGTTTTCATAACTGTGACTTTAATTGCCTACCGTCTGTAAGCTGTTAGTGTCTTAACGACAGTTCCACAGGTGCATGTTCATTAATTGTTTATGGTTCATTGAACAAGCATGGGAAACAGTGTTTAAACCCTTTACAATGAAGATCTGTGAAGTTATTTGGATTTTTATGAATTATCTTTGAAAGACAGTGTCCTGAAAAAAGTGACGTTGCTTTTTTTGCTGAGTTTATTACTATGCACAACCCGTTGTGCTTGTCTCTGTGCTATGGATGACGTAAAAAAAATCCACTTTTAAATATTGCTGTTAGAAATCCAAATGTGACAGGCAGACCCAGTGGATGCCATTGGGAGCAGGACTTTCCCTGCCCAGTGTTATGTGTTGACAGGACGCAGTTGAATGACTCGATGATTCCTCTTGAGTTTTTTTGTGTGTGGTTAACTCTCCCTGAATAGCACCACAAACTCACTCTCATGAGTTGTGTTTTGTTCCAGGACAAAGGTCACTCGGCTCTGCTTGATTGGAAGTCCAAGTGCACTAAAGGAGCCGGCCTGCCCAGAGGTCTTGGTAACAAGGGTTGGGCAGGATAATTGGCTGGCTCGGGATGTGAAATTCTTCAACTTTAGCTCTGAGCTCTGAGCCAGGCAATGCTGGAGGGAGGAGTGGAAATGGAGCATGAGATAAATGTATAAGGGGTGTGGTCCTCTCATGTGGTCCTCATTTGGGAACACGAACCACCCCCTCAACAACACTATTTAAAGTACAGCTTTGCACACAATGTTGGAATTCTCGTCGCCTAATACAGCCAATACTTCCATCACAAGATTGAGAGGTACAGATTTCTGTGTAATGAACTCTGTTTTATGGTTTTGTTAATGGCTGATTGCTAGCTAACTTCACCGGTACAGTGAGATGCTAACATGTTGTTGTCACGCAACATGGGACAATGATGGTCAGTCAAAGTTTTGTAATGAGGAACGGTGAGAATTCACATGACTCAGGGTGCTGAGGTCCCATTGTCTAACACGTAGGCTCTCTTGTTACTCAAAGTGATCCTGTTCACATCAACAGGGCCTCCTGCTCCAGTGATGACCCTGTTCACGATCTCAGTCCAATTCAACCGTGTCAAATTAACCTCAAATATGCAGCACTGTATCCTTCCTGACACTAGAGCTTAAGTGTCACAGGACCGGAGATCACCTGAGTCGGCTGTTGATAAAAGAAGCGGATGTATAGCTTTATTTACGTGGACAGGAATGGATTGGGTTAATGTTGAGAAAGCTTGTCCTCCAAGACCTTCTACAAGGCCTTTTTTCAATGATGATGTCATCCACACCCGCTATAGAGACCTTTGCATGTTCTACACGCATCTCTAGCTCTACACCCTGTTCCAAACGAGTGCACAGAGACCTCTCCGTATATTAGTCTCATTATGGACATATAGGAAATGAACATCTCCAGCCATGAAAACCCCAGAGTCACTGAGCTCTGAAACATGAACAGAGAAAATGACATGATGATTGACGGGCCAGATATTTTGTGATCTGTAGCAAATCATATGGCCAGAGATTTTTCTGGCACATAAACTTTAAGTGAGGTTGACAAGAACAATTCATATGCCGTTCAAAAAAAATCAGGTGGGAGAGCAAAGCAACGATTGACAATTGAATCTGAGGATGAGATCATCCAAGAACTACTATAGACATTAGATCTCTATGAGAGACATTGAACAGAACACTGCACGCAAAACACATTGTAGAGTTTTATAAGCTCAGCAACAATGTATCCATTCCACGTAAATGATTAAGTTCTGAGTAACTATTTTAATTCCTATTGATAACACATTGCTAACACATTTCGCCAGTGCCGACTAAATGAAATGTGTTGAGGAAGCAGAGCTCATGAAAGCGTTTGCTAGTCCAGAACAATATGTGCAGCCTCAACATGACTTTAATTAAGATCCCATAGGCTATTTCCTGCAGCCAGTCAGTCACTTGAAAAGCAGTTGATTGAGCAGGATGTAGGGAGCAGGACTGGGACAGGGAACTATGAGCGCAGGCCAAAGCCTTTTATAATGAGGAAGGTGAATGGCACTCATGATTAGCTGTCTTGTCGTCAAACCTGTAGGCTTTATTAGCTCTAATGTGCAAGACATGGCCCAGGGGTCTCATACTCAATAACTATCCAATTAAAGGTATTAAGTGCCTTCCCCTTCACTTGTCTGTGGGAGCTGGCACACATTCAATGATGTCCCATGCTAGTTTTAGAGGGGGCTTTCCTGCAGTCTAGCCTAGTGGTCTAAAGAGAGCACTAAGGGAAGCCATTGTATCAGACACAATGGACTCTTTGGAGATTATCAAGGAGGAGTGGTTGTGTCGGGACCTTGGCAACACATATTGTAGCAGAGCATCAGCCTCAGGCACAGAGACTCCTACTCAGGCTCAGGCTGGTATGCGCTTGCTGCTATACACTGCAGGGCATGTACAGTGAGCACACTGGAAACATCAGTGGTGGAAAGAAATCTTCCAAATGAATCACAATGTTTAGCTGTTGGATCAGAGGCGTTGGAGGATTGCAAAGAAAATGCCTGGCTTAACAATGTGAGGTTTGGAGTAGGTGTTTGTGGCGCTATGGTCGACATAGGGTATGTGTGTAATGATTGATTTATTCACTGTGCATTCCAAACATTAGCCAGTGCTGGTTTTTAATACGAACTCACGAATGAAGCATAGCCTATGCATTTTGTTCACTGTGTGTTCTTTCCCCTATGGATTAGACATTACAGCATTGTAGTCAAACCTGAATACAATAGAGCCATTTAGAAGAATAAATAGCCGTTTGGGCAACCTAATAAAGCATGAAAAAAGTCACACCATATTAAATACAATGTGCCTGAGGCCACTCATCCAGAACACTAAACATATTTCTAATATTTCAGCACTTGGCAAGGATCTGGTCACTATGGTGACAGAGGATACATCTGTCAACAAACAGGCCCAAAAGGTATGGTGTGGTATGATCACCGATATGCCTCTCCAGACTGTGACCGTCCTGTAGTTATCAACGATTATTCATTGGTTCTTTTTTTGTATGTATGTGTAGTGGACTAACATTTATTTGGATGCTGTCAGTCACTCTAAGATGTGTCATTACAGATGTTGCTGCTGTCTACATTCTACTGCACTCCGACATACTATGACATACACACATATTACTTTGTACTGACCGTAACAAGATCAAAGGGAATCCGTGTAATGACATCATCTGTCTGCTGCGGTATTTCTCTGTCCCTCCATACTACTGACCGACTCCACTGAAGTCATGCTGATTATCATGTTCCAACAGGAAGCCTCGGAGGAACAGAAACACTGAGTGAAGCAGAGGAATCCCCAATAAAAAAAATAATATGAATTTTACAAATCACTTCCAGACTGCATTTACACTGGCAACACCCTCCTCTCTTATTTTTCAGAAACAAAATAACAAATAAAACAAATATCCTAATATTTATCTGGGCCCAGTTTAAGAAGGGAAAAGCAGTGTTCGTCTGGGTGTTGGGGAGCAGAGCAGAGAGACTGACCAAATGGGTTGGGGCTGGGCCAAGAACAATGTACTGCAACGCTCAGTCACACATCTAATGCAATCAGCCCAAGGCCCAGCACGACATCCCAACAGCTGGCCTGGCACACTGGAATACCACCAAGAGGGCTAGGCTACCTTACCCTCACTCAGCTATGCCATAAGTGAGACTGTTCTCTGTCTTGACATGTGGTGCCAGGCTCCTCGGCTACAATAGGGCAAGATGTCAACAGTACAGAGCAGCTGTCGGACTGGAGGCAGGCGCGGAACATCGATGGGTTTGTTTAAAATGCCACGGCGATTCCTCATATCCTTGATGCATGTCTATTGGCATTCATTTACAGATGGATGTTTTTTTGTAATGCAAAATCAATATTGGATTTATGATGTGAGTGGGCAGGTCATTCTTTAAAAGCCTCATGAGTTATGCAGCGCATTGCAAATACACATTTCAGGATGGAACGCAATCAAGTCTACACTTCAGAAAATGTGCACTGCAGAAAAATAATACATGTTTTCATCTAAATCAAAATAGGTTTCTTAATGGTTTGAACAGTGTAACTAATTGATTTAATAATCAGAAGGTACATATGGCCCATACTAGTTCTACACATACTCCGAGTCGGTATTATGTCATAAAACAGAATTCCTCTCGACCAAGTATTGAGAACGGTTGGGAGCAGGCAACGTTGAAAAGTAGTCTTTACACATGTTGTACTTATCTTAAATGTAGTTTTGTAATTGGCTAAAACAAGCAGATAACAAGAAAATTGCTTTTAAATAAGGTCAAGTGTTTGCTGCGAGCCAATGGTGTAACCAAGGTAACCATGGGTTGTTTTCCCCACAGGCGGCCGTGGCCTCCACGTTCTATTTAATACCAACTGGGACTATTGCAGAGATTGAATTCCGGCCTACGCCTTATTCTTTCCAGTTGTGATCAAAAGGAGTTTCTGATGGGTCCACACAAATCCCAGAGGTCTCTGACATTCAGCACTAAGCCAATGGCTCCGCTACCCTTTTGGCTGGAATGCTGGCTTGGCGACAGCAAGCAGAATCGAAGCTAATGAAGAATGTGACCATTGTACCATCCTTCAGATCCCCCCCTCTTCCACTTAATACTTACCACCACACACATCACAGACAGCTGTTGTTCACAGCAAATCTGAAGCTAAATGCTATGACAGATCTTTCTACTGCTACAGTATTTCTATGGAATCCACTCACTCACACAGACCTTCTTCATAACATAAGACAATACAACAAGGGACTCTGGAAATGGTCTGACCGGCAGTGAAAACATCGTCGGGAGAGCCGGGTTTTGTGGTATGGTGAATGATGTTTTCTCTGAAGGTGCCTCAGCATTGGGGCTGCAGACGGTAGGTGTTCTGTCTAAACAGATGTCCGTGTCTCTGTGTTGCTTCCACTGGTCATGATCCCTGTCACACCTTCACTAATCACCCACTTCCTCCTCCAGTTCTACCTGCTGCTTCAGTAAAGGTGGAACTAAAATACTGCAGCCATGGTTGATAAGGGACCCCTTTGCATGTAAAGACACTAGACATACATAATAAATACTGTACAGTCGAGTGGCAGTTAACAAATATTTACTTCTTACTCCTCTCTACCGTACACTGAGTTTGCAAACATTTAGGAACACCTGCTCCCTCCATGACATAGACTGACCAGGTGAATCCAGGTGAAAACTATGATCACTCATTGGTGCCACTTGTTAAATCCACTTCAGTCAGTGAAGATGAGACATTTGAGACATGGATTGTGTACACTGAGTACACAAAACATTCGGAACACCTTCCTAATATTGAGTTGCACCCCCCTCTTTTTGCCCTCAGAACAGCCTCAATTCATCGGGGCATGGACTGTACAAGGTGTCGAAAGCATTCCACAGGGATGCTGGTCCATGGGGCGGCAGGTAGCCTAGTGGTTAGAGCATTGGGCCAGTAACTGAAAGGTTGCTGGATTGAATTCCTGAGCTTACAAGGTAAAAATCTGTTGTTCTGCCCCTGAGCGTGGCAGTTAACCCACTGTTCCCTGGGCGCCATGGATGTCGATTATGGCAGCCCTCCGCACCTCTCTGATTAAATGCGGAAGAAACATTTCAGTTGAATGCATTCAGTTGTACAACTGACTAAGTATCCTCCTTTCCATGTTGACTCCAATACAGTTGTGTCAAGTTGGCTGGATGTCCTTTGGGTGGTGGACCATTCTTGATACACATGGGAAACTATTGAGTGTGAAAAACCCAGCAGTGTTGCAGTTCTTCACACAAACCGGTGTGCCTGGCACCTACTACCATACCCCATTCAAAGGCACTTAAATCTTTTGTCTTGCCCATTCACCCTCTGAATGGCACAGATACACAGTCCACTTCTCAATTTTCTCAAGGCTTAAAATTCCTTCTTTAACCTGTCTCCTCCCCTTCATCTACACTAATTGAAGTGCAAAAGTGGGGTGCAACTCAATATTAGGAAGGTGTTGTTGATGTTTTGTACACTCGGTGTATATAGAACTCCAATTACTTTGTTTGACATTGTAACTTAATACAATCCAGTTCCTCCATAGCAGACAGTGAGGCCACTAAGCCTCCTCTCACCACACGTGATGCATAGGGCCCAACTGTTGCTGAAATCAATTTCCCCCATGTAATCTCCTCTGCCTTGCACACAATGTGACACTCTGGCCGTATAGATTCAGTTTAATGGTTGGATGTGTTGAGACTGGATGTTTTCTAAAGCTACTATTTCTTAGTGTTCCATGGAGACATGCAGAATACTCACCATATAATACCGCGTGATAGGAAGTCTCTCACAGACGTCAAATTACCACTCCGCAGAATGCAGAGCTGAGAACATGCAGGACACAGGACAAGTGACCAATGATGTTGTGAAACAAGATATCACATTTAGACTGAATGTTGAATTTGCCTTTGAAACGTACTAGTATAACTTGTGTAACAGTGTTTTTGTCTTGTTTTTAGAATAATCATATCTATCCCGAAAAGTAAATGCTCTTTACACACCAATGATCTGCAGACAGTTTGATCATCCAGATAACCCACACGGCACATATGTTTCCCATTCTTACAGGAAGCCCATTTGTAAAAGTTTGATAGAAAAACACAATCCTGGGGTCTCTCTCCCACCTAGAGGGGGCTTAAATGGTGATGATCTAAGGGAACAAGCACCAAGAATGACCAGGCTAATAGGTCAGACATGTTGTGAGGTGTCATATCCTCTAAAGAGATCATTAACAACACATATTCCTTTAACTATCTCACATTTACCCACAATGCTGAGCACAGTTCAAATGACTCCTTTCATAATGCAGGGGATAAAAGTGTAAAACAGTAATTCTACCAGGAAAGGAAAAGTGGGACGGGAATAGTGAAGCCTCAGACTTCCAGTGTAATGGTGATTTCATCCTTGAGGGTTGACACGCCAAGGATATCAACCCAAAGAATCCAATGTCTGTATCCTGTTGTCCTGAGAGACGGGGCGCATGTGGCGCAGGCCAGCACTCTCAATGATAAAACGTCAAATATAAAAGTGGATTTACTGGATTCTTGCTCTGGCCAGATGTTGGCAGACCTTCTCTTCATTTCACTTGTAAAACAGAGAGGGAAGCAAGTGAGCATGAAAAGCATGAATAATTCCAGGGCATTCTTTCTGAGGAATTGTCTGAGCTTTCTTATGAAAGAAATGGCAGTATCTGTGAATACAGAGAGTGCTTTGCTGAAGATGGAATCCAACTGATAAAGCTATAGATGGACTATCAAATCTCTGAGGACTTCTTCCACCCAGTTCTGGAGCTCTCTGAAGATAAATTCACTGCGCTGCATGGACGTTCATCATTTGACAAAGGGGAAAAATCATTAGACAAATATTTACTTTACATCCTAATTGTTTGTTTGTATCTTGCAAAATGATTTAAAAGACATTGGGGGAAGGACAAGTGGGGTAAACACATTGTATTGCTTTACATCCCCATATACATACAGGGAGACCTAATGTATTTTATTTGGTACTTTTGGGCAAGCCAGTGTATCCAGGGGTGATGTTGATAGTGATACCCATAGTGTACATGTTCCAGGACAAGGGACTTTAAAAAATGTATATATATATTTCACCTTTATTTAACCAGGTAGGCAAGTTGAGAACAAGTTCTCATTTACAACTGCAACCTGGCCAAGATAAAGCAAAGCAGTGTGACACAGACAACAACACAGAGTTACACATGGAGTAAACAATAAACAAGCCAATAACACAATAAACAAGTCAATGGCACAGTAGAAAAAAAAGAAAGTCTATATACAGTGTGTGCAAAAGGCATGAGGAGGTAGGCAATAAATAGGCCATAGGAGTGAATAATTACAATTTAGCAGATTAACACTGGAGTGATAAATGAGCATATGATGATGTGCAAGTAGAAATACTGGTGTGCAAAAGAGCAGAAAAGTTAATAAAATAAAAACAGTATGGGGATGAGGTAGGTAGATTGGGTGGGCAATTTACAGATGGACTATGTACAGCTGCAGCGATCGGTTAGCAGCTCAGGTAGCTGATGTTTAAAGTTGGTGAGGGAAATAAAAGTCTCCAACTTCAGCGATTTTTGCAATTCGTTCCAGTCACTGGCAGCAGAGAACTGGAAGGAAAGGCGGCCAAATGAGGTGTTGGCTTTGGGGATGATCAGTGAGATATACCTGCTGGAACATGTGCTATGGGTGGGTGTTGTTATCGTGACCAGTGAACTGAGATAAGGCGGAGCTTAGCATAGACTTATAGATGACCTGGAGCCAGTGGGTCTGGCGACGAATATGTAGCGAGGGCCAGCCGACTAGAGCATACAGGTCGCAGTGGTGGGTGGTATAAGGTGATTTGGTAACAAAACGGATGGCACTGTGATAGACTGCATCCAGTTTGCTGAGTAGAGTAATAGAAGCTATTTTGTTGATGACATCGCCGAAGTCGAGGATCGGTAGGATAGTCAGTTTTACTAAGGTAAGTTTGGCGGCGTGAGTGAAGGAGGCTTTGTTGCAAAATAGAAAGACGATTCTAGATTTGATTTTGGATTGGAGATGTTTAATATGAGTCTGGAAGGAGAGTTTACAGTCTAACCAGACACCTAGGTATTTAGAGTTGTCCACATATTCTAGGTCGGAACCGTCCAGGGTGGTGATGCTAGTCAGGCAGGCTGGTGCGGGCAGCAAACGGTTGAAAAGCATGCATTTGGTTTTACTAGCGTTTAAGAGCAGTTGGAGGCCACGGAAGGAGTGTTGTATGGCATTGAAGCTCGTTTGGAGTTTTGTTAGCACAGTTTCCAAGGACGGGCCAGAAGTATACAGAATGGTGTCGTCTGCGTAGAGGTGGATCAGGGAATCGCACGCAGCAAGAGCGACATCATTGATATACACAGAGAAAATAGTCAGCCCGAGAATTGAACCCTGTGGTACCCCCATAGAGACTGCCAGAGGTCCGGACAACATGCCATCCGATTTGACACACTGAACTCTGTCTGCAAAGTAGTTGGTGAACCAGGCGAGGTAGTCATTAGAAAAACCAAGGCAATTGAGTCTGCCGAGAAGAATACGGTGATTGACAGAGTTGAAAGCCTTGGCCAGGTCGATGAAGACGGCTGCACAGTACTGTCTTTTATCAATGGCGGTTATGATATCGTTTAGAACCTTGAGCGTGGCTGAGGTGCACCCGTGACCGGCTCAGAAACCGGATTGCACAGCGGAGAAGGTATGGTGGGATTCGAAATGGTCAGTGATCTGTTTATTAACTTGGCTTTCAAAGACTTTAGATAGGCAGGGCCGGATGGGAATAGGTCTGTAACAGTTTGGGTCTAGGGTGTGAAGAGGGGGATGACCGCGGCAGCTTTCCAATCTTTAGGGATCTCGGACGATACGAAAGAGAGGTTGAACAGGCTGGTAATAGGGGTAATAGTTTTAGAAAGAGAGGGTCCAGATTGTCTAGCCCAGCTGATTTGTACGGGCCCAGGTTTTGCAGCTCTTTCAGAACATCTGCTATCTGGATTTGGGTGAAGGAGAAGCTGGGGAGGCTTGGGCGAGTAGCTGCGGGGGGAAGCTGTTGGCCGGGGTTGGAGTAGCCAGGAGGAAGGCATGGACAGCCGTTGAGAAATGCTTATTGAAATTTTCGATTATCATGGATTTATCGGTGGTGATCGTATTACCTAGCCTCAGTGCAGTGGGCAGCTGGGAGGAGGTGCTCTTGTTCTCCATGGACTTTACAGTGTCCCAAAACCTTTTGGAGTTAGAGCTACAGGATGCAAATTCCTGCTTGAAAAAGCTATCCTTTGCTTTCCTGACTGACTGTGTGTATTTGTTCCTGACTTCCCTGAACAGTTGCATATCGCGGGGACTTTCGATGCTATGCAGTCCACCACAGGATGTTTTTGTGTTTTGAACGGGGCATGCTTATCTAAGATGGTGAGGAAATTACTTTTAAAGAATGACCAGGCATCCTCGACTGACGGCATGAGGTCAATATCCTTCCAGGATACCCGGGCCAGGTCGATAAGAAAGGCCTGCTCGCAGAAGTGTTTTAGGGAGCGTTTGACAGTGATGAGGGGTGATCATTTGACCGCAAACCCATAGCAGATACAGGCAATGAGGCAGTGATCGCTGAGATCCTGATTGAAAACAGCGGACGTGTATTTGGAGGGCAAGTTGGTCAGGATAATGTCTATGAGGATGCCCATGTTTACGGATTTAGGGTTGTACCTGGTGGGTTCCTTGATGATTTGTGTGAGATTGAGGGCATCTAGCTTAGATTGTAGGACTGCCGGGGTGTTAAGCATATCCCAGTTTAGGTCACCTAACAGAACGAACTCTGAGGCTAGATGGGGGGGGCGATCAATTCAAAAATGGTGTCCAGGGCACAGCTGGGAGCGGAGGGGGGTTGATAGCAGGCGGCAACAGTGAGAGACTTATTTCTGGAGAGATTCATTTTTAAAATTAGAAGTTCGAAATGTTTGGGTATAGACCTGGAAAGTATGACAGAACTTTGCAGGCTATCTCTGCAGTAGATTGCAACTCCTCCCCCTTTGGCAGTTCTATCTTGATGGAAAAAGTTGTAGTTGGGTATGGAAATCTCCGAATTTTGGTGGCCTTCCTAAGCCAGGATTCAGACACGGCAAGGACATCAGGGTTGGCGGAGTGTGCTAAAGCAGTGAGTAAAACAAACTTAGGGAGGAGGCTTCTGATGTTGACATGCATGAAACCAAGGCTTTTTCGATCACAGAAGTCAACAAATGAGGGTGCCTGGGGACACGCAGGGCCTAGGTTTACCTCCACATCACCCGAGGAACAGAGGAGGAGTAGGATGAGGGTACGGCTAAAAGCTATCAAAACTGGTCGCCTAGAGCGTTGGGGACAAAGAATAAAAGGAGCAGATTTCTGGGCGTGGTAGAATAGATTCAGGGCATAATGTGCAGACAGGGGTATGGTGGGGTGCGGGTACAGCAGAGGTAAGCCCAGGCACTGAGTGATGATAAGAGAGGTTGTATCTCTGGACATGCTGGTTAGAATGGGTGAGGTCACCGCATGTGTGGGAGGTGGGACAAAGGAGGTATCAGAGGTATGATGAGTGGAACTAGGGGCTCCATTGTAAACTAAAACAATGATAACTAACCTAAACAACAGTATACAAGGCATATTGACATTTGAGAGCGACATACAGCGAGGCATAAAGTAATCACAGGTGTTCACTGGGAGAGCTAGCTGTCCTATGACAGTGGGCAATATGCTGGGGGCTGAGTGAGTGGGGGGTTTGAGGGGATAGACTGACAGACAGACTTACTGAGGAGAATGTCCCAGTGAGCCAGACAGTCTGGACAGCTGGGAGAACAGAACAGAACAGAACAGCATCCAGCACACCATCACCACATGACACCAGATACTTCTCACTGATCAGCAAGGGGACTTTTTCTCATGAAAATGAAAGCTTCTAGGGAAAACGTAAAACATGTTCTTTTTGAAGACAAGCTTTGGGGATCCAGATGAAGTCACTGCTCTTTTTAACACTGGAGGTTCACTGGCTGAGAGAGACCAGACACTTTTCGCCGTTCAACAAGGGAGACTAATTTAACAGAAACATCTGTATTCTCTCTCAATGACACCTGGCGTAATTAGGACCAAATGACCATTTGGTCCAGACCCCCTTCTCCTTTTCTCTATCCTAGGGTTGTGTTAATGAGGAGACAGCCTCCTGCACAATCTTCCTCCACCAGGACAGGGAGGAGGTCAGAGACCTGGCAGTGTTGTACAACCTCTCCCTTAACGTCAGCAAGACAAAGGAGCTGATTTGCACTACAGGAAACGGAAGGCCGAGCACACCCCATCCATATCGACAGGGCTGTAGTGGAGCAGGTTGAGAGCTTTAAATTCCTCGGTGTCCACATCACTAAGGAATTATCATGGCCCACACACACCAACACAGTCGTGAAGAGGGCACGACAACGCCTCTTCCCCCGTCAGGAGGCTGAACAAATTTGGCATGGGCCCTCAGATCCTCAAAAGGTTCTACAGCTGCACTATTGAGAGCATCTTGACTGGCAGCATCACCGCTTGGTATGGCAACTGCTTGGCATCCGACAGCAAGGCGCTACAGAGGGTAGTGCGTATGGCCCAGTAAATCACTGGGGCCGAGCTCCCTGCCACCCAGGACCTCTATACCAGGCAGTGTCAGAGGAATTGTCAAAGACTCCAGCCACCCAAGTCATAGACTGTTTTCTCTGCTCCCGCACGGCAAGCAGTACCAATGCACCAAGTCTGGAACCAACAGCATACTGAACAGCTTCTACCCTCAAGCCATAAGACTGCTCAACAGTTATTTAAATATACTGAACAAAAATATCAATACAACATGTAAAGTGTTGGTCCCATGTTTCATGAGCTGAAATAAAAGATCCAAATGAATCACTCACAAAAATGTAATTTCTCTCCAATTTTGTTAGCGAGCATTTCTCCTTTGCCAAGATAATCCATCTACCTGACAGGTGTGGCATATCAAGAAGTTTATTAAACAGCATGATCATTACACAGATGCACCTTGTGCTGGGGACAATAAAAGGCCACTCTAAAATGTGAAGTTTTGTCACACAACACAATGCCACAGATGTCTCAAGTTTTGAGGGAGTGTGCAATTGGCATACTGACTGCAGGAATGGCCACCATAGCTGTTGCCAAAGAATTTTATATACATTTCTTTACCATAAGCCGCCTCCAACATTGTTTTAGAGAATTTGGCAGTACGTCCAACCGGCGAACAATCGCAGACCACGTGTAACCACGCCAGCCCAGGACCTCCATATCCGGCTTCTTGACCTGCAAGATCGTCCGAGACCAGCTACCCGGACAGCTGATGAAACTGTGGGTTTGCACAACCAAAGGATTTCTGCACAAACTGTCAGAAACCGTCTCAGGGAAGCTCATCTGCATGCTCATCATTCTCACCAGGGTCTTGATCTGACTGCAGTTCGGCGTCGTAACCGACTTCAGTGGGCAAATGCTCACCTTCGATGGCCACTGGCACGCTGGAGAAGTGTGCTCTTCACGGATGAATCGTGGTTTCAACTGTACTGGGCAGATGGCCAACAGCGTGTATGGCGTCATGTGGGCGAGCGGTTTGCTGACGTCAACTTCGTGAACAGAGTGCCCCATGGTGGCAGAGGAGTTATGTTATGGGCAGGCATACGCAATGGACAACGAACACAATTGCATTTTATTAATGTAAATTTGAATGCACAGAGATACAGTGATGAGATCCTGAGGCCCATTGTCGTGCCATTCATCCACCGCCATCACCTCATGTTTCAGCATGATAATGCGCGGCCCCATGTTGCAAGAAGCTAAAAATGTCCCAGTTCTTCCGTGGCCTGCATACTCACCAGACATTGAGCATGTTTGGGATCCCCATTGAGCATGTTTAGGATGCTCTGGATCGACATATACTACAGCATGTTCCAGTTCCCTCCAATATCCAGCAACTTTGCACAGCCACTGAAGAGGAGTGGGACAACATTCCCCAGGCCACAATCAACAGCCTGATCACCTCTTCAAGAAGGAGATATGTCGCGCTGCATGAGGCAAATGGTGGTCACACCAGACACCGACTGTTTTTTTGCATTCCCAGTCATGTGAAAACCATAGATTAGGGCCTAATAATTTTTTCAGTTGAATGATTTCCTTATATGAACTGTAACTCAGTAAAATCTTTGAAATTGTTGCGTTTATAATTTTGTTCAGTGTAGTTAACCAATAGCTACCCGGACTATCTGCATTGACCCTTTTTGCACTAACTTTTTTGACTCATCACATATGCTGCTGTTACTGTTTATTATCTATCCTGTTGCCTAGTCACTTTATTCCTACCTATATGTACATATCTACCTCAATTACCTTGTACCCCATGCACATCGACTCGGTACTGGTACCCTGTGTATATAGCCAAGTTATCGTTACTCATTGTGTATCTATTCCTTGTGTTCATATTTTTATATTATTTATCTTTTTTTCTCTCTGGATTTCACTGTTAGTCTCCACCTCTTGTGTACAAAGCATGTGACAAATACAAATTTGATTTGAACTCTAACACAAACCAGCTGCTGCTAACTGCTCTCTCTATGCCCATGTGGATTCAGATTCTGTGTAAATGCCTCTCTCTTTGTTTTCTTTTTCCCCTCTCTCTCTCTCTGTCTCTGTCTCCCTCTCTCGCCTCTGTCTGTTTCTCTCTCTCTCTCTGTCACCTGTCATGATTGGAATAAATATGGTACAGACCTGGGGACCTGCAGACAAGGCGAGACGGAGAGAGACAATGTTTATTTGTAAATGATCATGCATAAAACATTTCCTTGGTGCGGAAGATTATCCCATGTTTGATTACTTGACCTATCTTAAAATGTCAAGTGTCAGGAGACCCTGAGTAGATCATCCCAGACTTTCAAGTGCAATGAATAAATGATTACTGCTGTGGCCACGTTAGAATGTGTGTGTATGTTTGAAAAGTACTCCGGTAATAACGCTAACTCTCTTAATTAGCCAACCAATGAGTCAACAAATAGGTGAAAATGGACCAGATGGCTTCCATAAAGCTTTAAATGGGGCCTATTTCACAGTAAACATCCCCAACTCTCTCTGACGCCCGCTGTGGCCCTCCAACTAAACACAACACCGACATAGCAGTCAACTGTGACATTTTGGTGGGAGTATTTTGATAGACTTGTTCCTTTAGAGAGGACGGGAGGGTAGAGGCGAGGATGAGTGTTGCCGGTCACTCATCCTTTTTCTCGTCAAAAAAGGAATTGTATGTGAGAGAGCAATCATACATGTACCGCGTATATATATATATATATTGCATAGTTTTGACTTGTGGCACACATTTAATGGTGATTTTTTTTGTTGCTTACTGCTTATGTAAGCAAAGGGGTACATGTATGGAAAAGGTCTGTGTGGTTGCAGGCGTAGGGAGATAAAACAGGGCTTGTGTCCGAAATGAGATGCCTGTGGATAGAAGCTGTTTGGCAAGACTGCCAAGGTATAATATGGGTGGGTTCACTGTAGGCTGTTGACTACCAGGGTGGTCTACTACATTATGCCCTGTTATGGCTGTGCTTGTACCGCCCAACTGTTGTTCTAGGACTCACTGTCAGTCCCCTAATTCCCCAACCCCCTGCTCTATATTTATGGTAGGAGAGGAATATGGAGGGGAATATGATTCATTCAATGGGAACAATATTGTTATGATTTGTTATTCAAACACAGATGTAACTCCGAATAAGTTTTTCTAGGAATCAGCCAGGGAAACAGTGAGAGCTCTGCTGTAATTATGCCCAGAATTGTAACACATTTGGTGGGTGGCACCCTGGGAGGTAAACCAGACGCATGTCCAGCGTGGGTGTGAAAAAGGGAAAACGACAACTGTGTGTGTGTGTATTTATGTTTTATTGCATTCAATTCTGTGCAGAAACTGTTACATTTGTTTAGCTGCCACACTCCATGGTTCAGTAGAGGATAATTTATTTGTTTATATTGGATTTTGTTGAGGCTTCACGAAGAGCTCCTCGTCAAAATAAATTCCACTGGCATCCTCACCACTAACCTCTGGCTTCCAGTCAAACAACACGGCCTCTTGTCTCCCATTATAAGTGACCTTAAAATGTGAAATAAACAAGGCTAAAAACAATCTGGTTTTGGTCATGGTATTCGACTGAGTTAAAGGTTATTTTCTCAGGCCACAAACTACAGTACTTATAAATGTCTTTATTTTTATGTACATCACCTGGAAATAAAATGTTCCACCTAAAGCTATCTGGATGACAATCGCAAACTGCAATTACAACACACTGTGCATTTTATATCTCTCTTTATTGGGAATTTACACAGACCATGAGTTGAACTGCCCACCTGCTATGTTCTTCTCCTCAGGATTATAGAGCAGCATGCCGATGAAATCTTCTCCCGTCATCTCTCAGTCCTGGATCAGTCCTGAGGGATGAGAACAGATAACATAAGGCTTGATCAACTCCTCACATTCCCACACAACCTTCCCTCAACACCTTGCCTTGGCCGTGTGTTTTGGGTCATTGTCATGCTGGAATACCCATCCACGACCCATTTTTAATGCCCTGGCTGAGGGAAGGAGGTTCTCACCCAAGATTTGATGGTACATGGCCCCGTCCATCATCCCTTTGATGCAGTGAAGTTGTCCTGTCCCCTTAACAGAAAAACACCACCAAAGCATAATGTTTCCACCTCCATGTTTGACAGTGGGGATGGTGTTCTTGGGGTCATAGGCAGCATTCCTCCTCCTCCAAACACGGCGAGTTGAGTTGATGCCAAAGAGCTCCATTTTGGTCTCATCTGACCACAACACTTTCACCCAGTTGTCCTCTGAATCATTCAGATGTTCATTGGCAAACTTCAGACGGGCATGTATATGTGCTTTCTTGAGCAGGGGGACCTTGCGGGCGCTGCAGGATTTCAGTCCTTCACGGCGTAGTGTGTTACCAATAGTTTTCTTGGTGACAATAGTCCCAGCTGCCTTGACATCATTGACAAGATCCTCCCGTGTAGTTCTGGGCTGATTCCTCACCGTTCTCATGATCATTGCAACTCCACGAGGTGAGATCTTGCATGGAGCCCCAGGCCGAGGGAGATTGACAGTTATTTTGTGTTTCTTCCATTTGCGAATAATCGCACCAACTGTTGTCACCTTCTCACCAAGCTGCTTGGCGATGGTCTTGTAGCCCATTTCAGCCTTGTGTAGGTCTACAATCGTGTCCCTGACATCCTTGGAGAGCTCTTTGGTCTTGGCCATGGTGGAGAGTTTGTAATCTGATTGATTGCTTCTGTGGACAGGTGTCTTTTATACAGGTAACAAGCTGAGATTAGGAGCACTCCCTTTAAGAGTGTGCTCCTAATCTCAGCTCGTTACCTGTATAAAAGACACCTGGGAGCCAGAAATCTTTCTGATTGAGAGGGGGTCAAATACTTATGTCCCTCATTAAAATGCAAATCAATTTATAACATTTTTTACGTGTTTTTCAGGATTTTTTTGTTGTTATTCTGTCTTTCACTGTTCAAATAAACCTACCATTAAAATTATAGACTGATCATTTCTTTGTCAGTGGGCAAACGTACAAAATCAGCAGGGGATCAAATACTTTTTTTCCCTCACTGTAGGCTACAGTACCACCTGGCCTCCTAGGATCCCGTGGGCTGTGTGCTGTTCATACATTCACCTAACCCAGACAGACTCTTTGGATGTAATTGTAAACTGATGTGAATGACACTACAGATCTCTCCCAATGTGTTTAAGCGTAATGAAACACATCTTCAGTTTTTTTATTTTTTTATTTCACCTTTATTTAACCAGGTAGGCAAGTTGAGAACATGTTCTCATTTACAACTGCGACCTGGCCAAGATAAAGCAAAGCAGTTTGACACATAAAACAACACAGAGTTACAAATGGAATAAACAAACATACAGTCAATAATACAGTAGAAAAGTCTACATACAGTGTGTGCAAATGAGGTAGGATAAGGGAGGTAAGGCAATAAATAGGCCATGGTGGCGAAGTAATTATAATATAGCAATTAAACACTGGAATGGTAGATGTGCAGAAGATGAATGTGCAAGTAGAGATACTGGGGTGCAAAGGAGCAAGATAAATAAATAAATACAGTAGGGGATGAGGTAGTTGATGGGCTATTTACAGATGTACAGGTGCAGTGATCTGTGAGCTGCTCTGACAGCTGGTGCTTAAAGCTAGTGAGGGAGATATGAGTCTCCAGCTTCAGTGATTTTTGCAGTTCGTTCCAGTCATTGGCAGCAGAGAACTGGAAGGAAAGGCGGCCAAAGAAAGAATTGGCTTTGGGGGTGACCAGTGAGATATACCTGCTGGAGTGCGTGCTATGGGTGGATGCTGCTATGGTGACCAGTGAGCTGAGATAAGGCGGGGCTTTACCTAGCAGAGACTTGTAGATGACGTGGAGCCAGTGGGTTTGGCGACGAGTATGAAGCGAAGGCCAGCCAACGAGAGCGTACAGGTTGCAGTGGTGGGTAGTATAGGGGGCTTTGGTGACAAAACGGATGGCACTGTGACAGACTGCATCCAATTTGTTGAGTAGAGTGTTGGAGGCTATTTTGTAAATTACATCGCCGAAGTCGAGGTTCGGTAGGATGGTCAGTTTTACGAGGGCATGTTTGGCAGCATGAGTGTTGGATGCTTTGTTGCAAAATAGGAAGCCGATTCTAGATTTAATTTTGGATTGGACATGCTTAATGTGAGTCTGGAAGGAGAGTTTACAGTCTAACCAGACACCTAGGTATTTGTAGTTGTCCACATATTCTAAGTCAGAACCGTCCAGAGTAGTGATGCTGGACGGGCGGGCAGGTGCGGGCAGCGATCGGTTGAAGAGCATGCATTTAGTTTTACTTGCATTTAAGAGCAGTTAGAGGCCACGGAAGGAGAGTTGTATGGCATTGAAACTCATCTGGAGGTTAGTTAACACAGTGTCCAAAGAAGGGCCAGTGGTATACAGAATCGTGTCGTCTGCGTAGAGGTGGATCAGAGAATCACCAGCAGCAAGAGCGACATCATTAATGTATACAGAGAAGAGAGTCGGCCCGAGATTTGAACCCTGTGGCACCTCCATAGAGATTGCCAGAGGTCTGGACAGCAGGCCCTCCGAGTTGACACACTGAACTCTCTCAGAGAAGTAGTTGGTGAACCAGGTGAGGCAATCATTTGAGAAACCAAGGCTGTTGAGTCTGCCCATAAGAATGTGGTGATTGACAAAGTCGAAAGCCTTGGCCAGGTCGATGAATACGGCTGCACAGTAATGTCTCTGGATATCAGTATTGATACCCAGGAGAGATGGATTAGATGGATTACAATTCTGGCCCAGAGAGTGAGTGCAGCTCATCCCTCCACCCCCCCACATTGAGGCCCCAACCATTGACAGTATAAAAGGGCCCAACCCTGAGGCCTTAAACTATGGGGATGACATCATGGCGAAGGCCAGGAAACCCCCATAGTGGGACAACTGAGAGGGGCAAGACCTCTTTCTAAATGGTGTGGAGTTAATGGGCCTACAGACAAGGACAGGCAGTGTTGGGGATATGAGCACACTGCTCCCATGTCTAATGGTTCATTTGCACATCTCATCTCCTACTTTAGCATGGCCATGGGTTTGGGGACTGGGGGACTCTTCAGCGTGGGTAACTAGGGAAGAACTGGAACAAGGAGGCCAAAAACTGAGATGAGGTAATTGGGGGTTTATTGAGATTCCGTGACTTAATCTGTTCCTCTACTGACATTGTTGTCGCAATAAAGAACGGAACCGCAAACCCAAGTATGAATAATTATGAGAACTATTAAAGAATCAATGGTTTAATATGTTGTGTCCTAAGCAATAAACTCAATAACTGGGTTTCCGGGATATGTCAAAACACCACTCCCCTTGTGCTTGAAGAGCCTAGTTTAGGTCCGCGTTAGCTAAACAAGGTTTATGTGACCCGAAAAGAAACTCAGCTGCTTATAACTTTGAAAATATTCTCTCCCCTGCACAGGAAATTGTCTTTTGACTCATCAAACATACCCAGTTACCAGTTTTGATAGGGCTACCCTGTCTGGGGAAATGGTGCATGTGAAAATATCTCATTGAGTGTAGTTGACAGAAAAGTCACCAAGGGCATTGCATAAGAGACTCCTATTGTAAGTCACATAGAAAAGTATTCCAATGTCACTGGTAACTGGTCCCTGTGGAGATGAACTAGCTTGTCTTGGACACAGAGGTCAAACAGACATGGCTAGTGTCTAAATAGACTGTGGGGAATACCCAGTTTTGATGTTCTTCCACTTATTAAGTAGGAATGATGCCCTCAGAACTTTCACAGGCTTTCCAGTCATACATGGGGAGAAACAACTACAGTAGACTTATTGGGACTGGGAACTAAAGCAACAAAAAGACAAATCTTATTTTTTTGCTTGAGATGATGAATATCACGTTTTTGAAATGTCCCTTTAACATTTTCTCCATATGAGCTAAGACTAGGATCCACTTTTAGTTTTACAATGGGTGGATACACAATCAAAATATTAGACTGAAGAGACACTGGACTCATCTGCCAGGAACTTCTATTTCCGAAGTCAGGACACACTAGGGATATGGAAATGGGAGCGCCTGAGTCTGACCTCCTGCTGCAATGACACTGAAAAACATTTATTCCTATAAATTACCAATGTCTCCCCTCTCACATGACAACCTATATGGTGATTTGATTTCACAGTTGGAGAACACATCATCGACTAAGGTCTAGGGCAGTGTAGCTGTCAGTAGAAAGACAGTGGTGGCTGTACTGTACTATACTGTCAGGTTCTAGCTGCTTCTGTTCAACAGCCGTTTCACCTGGCCAACGTCAAAGACATGGATGGCGACAGGTTTGTAAGTGGAACCAGACAACAGGAGCTCTACCACATGAAGCCTCCTCTCCTGGAATCAGTCCAACATGCAGCTCACCGGGTACAAGGTGGAGACAGACAAAATCTAGATATATGAATTCCTTCTTCAGCTGTTCTCCTTAAAAAGTCCTCAAATGAGGTATGGAGCAGTGATAAAAGCATCACCAAGGAGCCCCAAATGCACTCGATAATGCTAAGCTTCCTTCTCACTCACACACATGTGACCTTTAAAGCATTATCTTGGAGGATTATTGAATTACTACCATAGGCTGCAAGACCAATGCATATAGATACAATGGTTAAGTTTTGCTGCCCAACAACTGAAAAACTTTCCATAGACTATTATCCAGAATGTCTCTGAATCATATTCTGTACACCTGTTGGTAAAGTTTTTTTTGTTACTATGACAATACTGAAACTTACCCCCTCACCAACCACAAACAAATCCTGCGACTTAGCTCATTGTGCCCGTGGCAACAGTAAAGTGGGTTGTCAGCCCTGTAAATCCCTGGGTGTGGATAAAGACTAAGAGAAACACATTAGAAAATGGGCTGACAATCAGAACACCACAGAAACATTCCCTCAAAGTCTATGATGGTGGTCAAAATCTTGGACATCTTCGGAGAGCAGGTAAGAATGGTTTGGAAAACGTTATTGTTGTGGTGGGAATGTTGGAAGGCTCTGTGTTAGAAATTGTCCCTAAAGGCTTGTGTGAGAAACACCCACATATGGTTTCTCTTAGATTGTTGACAGAGACGCTTCTTTCCCAATGCACTAAAACAATATATAAGTACTGAATCCATTCCAGAATGACAATCCTTCTTTTTTCGTAATAATGTCTTGGGTGGGAAATATGTTTACAAAAAAAGCAGAAGTTCAAAGGATTTGGGAGATGAATTGGTCACGGGTCAAACTGTACCTACTGCATTGAGATATTCCCATCTAGTTAGATTGACACCAGTCCTCTAATCAAAATGACAATCCAGTTCCATCCACCGTGATCCTCTAATCAGGGCCTGCTCTGTAAACTCAACTCACCACTGCTTATTATCATCACTGAAACCTCAGCCAAACATTTACTCTTCAGCTGTAATAGGCCTGATTACTGCCCACTGTCATTCTCACAAACAAAAAAGAAAGACGATAGACAGACCACTGTTTATAGTACTGCTTCCAGTGACAGGATCATTGTATACTTAAATGTATATGCATATAAATGTGTAAATTGATCTGTGATATGTAAGTGTTGGATTGTTTCTATTGTGATATTACATTGATGTGTGTGTTTGTTATGTTGGGTGTACTGTATGTGTCTGTGGGGTAACTTTTATTATGCTTTCTTGGCCTGAGATCACTTCTAAAAGTGATGTCAATCTCAGTGACCTCGCTAACATGACCAAGTATTTTTCATAAAATGGGTACTGTTTAAGACATTGTGTAAATCTACTTTATTGCCTCTGCAAAACTCAAAAAGGCAAACATTTTCCTGATGTTTTTGATACATTTTTACATTTACTGTTTATTGAAGTTTCATAACTATTATTCAATCATATGGAATTCCTTGGTGCCTGACAGGACGAAATGGTGAGGGTGTGAGGGGAAATGTGTGCAGAAATTGAACATTACTTTCATGGCATGATACCCTAATGAAAGACTAATGATGATTCACTCAATTTCCCTGATTGCCCGCGCTCCTGCTGCTGTTTCCTAAACTCAATGTTCCACTAGCCCATAAAATAATAAATCACGAAGTAGCTATGCATCTGCAATCATCATCGGCATCAAACACAAGTAGTATATACCAATGCAAAGCCATCACATTCATTCCTATGCGAAGACTCAATAACACATTGAAGCCAAATGAAGTTGGTTAAGATACTCCGAGTCAATATACACAAGGAATTCCCCTCGATCACCCATTGAAAAAGAGCCAACTTCGTCGTCAATGTTTAATTATACAGAAATCACAAAACATGCAGAAAAGCTGCTGTGTTGTTCAATGTACATGTAACCAGGTCAAAAGTCCCAACCTGCAGTCCGCAATGCTCCCATGTAGGGAAATAGACCCTGCAAGAAGAGCCCTGTGGCTTCAGGCTATTCATCATGTGAAATATGGGTCCCGGTGTCCAAGTAGGCTAAACGTAGCGATGTGTGTGGAAAACATTTAAATTACAGGTAATACATTTAACTTGTTTAGTATAGTCAATTTGTAACGCCACCCACTAGTTGTAGCTGTATAGTCCGTCTGTTTGTTGTTGGTCTTGGCTAGCTTAATGTTCCGGTAGGTAGTTATCTAGCACTCACTCACATGGCTGCTAGCACCATCATGAAAAACGGCATGAGGGAAGCCGTACAATATTACGTTTTTCTATGTAGCGAAAACGCTCTGGAACAGGCAATGATGAAAAGTCATCTTTAGACGTTGTACTTCTCTTAAATGTAATTGACTAAAACTAGCAGACAACAAGAAAATAGCGTTAGAAAAGGGTGACGTTTTTTGCAGTGAGCCAATGGGATAACCTAAGTAACCACAGGTAGTTTACGCCATAGGTGGGCAGGGCTGCGACCTTCTACCTAATAGACGCGTTTCCAGTACACGACACACTGATGCGCGCAACTATTGGCAGCAGTAAAAAGCCATCGGCATCTGCGTCCATTCAACATAGCCTAGATTTAAGTTTTTATTACTTCTAAACAAAATAACCTTTTGGGGTTCTCATACGTTTACAATGATGTTTTGATTGTTGCTTGAACATACGCTTACATTGATGTTTTGATTCTTGCTTGAGATTATAAGATTATGTTTGGTTGTGATTTTTGCAAAATAACTATTTTGGATGCAGCAGCTGTTAGCTAGAATGCTAAAAGCTCATTGATATAGGCTGTAGCAAAAGCTAGCCAAAGAGCCATTTTACTGGTTGAAGTTGAACTGGTTTTTAAAAGTATAATGCAGTTGATTTGCAATGATGACACAAGCATTATGTTGGGCAGGACATTCATACGAGCCTTAAAATCCAATTATAATCCAAAAGTACTGTGAAATGAACTCATAAGCAAAATGTAAATATTGTTATTTTTTTGCTGGCGTTCTATAATAACCCCCCCTTGTTCTGCTACCAACTTGCCCACATCGCCCTTGTGTGACAATGTTTGCAAACACAGAAAGAGGTATATAGGTCGTTATCCATATAATTAGGAATTAGACTACTAGAATGATCATGAACCTTCTTATTATGGTCTAAAGGTCAGCGATGTTTGTCAACCATGATTTGCCAGTGCTGTGATAACATATTGGCTGTGTTGGAATACCCATACTAACATACTGTATACTAGATACTTAATGAGTATATACTACATACTATTAGTTCATTTTAGTATACTGTAAACGAACGGTATCCTTTCAGTTGAGTGTACTAGCGCTTCGCCTGTCTACTGGAAGTTGATGCTGTTATGCAACCTCTTGCTAGCTTGTTAGCATAACAAATGACTAGCTAGACATTTTACGATTTCGGGTGTGTTTGTAAATTCAATCTGGAATGCCAGAGTGCGTTCATAAATCCAGAGCGTTCGCGCTCGTAGCGTCCAGAGCACACATTGGACGCTCTGGCCAAGGTGTAGGGTTGATCCGAGCGTTCTGACTTCACAATGGCAGTCAAGCACCCAAGCTAACTGGCTAACGTTGGCTAGCTACTCCCTGATACAAATGAGAGAACACCTCACTCTGACCATTTTACTCGCCCTAGCAGAGCTGGTTAGGCTGTTTACATGGTATCTAGAGCATTTGTGACTAACTGTGCTGCTGGCAACAATTTAATTATACTTTTTTTGCCACTGCTTTGCCACTGCTTTTTTTGCCGACGTTTACTGACACCGGCCGTTGAGCGTTTGTAAATTCATCAGTTATTTTGCACTCCTGCACACTCAGACTAGATTGCTTTGAAATCGGAGTAGATAGTCAGGATTAACGATGTCCATTGAGAACGCACAACGACTATACTACTTAGCTAAGAATGACGTGAATAATCAAGTCAATAAATGTTGAGTAGTTAGTTAAATAGCATATAGTTAATATACTGCCTGGCAAGTTCAATGTATTAGTAGCCAACTAACATTAGGTAGCTAGCTAACATACCGTTACATACTGCTGTAATGATATGCTATGCGGTTTGTAAGGATAGCGTAGCTAACACATTGTCAGCCAACATAATGTGTAACTTATTTGAAAAGTCATTACCCAATTACATTGCTCAACATTTTCTTAACATTTGTCATAATTAGTTAAAGCAATGAATTTGTATCTGCTCTCATTGGACTCCGTCTGCATATTTTCTGCCATTTTCTTCAAATCTGAAAACGTTGTGAAGCCACGCCCATTTTCTGAAGAATTGCATTATGGGCCCTAAAAGTACGGAAATAGTGTTCACTGCTTGTATACTTTGTATTTTGGTGAATTTAGTATGACATCTGGGAACTTTTGGCATAATAACTATATCCATACTATGACCAATAATCATGCTACATACTCAATTTACTTCACAAATAGTATGGTTAGTGCAGTTAGTATGAGTATTCAAACACAGCTAACGTGTAAAATAATGAATGTGAAGAATTGATCTGCACTGTATATGTGTTAGCTAGCTAGCCAGCCCATTTAAGAGGAATGATTCGAATAATTGTTTTAATTAACTGGCAATATCCATTCAAACAATGCAGTCAATCCACAGCCATACACTGGATGAAATCATTTGATGATAGGACATTTATGGTCTGTTTACATATATTTTAGAGGCTATTTATACAGAACATTTGTATAAAACCTGTATAAACTGTATTTATAATTATCTGACAATATTTTAGGGTGACTATAATTCCATTACACAATTTCTGACATCACATGCCTTACTTTTATTTTCCTGCATAAGTAACAGCAGGAAATGTATCACCTATGCCTCTACTGCCATTCATTCCAAATAGGCTGATTTTGGATTTCTCCCTGACCAAGATGGCTTCCATTTTGGCCCCATTACGGAACTTTGAGGTTTTATGACACAGTCCCTCCAGTCATTGAATAGGATCTCTATGTCACTATCAATAAACATCACAATAAGGTGCAGAGCGTTCATTTTGCCTGCTGGGGGGCAAGGAGACCACCAGCTCCGCTAAAACTATTGACAACTGCGTGCTGTTTACAAGGCATTGTTAAATAAAAGTTAACTATTTGGTTGTGATGCCTTGTTCATGTGCTAGTCGGAACATGGACATTTCCGACTTGCTAACTGGTTGTAGTTATACAGGTGCCACGTTCAACGAGTCAGCAAGTCGGACATTTCTGAGTTTCCTAGTTCTGACTAGAATGTGAATGGGGCATACAATCATCACCTCTTGAAAATTATAGTCAGAACTACACATTTCGATTATTCCATGCAAAAAATTGCTTAATGCCAGGGCTCTTATGAGATGTTTGATTTCATTTTCACTTGCATTAATGTCAGCAGGGTTGGGTGGGTTACTTTCTAAATGTAATCCGTTACAGTTACAAGTTACATGTCCACAATTGTAATCAGTAACATAACTTTTGGAGTCCCCAAACTCAGCAACGTAATCTGATTACATTCAGTTACCTTTAGATGATTTTCCCCTTCGAAGGAATTAGAAGAAGACAAAAATGTATGTTACCAATTGAACCACATCTATTGCAGGATAAATCAATGTTAAAGTTTATATAGCTGGCCATATATGGATGTTACATTTTACTTTATGGGTTGGTTATGTAGACTTCTTCTAACCCATCACTTTCTACTACATATAATAATACGATTAAATTATATCTTTACATTAAAAACCAAAGTCTATCAGAATTCCAGTCATTCCAATAAATGTTACAACTTGATCTTCAAGAAAAGGACTTGGAAATATGGAAGTATAGATTAGCCAAATTGGTTTACCTGAGCATAACCCCAAAACTATTAGCCAGCCCTACTCTGTTGTTTATGATTTTGTTGTCATGGAGGATTCGAATTGGGGGAAAAATGCTGCGCTCATGGAATGGCATGCTTTGAGCACTAGTGGAAAGTCCTATTTTCATGTGAAAAATGAATTCCATATGCTGCATTTGCTATAGGCGTATTGTTTAACTTTTGTTGGTGAAGCTTTGATATCTTGATAATATGCAGCTGTTTAAAGGGCAAATCCACAGATGAAACAATAACAAAATGGACGCCCCGCCTGTTTTAGTAAAAAGCTGAGGGATGGGCCTGGAGAAATGTAACCACTCTCAGATTAATAGACAGAGCTATGGATGCAAGGACTGACCATCCATGATATAACAATTATTGTTTTAACTATGTTATGAGGCTATACAGTGTTTGTTTACATTTAAAATGTTTACAAACATTGGAGAAAAACAAGCGTATAATTTGGGTTCTCATGGAGTCTGACAGTTCAACTAAGCTCATGAGGCATTTATAAGTTATATTCTTCAAGAATCAATGGATATACACAGTTGAAGTCAGAAGTTTACATACACTTAGGTTGGAGTCATTAAAACTCGTTTTCAACCACTCCACAAATTTCTTGTTAACAAAGTATAGTTTTGGCAAGTCGGTTAGGACATCTACTTTGTGCATGACACAAGTATCTTTTCCAACAATTGTTTACAGACAGATTATTTCACATAAATTCACTGTATCACAATTTCAGTGGGTCAGAAGTTTACATACACTAAGTTGACTGTGCCTTTAAACGGTTTGGAAAATTTCTGAAAATTATGTCATGGCTTTAGAAGCTTCTGATAGGCTAATTGACATCATTTGAGTCAATTATTTGGGTATTTCAAGGCCTACCTTCAAACTCAATGCCTCTTTGCTTGACATCATGGGAAAATCAAAAGAAATCAGCAAAGACCTCAGAAAAATCCTTGCAGACCTCCACAATTCTGGTTCATCCTTGGGAGCAATTTCCAAATGCCTGAAGGTACCACGTTCACCTGTACAAACAATAGTACGCAAGTATAAACACCATGGGACCACAAAGCCGTCATACCGCTCATGAAGAAGACACGTTCTGTCTCCTAGAGATGAATGTACTTTGGTGCGAAAAGTGCAAATCAATCCCAGAACAACAGCAAAGGACCTTGTGAAGATGCTGGAGGAAACAGGTACAAAAGTATCTATATCCACAGTAAAACGAGTCCTATATCGACATAACCTGAAAGGCCACTCAGCAAGGAAGAAGGCACTGCTCCAAAACTGCCATAAAAAAGCCAGACTACGGTTTGCAACTGCACATGGGGACAAAGGTTGTACTTTTTGGAGAAATGTCCTCTGGTCTGATGAAACAAAAATAGAACTGTTTGGCCATAATGACCATCGTTAAGTTTGGAGGAAAAAGGGGAGGCTTGCAAGCCGAAGAACACCATCCCAATGGTGAAGCACGGGGTGGCAGCATCATGTTGTGGGGGTGCTTTGCTGAAGGAGGGACTGGTGTACTTCACAAAATAGATGGCATCATGAGGAAGAAAATTATGTGGATATATTGAAGCAACATCTCAAGACATCAGTCAGGAAGTTAAAGCTTGGTCGTAAATGGATCTTCCAAATGGACAATGACCCCAAGCATACTTCCAAAGTTGTGGCAAAATGGCTTAAGGACAACAAAGTCAAGGTATTGGAGTGGCCATCACAAAGCCCTGACCTCAATCCTATAGAAATTTGTGGGCAAACCTGACTCAGTTACACCAGCTCTATCAGGAGGAATGGGACAAAATTCACCCAACTTATTGTGGGATGCTTGTGGAAGGCTACCCGAAACATTTGACACAATAATTTAAAGGCAATGCTACCAAATACTAATTGAGTGGATGTAAACTTCTGACCCACTGGGAATGTGATGAAAGAAATAAATCTGAAATAAATCATTCTCTCTACTATTATTCTGACATTTCACATTCTTAAAATAAAGTGGTGATCCTAACTGACCTAAAACAGGAATTTTTACTAGGATTAAATGTCAGGAATTGTGAAAAACTGAGTTTAAATGTATTTGGCTAAGGTGTATGTAAACTTCTGACTTCAACTATATATATATATATGTATGTATATATATATATATATATATATAAGTACCAGTCAAAAGTTTGGACACACCTACTCATTCAAGGGTTTTTCTTTATTTTTACTATTTTCTACTAATGAAGACATCAAAACTATGAAATAACACATATGGAATCATGTAGTAACCAAAAAAGTATTTTACACTTTTTTTATATTTGTGATTCTTGAAAGTAGCCACCATTTGCCTTAATGACAGCTTTGCACACTCTTGACATTCTCTCAACCAGCTTCATGAGGTAGTCACCTGGAATACATTTCAATTAACAAGTGTGCCTAAAAATGTATTTGTGGAATTTCTTTCCTTCCTAATGTGTTTGAGCCAATTAGTTGTGTTATGACAAGGTAGGGTCCCGTGTGGCTCTGTTGGTAGAGCATGGTGTTTGCAACGCCAGGGCTGTGGTTCGATTCCCACGGGGGACCAGTACGGAAAAAAAAATAATGCATTCACTACTGTAAGTCGCTCTGGATAAGAGCATCTGCTAAATTACTAAAATAAAAATGTAGGGGTGGTATACAGAATGTAGCCCTATTTGGTAAAAGACCAAGTCCATAATATGGCAAGAACAGCTTAAAAAGGCAAAGAGAAACGACAGTCCATCATTACTCTAAGAAATGAAGGTCAGTCAATCCGGAAAATTCCAAGAACTTTTACTTTTTTTTCAAGTGCAGTATGATGAAACTGGCTCTCATCAGGACCACCACAGGAAAGGAAGACCCAGAGTGACCGCTGCTGCAGAGGATAAGTTCATTAGAGTTAACTGCACCTCAGATTGCAGCACAAATAAATGCTTCACAGAGTTCAAGTAGCAGACGCATCTCAACATCAACTGTTCAGAGGAGACTGTGTGAATCAGGCCTTCATGGTCGAATTGCTACAAAGAAACCACTACTAAAGGACACCAATAAGAGGAAGACACTTGCTTGGGCCAAGAAACATGAGCAATGAACATTAGACCTGAGGAAATCTGTCCGTTGGTCTGATGAGTCCAAATGTGAGACTTATGGTTCCAACCGGTATGTCTTTGTGAGACGCAGAGTAGGTGAACAGATGATCTCTGAATGTGTGGTTCCAACATGGAGGAGGAGATGTGATGGTGTGGGGGTGCTTTGCTGGTGACACTGTCAGTGATTTATTTAGAATTCAAGGCACACTTAACCAGCATGGCTCCCACAGCATTCTGCAGCAATACGCCATCCCATCTGGTTTGTGCTTAGTGGGACTATCATTTGTTTTTCAACAGGAAAACATACCTCCAGGCTGTGTAAGTCTATTTGGCCAAGAAAGAGAGTGATGGAGTGCTGCATCAGATGCCTTGGCCTCCACAATCACCTGACCTCAACCCAATTGAGATGGTTTGGGATGAGTTGTACCGCAGAGTGAAGGAAAAGCAGCCAACAAGTGCTTAGCATGTGGGAACTCCTTCAAGACTGTTGGATAAGCATTCCAGGCGAAGCTGGTTGAGAGAATGCCAAGAGTGTGCAAAGCTGTCATCAAGGCAAAGGGTGACTACTTTGAAGAATCAAAAATCTAAAATGTTTTAATTTGTTTTACACTTTTTTGGTTACTACATGATTCCATATGTGTTACTTCATTAGTTTTGATGTCTTCACTATTATTCTACAATGTAGAAAATAGTAAAAATAAAGAAAAACCCTTGAATGAGTAGGTGTGTCCAATCTTTTGACTCGTACTATATATATAATTTACAAGTCCAAAAATTGATGTAGCAACTACAGATTGCCCCTTTAAGTCTATTAAAAGTGTGCGAGTTTGAACATGTGTCTATTAGGCCTATGGATAACAAAACATTATCAGCATGAATTAGATTGACCAATAAAAGCCCCAGTTTTATTCCATAGGCTGAGATCCGCTCTGTGCAGCTGTTGCAAGATCACATATTTCACTGGCTGTCCACTGGTTTCAAAAGCAATGTTTGATAGGCAGCTTAAACTTCTTGAAATCAACCATTATTGGGTTCAAATACACATTTAGATTTGTGAACAGCCATCTACAACAACCACAATCTGTAAGGTGCAAATAGCTAAACGAGAGAGCAGCAGTGTGATTCACATCAATGCGCTATGTAGATAACAATAATAAGTGATATCCGTATCACCGTAGACTACACCACTGCTGTCATCCTTACCTCCAAGCGTTTATTAAAGTTGGATAATCTTTGGATGCCGACAGCAGTTCTACCATTGGAAGACAACTTGGACTGTAGCCTAGAAAAGCCTATTCCTGCTCTTTTCCAGCGATCCATCAAACCCATTTTGTGTGACATCATAGTGTCCTCTGACATCTGGTCAGACTCGCTCAGGTGGAACAAACTTAAACTTGCTCCTTTTTTCAATGCTGATTTGAATGTCACTGAGAAAACAGAGAAGCCTAGTTACCGTGACTCAACGATCACGTGGAATTTGACTGCGGCCATGACCCGTGACTGCCGGTGTGGTGGTAATACGGTCACCATAGCAGCCCTAATGATGATAGTTAGTCCGACTGACAACTTTACCAGGAGGAAGTCTTGCCGATGTCAGGCTCTTTGCTAAAGCCTAATCTCTGATGAAGCAAGCTACATGGCACATGTTGTTTGCTTAGCTAGCTAGCTAGCTACATGCCAAATGAATAGGCTACCTTCATGTAGGCCTATCTGAAAAAACATGATCAAGCATACAGTTACTTGCTATATAACTCTGATGATAGAGCTACAGTGCCTTCACACTCTTAGAAAAAAGGGTTCCAAAAGGGTTCTTCCACTGTCCCCATAGGAGAACCCTTTCTTGTTCCAGGTAAAACCCTTTTTGGTTGCAGGTAGAACTATTTGGGGTTCCATGTAAAACCCTTTACATAGAGGTTTCTACATGGAACCCAAAAGAGTTCTACCTGCAACCAAAACGTTTTTTTTTACCTTTTTTTTACCTGGAACAAGAAAGGGTTCTCCTATGGGCACAGTGGAAGAACCCTTTTAGGTTCTAGATAACACCTTTATTTCCGAAGACTGCGAAAATTATTCCTACCCCTTGACTTGTTCCATATTGTGTTGTGTTACAGCCTGAATGCTAAATTGATTACATGGGGGGGTTCTCACCCATCTAAACACAATACCCCATAATGACAAATTGAAAACATGTTTTTAGATATTTTAACAAATGTATAGAAAATGAAATACAGAAATATCTCATTTATATAAGTATTCACAACCGCTGAGCCAATACATGTTAGAATCACCTTTGGCAACGATTACAGCTGTGAGTCTTTCTGGGTAAGTCTCTAAGAGCTTTGCACACCTGGATTGTACAATATTTGCACATTATTATTTTTTCAATTCTTCAAGCTCTGTCAATTTGGTTGTTGATCATTGCTAGACAGCCAATTTTAAGATTTTGCCTGTGCTTAGCTCTATTCTGTTTCAAGGCATCATAAAAAACAATGCACCCCCCCTCCCCAAAGTGAAAACTATTTTCACACGACCCTCCCCTTGTACTGTAAAATAAATTGAACACCCTGCCCTCATAGAATTAACTCAAAATAATGTTTAGACTACTTTTCTGTTATGGCACAGTTGATGACATGCAGGCCTACGGGCCAGAAGGTTGAGGGTTTGTCGACCAATTTTTTAAGTGACTAAGAATGCACAATAAAGTCGGAGACCAATTTCCATTGTGGTTCCTACATTTGCTGCAGCATACAGTATGCTACAGTAATTTAAGGACTGAATGCGCATCCAGTTTACACATCTCCATCTGGCTTTTGGGTGTCACCTTGTTTTTTTAACATAGCTACATCTATGGGCTTTTGTGTTTTTCTTTCGTGCGTAATGTGCGGTAGACTATATCATAGGCTACGTATTGGATAAAGGCAGACTCATTTGGTCTTTTTGGGGCTTGGGTTCATAAAATGCCTTTAATGTAGGGCTCATAAAATGTATTTAATGTATGGCTCATCAAGCTTCAGTAGCATCAGACTTGAATTTTCATGCCAATCAAATCTCTAATCAAATCCAGACATATTAATATGCATTATATGCTTTAGAATGACACTTCCGGTTTGGGCAGGAAATACTGGGTTATTGGGAAATATTCAAACCTAGTCTGTAGCTTATTCTTTAGATGTTTGGGGCTGCTGGTGAACCATGATGTGCAGGTATAATCACAGTGACACTGGACTAGCACACTTGCCAGAGTCTTTAGGGTGTCTTTAGGTTTCCATCCCATTGGCTACAGATTTTCATGCGAATATTAAAAAATCTGGAAAAAAACAATATACGCATTTCAGGGTTTCCTTTATGAAAAATTGGCACTGGACAACATGACATGGAAGATTCTAATTTTCCAAACATCCATATGCATTCAGATCCGAGTTGGTGCAGTCAGCTCCATCAATAAATGAGGGATATTGGCCTCAGACCCCTTCACTTTTTCCACATTTTGTTACATTACAGCCTTATTATAAAATGGATTAAATAAAAACATGTCCTCAATCTACACACAATACCCCATAATGATAAAGCGAAAACAGGTTTTTCGATTTTTTTTTGCTAATGTATTAAAAATGAAAAACATATTCCTTATTTACATAAGTATTCAGACCCTTTGCTATGAGACTTGAAATTGAGCTCAGGTGCATCCTGTTTCCATTGATCATCCTTGAGATGTTTCTACAACTTGATTGGAGTCCACCTGTAGTAAATTCAATTGATTGGGCATCATTTGGAAAGGCACACCTGTCTATATAAGATCCCACAGTTGACAGTGAGTCAGAGCAAAAACCAAGTCATGAGGTCAAAGGAATTGTCCATAGAGCTCAGGATCGAGGGAAAGATGAACGGAGCAAAGTACAGGGAGAGAACCTTGATGAAAACCTGCTCCAGAGTGCTCAGGACCTCAGACTGGGACGAAGGTTCACCTTCCAACAGGACAACGACCCTAAGCACACAGCCAAGACAAAGCAGGAGTGGCTTCAGGACAAGTCTCTGAATGTCCGTGAGTGGCCCAGCCAGAGCCTGGACTTGAACCCGACCAAACATCTCTGGAAAGGCCTGGCATGCTACGACACCGCCATGCATTTCTTTGTCAGATGGCTACCGCTTATTATACAGAAGGAGGCTAATTTGTACATTTGATCCAAATATTTTGTTTAAAGTTGCATTATAATATAGGAGTAACTGATAGGCCTGAAATATTCTTCACCTTAAATTCAACTGTCAGAGTCAATTGGAGCGCCAGTGCACACTGCCTTCATATAATAAATAGGCTTGCAGTAGCTGAAGCTTAATAAAATCCACACCTTCAAAACATCAAAATTAAGTCAAGCCATTGTTGATAGGCAAAATATAAGTGGCTATTATAGTTACATATACGCCGGGAGTCAGGAAGCAGGTGCAGATGGTGAGTTTAATAATGATAAATGCAGATAAAACAGAACGTGAATGAAAACCCTACTACCTAGTAACTAAATAAAGGGAGAGTAATCAAGGAAATAATGATGTCCAGGTGTGCGTAATGATGGTTGCCAGGGCCGGTGGATAGTAGACCGGCGACGGCAAGAGCAGGAGTAGGCATGACAGTACCCCCCAACACGTGGCTCCAGCCGCAGGATGGCCCCAAGGGCAAGGAGCGAGTCGATCCAAACGGCGGAGATTGAAATCCTGGATGATGTTGGGGTCCAGGATGTCCGCCACCGGGACCCAACAGCACTCCTCAGGACCATACACCTCCCAGTTCACCAGGTACTGGAGCTGACCCCCACGACGTCAGGAGTCCAGGAGGGACCTAACAGCATAGGCGGGGGTCCCCTCGAGGTCCAGGGGAGGTGGTGGGGTGTCGCGGGGGACAGCATCAGCCAGGGGACCAGGAACCACCGGCCACCGGTAGTTGGTGGGGAGTTGTAGACAATAAATTACTTAATTGACCCTCCGGAGGACCTTGAAGGGCCACAAAACCCGGGGGCTCAGCTTCTGGCAGGGGAGGCGTAGCGGGAAGTTCCTGGTGGAAGGCCAGAAGCGATCACCAGGATGGAACATGGGAGCCTCACTGCGGTGGTGGTCCACCTGATCCTTCTGATGGCAGACCCCTGCAGGGGCCTCGGTATGGCTCGAAGTCCATGGAGCCAGGGCTCCTGGAAGGGAGTCAGCCCGGTGGAGGAGTGACAAAGTGAGTTCTGGGCGTACTCCGCCCAGGGAATGAACCGAGCCTACTCCCCCTGTCGGTTCTGACAGTGACTCCTAAGGAACCTCCCCAGTTCCTGGTTGATCCTCTCCACCTGCGCCATTGGACTGAGGCTGGTACCCGGATGCGAGGCTGACCGTGGCCGCGTGCTTCTTCATAAAGGCTTTTCAGACCCGCAACATGATTTGGGGACCACGGTCGGAAACGATGTCCTCCGGAAGGCCATAGTGCCAGAAGACCTGCTGGAATAGTACCTCAGCGACCTGGAGAGCGGTGGGTAGACCAGAGAGAGGGATATAGAGAACGGCAGGACATAAAGAATCTGTCAACAACAACCATAGTGGTAAATCCATCAGAAAGGGGGAGATCAGTGACGAAGTCTATGGACAGATTGGGCCAAGGCAACTGAGGCATGGGAAGGGGGAAGGAGTTTCCCTGCTGGAGCGTGCCGAGGGAGTGTTGGTTTGGGCACATACGGAGCAGGAGTTGACATAGCGGGCAACCTCCCGTGCCAAGGTGGGCCACCAATACTTAGCAGAGAGATATTGAATGGTGCAGGTGATACCTGGGCATCCAGCGGCAAGGGTTGTGTGCCCAGGTCAGCAGCCGATCCCTTACCCCGTAGGGACGTAGGTGCGCTCTGGAGGGCAGGTATCAGGAGCGGTTCCCTCTCCAGAGACTGGCGGATGTCCACATCTATGTCCCAAAGCACGGGAGGAACAATTTCAGAGGGTGGAATGATGGGTGCACTCAGGATCGGAACCTCTCCCGAATTGTGGCGAGGCCATCGGCTTTGATATTCTTAGAACCTGGGCGATATGACAGGGTGAAGTTGAATCTAGTGAAGTAAAGGGCCCATCTTGATTGGCGCGGGTTCAGCCGACTCACCGTCCGTATGTACTCCAGGTTCCGATGGTCGGTGAGGATGAGGAATGGCTCCTTGGTGCCCTCCAGCCAGTGTTTCCCACTCTTCTAATTGCAAATTCACCGCCAGGAGCTCCCGGTCGCCAACATCCTAGTTCCTCTCTGCAGGAGGCAGTTTCTTTGAGATGTATGCACATGTATACAATTTCTGTGGGTTACCTTAGTGTTGGAACAGGATGGCTCCCACCCACACACTTCTGAGGTGTCCACGAAGGGCAGCGTATGATCTGTGTTTCAGCAAGGGGGCGGAGGTGAAAAGCCCCTTCAGTAGGCAGAAGGCCTCATCAGCTGCAGGACTTCACACCAACTTACGAGGACCACCCTTGAGGAGAGGCGATGGAGCTAAAGTTCGTAATGAAGTGGCGGTAGAAGTTGGCAAACCTCCAGAAACCGTTGGAGCCCCTTTATGGTGGTTGGGACTGGCCATGACCTAACTGCTTCAACCTTCCTTTCATTCATACTCAACCCCTGTGGGCTGATCCGGTACCTTAAGGAGACATTGACCTGATGGAACTCTGCTTTAACATAAAGGTAGTTATCCAGGAGGCATCTCAGGACTACTCAGACGCGAGAGATGTGATCCTCCAAGGTGGCCGAGTAGACCAGGATGTCGTTGGTATACACGACCACCTTGCACCCATCATGTCCCGGAACACCTCGTTCACGAAGGTCTGAAACACTGATGGAGCATTGGCTAGTCCATAAGGCATCACTAAGTACTTGTAGTGCCCAGACGCCGTGCTGAAGGTCGTTTTCCACTCATCCCCCTCTCAGATGCGGATAAGATTGTAGGTGCTCTGCAGGTCCAGCGTCGTAAAAGAACGAGCCCCACGGAGCTGTTCGATGGTGGCTAGTACAAACGGTAGAGGGTAGCGGTATTTAGTGGTGATGGAATTGAGACCTTTGCAATCAATACAGGGACAGAGATCCCCATCCTTCACAAAGAAGAAGTCTGCCGACGCAGGAGAGGTGGATGAGCAGACAAAACACTGTTGGAGAGCACCAACAGAGGGAAGACGCGGCTGCGCAGAGCCTTCTAGTAGGTAGATGGCATAGTCCCAGGCACGATGAGGGAGACAGATGGCTTGGGTCTTGGAGAACACCACCCGGAGATCCTGGTAAACCTCCGGGATGTCAGGCTGGAGGGAAACCACAGGACTCTCAACCGATGTGGAACCACAAGGCAAAGGAAAGCAGGTCCTCCTGCATCCGGGTGCCCATCCTCGACCAGGAGATGGTGGGGTCATTACGTTGGAGCCATGGGAGGTCGAGGATGACTTTGTGCACTGGTGCAGTGATAATGGGGAATGGAAGGCTCTCCTGGTGCATGGATCCCACGGTGAAGATGAGTGGTGCTGTGACGTGTGTGATAATGCCGGATCCCACTTGTCGATTATCCAGGGCGTGGACCGAAACAGGAGAGTGGGTACAAGGAAATATTCATATAGATGAGGGCCTGGTTAAAGAAATTCCCCACGGCACTGGAATCCACTAGATAGAAACAGCGGTAGAAACACCCCATGAGGGACAGCCAACCAGTGAAATGAAAACCAGGAACAGTTTGGCGGAAAACGATGGAGCACTCACGCCTTTCCCAGGAAATGGATGATCAAAGGGCCGCCCCTCTGCTCTCATGGATCCCAGGTTGGGACACACCGGACATCACTGAAGCCCCTCCTGACCCCAATGACTCCGGCGATGCCACTCTGCTGCGTGGACCCCATCTTCATGGGTTCAGGATGGCCAAAGGAGGGAGAAGAGTGGCAAGGTGGGCACCGGCACCCCGAAAATGGTTATCCAGACGAATGGCCATTGCGATGAGTGTGTCCAAGGAAAGGTTGTCATCCCGATATGCCAACTCCATTTGTACCTCTTGGCGCAGTCCTCCCCTGCAATAGGGTGCGGAGCGCCAGCTCATTCCATCCACTGGAGGCTGCCACAGTCTGAAAGGTGAAGGCGTACTCTACAGTGGTCTGAGCACCCTGATGGAGTTGGAGAAGTCACTATCCTCCCTTTCTGCCCTCTGGAGGATGGTCGAAGACCGCCCTGAACAGAGCCATGAACCTCTTGTAGGAACCCAGCTTGTACTCTCCTCTCTTCCAGACTGCCGTAGCCCATTCCAACGCCCGCCCAGTCAGAGGAAAATGACCGTGGCAACCTTGGACCTCTCAGTGGTGGGGGCTCCAGTCTGATTTACAAAATGGAGGGAGCACTGGACTAGGAAACCACAATATTTAGATGGAGTACCGTCATACTTCTCCGGAAGGGACAGTCGGGCATGGCTGACCTGGGCGGACTGCTAGGTAGGCTGGGGGACTGGCTCACTGTGAAGACGTGTGGTAGAAGGCCCTCTAATAACGGTATGAAGATTTTCTCTGGTGTTGTCAAGGCGGTGGAGAATACGAAGGACCTTCTCCATAGCCGTATCCAATTGCGCCAGCTGGTTGTGGTGTTGGTTGAGTAGATGAGGGAGTAATGGATTACATATCATCCGTTACATTTAACGGATTGCAAAAAAACGGTAGCTGCAATCCGTTACGTTACCTGCAAAAGTATTGTAATCCGATTACAGATACTTTTGAAAAACTAGATGATTACTTTGGTGATTACTTTTAAATTCAGAAAGGAGGTTTGCTGAGAAAAAATCTTTGACACTTCTCTGTTTTCTCAATGACATTCAAATCAGCGTTGAAAAAAGGCGCAAGTTTAAATTTGTTCCACCTGAGCGAGTCTGACCACAAGTCAGAGACCACTATGATGACACACCAAATGGGTTTGATGGATAGCGGGAAAAGAGCAGGAATAGGCTTTTCTAGGATACAGTCCAAGCTGTCTTCCAATGGTACGACTTCTGTTGACATCCAAAGATTATCCAACTTGAATAAATGCTTGGAGGTAAGGACGACAGCAGTGGTGCAGTCTACGGCGATACGGATATCACTTAATATCTACATGGCGCATTGATGTGAATCACACTGCTGCTCTCTCATTTAGCTATTTGCACCTTACAGATTGTGGTTGTTGTGGGTGGCTGTTCACAAATCTAAATGTGTATTTGAACCCAATAATGGTTGAATTCAAGAAGTTTAAGCTGCCTATTAATCATTGTTTTTGGAACCAGTGGACAGCCAGTGAAAAATGCGCTCTTGCAACAGCTGCACAGCTGCACAGATCCAAGCCTATGGAATAAAACTGGGGCTTTTATTGCTCAATCTAATACATGCTAATAAAAATGTTTTATCCATAGGCTTAATGGACACATGTTCAAACTCGCACACTTGAAATAGACTTAAAGCGGCAATCTGTAGTTGCTACATCCATTTTTGGACTTGAAAATTATATCCATTGATTCTTGAAGAATATAACTTATAAATGCCTCATGAGCTTAGTTCAACTGTCACACTCCATTAGAACCCAAAATATAAGCTTGTTTTCTCCAATGTTTGTAAACGTAAACAAACACTGTATAGCCTCATAACATGGTTAAACCAATACATTTGATATCATGGATGGTTAGTCCTTGCATCCATAGCTCTGTCTATTAATCTGAGAGTGGTTACATTTCTCCAGGCCCATCCCTCAGCTTTTTACCAAAACAGAGGCGGGGTGTCCATTTTGTTATTGTTTCATCTGTGGATTTGCCCTTTAAACAGCTGCATATTATCAAGATATCAAAGTGACACCAACAAAAAGTTTAACAATAGGCCTATAGAAAATGCAGCATATGGTATTAATTTTTCACATGTAAATAGCACGTTTCAGTCGTGCTCAAAGCATGCCATTCCATGAGGGTAGCATTTTTTCCCCAACTCAAATCAATGACCCCAATCACTCCTCCATGACAACAAAATCACAAACAACAGAGTAGGGCTGGCTAATAAATCCTTAGTTTTGGGGTTATGCTCAGGGAAAACAATTTGGCTAATCTATACTTCCATATTTCCAAGTCCTATTCTTGAAGATCAAGGGGTATAACATGTATTGGAATGACTGGAATTCTGATAGACTTTGGTTTTTAATGTAAAGATATATTTTAATCGTTTTATTATATGTAGTAGAGAGCGATGGGTTAGAAGAAGCCTTCATAACCAACCCAGGAAGTAAAATGTAACATCCATATACAGTTGAAGTCAGAAGTTTACATACACCTTAGCCAAATACATTTAAAATCAGTTTTTCACAATTCCTGACATTTAATCCTCGTAAAAATTCCCTGTCTTAGGTCAGTTAGGATCACTTTATTTTAATAATGTGAAATGTCAGAATAATAGTAGAGAGAATGATTTATTTCAGCTTTTATTTCTTTCATCACATTCCCAGTGGGTCAGAAGTTTACATCCACTCAATTAGTATTTGGTAGCATTGCCTTTAAATTGTTTAACTTGGGTCAAACGTTTTGGGTAGCCTTCCACAAGCTTCCCACAATAAGTTGGGTGAATTTTGTCCCATTCCTCCTGACAGAGCTGGTGTAATTGAGTCAGGTTTGTAGGCCTCCTTGCTCACACATGCTTTTTCAGTTCTGCCCACAAATGTTCTATAGGATTGAGGTTAGGGCTTTGTGATGGCCACTCCAATAGCTTGACTTTGTTGTCCTTAAGCCATTTTGCCACAGCTGTGGAAGTATGCTTGGGGTCATTCTCCATTTGGAAGACCCATTTGCGATCAAGCTTTAACTTCCTGACTGTTGTCTTGAGATGTTCCTTCAATATATCCACATACTTTTTCTTTCTCATGATGCCATCTATTTTGTGAAGTGCACCAGTCCCTCCTGCAGCAAAGCACCCCCACAACATGATGCTGCCACCATCGTGCTTCACGGTTGGGATGGTGTTCTTCGGCTTGCAAGCATCCCCCTTTTCCTCCAAACATAACGATGGTCATTATGGCCAAACAGTTCTATTTTTGTTTCATCAGACCAGAGGATATTTTTCCAAACGGTATGATCTTTGTCCCCATGTGCAGTTGCAAACCATAGTCTGTTTTCTTTTATGGCGGTTTGGAGCAGTGGCTTCTTCCTTGCTGAGCGGCCTTTCAGGTTATGTCGAAATAGGTCTCGTTTTGACTGTAGATATAGATATTTTTGCATCCGTTTCCTCTAGCATCTTCACAAGGTCCTTTGCTGTTGTTCTGAGATTGATTTGCACTTTTCGCACCAAAGTACATTCATCTCTAGGAGACAGAACGCGTCTCCTTCCTGAGCGGTATGACGGCTGAGTGGTCCCATGGTGTTTATACTTGCATACTACTGTTTGTACTGATGGATGTGGTACCTTCAGGCATTTGGAAATTGCTCCCAAGGATGAACCAGACTTGTGGAGGTCTACAGTTTTTTTCTGAGGTCTTGACTGATTTCTTTAGATTTTCCCATGATGTCAAGCAAAGACGCACTGAGTTTGAAGGTAGGCCTTGAAATACATCCACAGGTACACCTCCAATTTACTCAAATGATGTCAATTAGCCTATCAGAAGTATCTAAAGCCATTACATCATTTTCTGGAATTTTCCAAGCTGTTTAAAGGCACAGTCAACTTAATGTATGTAAACTTCTGACCCACTGGAATTGTGATACAGTGAATGATAAGTGAAATAATCTGTCTGTAAACAATTATTGGAAAAATTACTTGTGTCATGCACAAAGTAGATGTCCTAACCGGCTTGTCAAAACTATAATTTGTTAACAAGAAATGTGTGGAGTGGTTGAAAAACGAGTTTTAATGACTCCAACCTAAGTGTATGTAAACTTTCGACTTCAACTGTATTTCATTTATCACACATTTACAGATACAGAGCCGCCTTTGAGTGGAAAATCTGTCAGACAGTGCAAGAGCTGCTGCTGCATCATATTGTGGTGCTTTCAGGACATCTGGGAACTCCAAAAAATAGGCCGATGAGTTTCAGGTCGGAAAAGTTGGAGCCAGAGTTCCGAGTTGGAATTCCGAGTTGGATGACCTGTCAAAACGATTTTTCTCATTCGGAGCTCGTTTTTATCCCTAGTTCCCAGTTGTCTCGAACACACTGAAGTCGGAAGTCAGAGATTTCCGAGCTCCCAGTTGCTTTGAACGCGGCATCCAACGGCAACGGAAGGCAGGCTTCAGCGCATCACACAGGCATGTCTTACGTTGCTTCAAAGTAGCCTATCAGATCTCCTCTCTTTCTAAATTACCAAAGGATATTTTAATCTCTGTCACATGAAACCACTCACATGTGCAGTGCTCTTTTGACAACATTATTTTCCCGCTAATTGCATTATGGAACGAACATTCGCGCGTAGCCTACTGCCTTGTGCGCATTGCTGGCTGTATAATGTGAAGAAATAATAGTTTATCAACATTTTAAGCTAAACGTTGTGATCTGTTGCATCAGACTCATTGCTTTTTGATTGTAGTCTTGGCCTACTGTTTGTATGAATTTGGGATCTACCGTCCCACAACTGTCCCAGTCTGTTTGGAATAGGCTATTTCTCGACAAGCTGACCAAAATAATAGGTAGTCTAAACTTTTCTACTATAGTAGATGGACATAGGCTAGTAATTTTGCTGTTCATTACTGGTATTGTCGGCTGAGGAAAAGCAAATGTGGACAGTTATTCTAACGGACAGATTGCAATTTATTGGGGCGGAGGAGTGATCCAAAATAGGGGAGGGTTGATAAAAAATGTTTTTATTGGGCACAGGGGAGGGTAGTGTATTTTTTCCCTGGTTTACATTTGCTCTTTTGCAGGTTTTACTTAAAAATGTCTTCCCCCCAAGCCAAATTTCCTCATGTGCTTTAATGCGCCTCCCCTATATCATGGTGTATTAGTACTTCCCATATGTACTATGCTTTTTCATGTGCTAACTTTTACTGTACCACCAACTTGGTCTCAGAGCATTTTGTATTGTTCTCTACGTAAATCCGAGACACCCATTTAGCATGATATGTTCTGTTTGTTTTTGGTTGCATGAGACATATGGTTACTTCAAACCTGTTAAGGATCCGACACTTTAAAAAAAAATTCGCCTAAAATGACATTCCCAAATGTAACTGCCTGAAGCAAGGATATGCATATTCTTGATACCATTTGAAAGAAAACACTTTGAAGTTTGTGGAAATGTGAAATTAATGTATGAGAATATAACGCATTAGATCTGGTAAAAGATAATACAAAGAAAAAAACATGCGTTTTCTTGTATTCTTTTGTACCATCATCTTTGAAATGCAAGAGAAAGGCCATAATGTATTATTCCAGCCCAGGCACTATTTCGATTTTGGACACTAGATGGCAGCAGTGTATGTGCAAAGTTTTATACTGATCCAATGAACCGTTGTATATCTGTTCAAAATGTTGTATCAAGACTGCCCAAATGTGCCAAATTGGTTTACTAATACATTTTCAAGTTCATAATTGTGCACTCTCCACAAACAATAGCATGGTATTCTTTCACTGTAATCGCTATTTTAAATTGCACAGTTAGTTTTCACAGTTAGTTTTATATTGCACAGTTAGTTTTAGAAGAATTTTAGCTTTTTGCCCATATCAGATATGTCTATGTCCTGTGATTTTCTTTTTGTTACTTACAACCTCATGCTAATCACATTAGCCTACGTTATCTCAACCATCCCGCGCGGGGGAGGGGGTCCTGTAGAGGTTAACCCTTTAACCTAACTCCTAAAATGAACCCTAGCCCCTAATCCCTAGCTTTACTAACATTAGCCACCTAGGCACCTAGCTAGAATTTGTAACATACCATACGTTTTGCAAATTCGTAACATATTGTACATTTGCAAATTCGTAACATATAATACAAATTGTAATTCGTAACATCAAATCAAAATCAAATTACATTTTTCACATGTGCCAAATACAACAGGTGTAGACCTTACAGTGAAATGCTTACTTACAAGCCCTTAACCAACAATGCAGTTAAGAAAAATAAGAGTTAAGAAAATATTTACTAAATAAACAAAGGTTTAAAAAGTAACACAATAAGAGAACAATAACGAGGCTATAGGGTACCAGTACCATGTCAATGTGTGGGGGTACAGGTTAATTGAGGTAATTTGTACATGTAGGTAGGGGTAAAGTGACTGTGCATAGATAATAAACAGCGAGAAGCAGCAGCATAAAAAATGCAGGGTCAATGCAAATTGTCCGGGTAGCCATTTGGTTAGCTGTTCAGAGGTCTTATGGCTTGGGGTAGAAGCTGTTAAGGAGCCTTTTGGACATAGACTTGGAAGTTGGCACTTCGGTACCACTTGCCCTCAGGTAGCAGAGAGAACAGTCTATGACAATTTTTAGGGCCTTCCTCTGACACCGCCTGGTATAGAGGTCCTGGATGGCAGGAAGCTTGGCCCCAGTGATGTACTGGGCCGTACGCGCTACCCTCTGTAGCACCTTGTGGCCGGATGCCGAGCAGTTGCCATACCAGGTCGTGAAGCAACCAGTCAGGATGCTCTCGATGGTGCAGCTGTAGAACTTTGAGGATCTAAGGACCCATGCCAAATCTTTTGAGTCTCCTGAGGGGGAATAGACATTGTCATGCCCTCTTGACGACAGTCTTGGTGTGGTTGCACCATGATAGTTTGTTGGCGATGTGGACACCAAGGAACTTGAAGCTCTCAACCTGCTCCACTACAGCCCCGTTGATGAGAATGGGGACGTGCTCGGCCCTCCTTTTCCTGTAGTCTACAATATCATATCCTACGAAATGGGTGATGGACATCCACAAATGAATACACATTTCGAATGATTGACAGCATGTCCAATGTTAAATGTTTATTCTTTTAAGCTTGGAAAAGAGACCCTTTAACCCAGACTTGGACCGCACACCCGCCACACTGAATAGCAGGCTAGTGATTGCTTTGCAATGCTTGCAATTAGCAACTGATTCCTTCCAAACCACTCATTGTTGAATTTACGATTTCCAAATTGATGTGTAATGTTTATGTCCAATGGCCAATGAGCACCGATACGTTTTATCTATAATTTCTCTTCATTATTTATCTTCATATGACAAGGGTTGAAAAAGATTTGCCAGTAGATTGTCGACTTGATTCATGATGCCTGCTAGCTTGCTAGCTAAGATTACTAGCTAAGCTTGCTAGCTAAGATACTGTAGATATAACGTCATTTGACATCATTACCTTCAAACTCAGTGCCTCTGCTTGACATCAAGGGAAAATCAAAAGATATCAGCCAAGGCCTCAGAAAAAAATTGTAGACCTCCACAAGTCTGGTTCATTCTTGGGAGCAATTTCCAAATGCCTGAAGGTACCATGTTCATCTGTACAAACAATAGTACATAAGTATAAACACCATGGGACCACGCAGCCGTCAAAGCGCTCAGGAAGGAGACACGTTCTGTCTCCTAGAGATGAACGTACTTTGGTGCGAAAAGTGCAAATCAATCCCAGAACAACAGCAAAGGACCTTGTGAAGATGCTGGAGGAAACAGGTACAAAAGTATCTATATCCACAGTAAAACGAGTCCTATATCGACAGAACCTGAAAGGCCACTCAGCAAGGAAGAAGCCACTACTCCAAAACCGCCATAAAAAAGCCAGACTACGGTTTGCAACTGCACATGGGGACAAAGGTTGTACTTTTTGGAGAAATGTCCTCTGGTCTGATGAAACAAAAATAGAACTGTTTGGCCATAATGACCATCGTTAAGTTTGGTGGAAAAAGGGGAGGCTTGCAAGCCGAAGAACACCATCCCAATGGTGAAGCACGGGGTGGCAGCATCATGTTGTGGGGGTGCTTTGCTGAAGGAGGGACTGGTGTACTTCACAAAATAGATGGCATCATGAGGAAGAAAAAATATGTGGATATATTGAAGCAACATCTCAAGACATCAGTCAGGAAGTTAAAGCTTGGTCGCAAATGTGTCTTCCAAATGGACAATGACCCCAAGCATACTTCCAAAGTTGTGGCAAAATGGCTTAAGGACAACAAAGTCAAGGTATTGGAGTGGCCATCACAAAGCTCTAACCTCAATCCTTGACCCAAGTTAAACAATTTAAAGGCAATGCTACCAAATACTAATTGAGTGTATGTAAACTTCTGACCCACTGGGAATGTGATGAAAGAAATAAAAGCTGAAATAAATCACTCTCTCTACAGTCTCTACAGAAAAGGGGGATGCTTGCAAGCCGAAGAACACCATCCCAACCGTGAAGCACGATGGTGGCAGCATCATGTTGTGGGGGTGCTTTGCTGCAGGAGGGACTGGTGCACTTCACAAAATAGATGGCATCATGAGAAAGAAAAAGTATGTGGATATATTGAAGGAACATCTCAAGACAACAGTCAGGAAGTTAAAGCTTGATCGCAAATGGGTCTTCCAAATGGAGAATGACCCCAAGCATACTTCCACAGCTGTGGCAAAATGGCTTAAGGACAACAAAGTCAAGGTATTGGAGTGGCCATCACAAAGCCCTAACCTCAATCCTATAGAACATTTGTGGGCAGAACTGAAAAAGCATGTGTGAGCAAGGAGGCCTACAAACCTGACTCAATTACACCAGCTCTGTCAGGAGGAATGGGACAAAATTCACCCAACTTATTGTGGGAAGCTTGTGGAAGGCTACCCAAAACGTTTGACCCAAGTTAAACAATTTAAAGGCAATGCTACCAAATACTAATTGAGTGGATGTAAACTTCTGACCCACTGGGAATGTGATGAAAGAAATAAAAGCTGAAATAAATCATTCTCTCTACTATTATTCTGACATTTCACATTCTTAAAATAAAGTGGTGATCCTAACTGACCTAAGACAGCGAATTTTTACTAGGATTAAATGTCAGGAATTGTGAAAAACTGAGTTTAAATGTATTTGGCTAAGGTGTATGTAAACTTCTGACTTCAACTGTACATAACAAATATTCTGTACACATGCTCCAAATTAATTCCACTAAATTATGTAAATGATCCTATATAGCGATAAGCATGACCAGTCAAATGTATTTCCATCAATGAATATGCTAAAAAGGATTATTTTGCAATGGGATTTTATTTTAATCTCCTCCTGACCAATTTTATTTATCGGCTTTTCTATTTTCTGATCTGAGAAAAGCAGGCTACTACTGGCTAACAGAAATGCTGCTATGGAGTCTCATGAAGACATATGCCGAGTTCGGAAATCCTGAAATCCGACTTCAGTGCGTTCAAGACAACTGGGAACTCCGACTGGGGAAAAAACGCTTTGAACGGTCATCCAAGCGCTCCGACTTTCTGACCCGAAGATCTCTGACATCATGATTTGACCAACTTTTTTTGAGTTACTAGTTGTCTTGGAAGCACTAGAGCTCGCCAACTTGTTGTCCTAAAACCCGGAAATTAGTTACCTCTTGTTCGTTCAGCCATGGTGAAAATTAATGGGGAAAGAATAGCGTTTTGGGATAAACACCAAAAATAAAGTCTGAGGTTAACACAAGCTTAGATCTGACATTTTTTTGTTCTATGAGATAATATCAGTCAGTTAACATGACCTTTATGTGCTTTTTAAAATTACGTAGAATACACAATAACGTTACTTAAATTAACTGGCCAGCTCGGCAAAAAATATGATTTGACATTTGTTCAGGTACAGACTCTCACTCTTTTCTGTACTTCTAGCTGTACAAATTTGATTGAGACATGTTGATTGATGTTGTAATTTTGTTCAAGATCAAACATTCATGACCAACTATATTCATTGGGTTTGGCTCGTCGAACCCGTACTACTGCTGCTGCAGTCAGCCAACAATGATTTTCAATTTGCTGAAATTGCTGCTGGCCTGCTGCTGACGTCACTCACAATGTACTTTTGCAGCCAGGCACGTGTGTTGTGACTGAGTGTGTGACAGAGAAAATCGTTTTTGTGTCATTTAGAGGGAAAATGCGTGCAGTTTAGTGTTTGAGTCACTTTTAAAAAGTTGCTAAAAGTTCCAAATACATTTTTAAAAGCAGCTAAATTTGTTGCTAAGTGCTGTTTGAAAAAAAAGTTGCCAGGGTAGTCTAAAAAGTTGCTAAATCTAGCAACAAAATTGCTAAATTGGCATCACTGGGGACGTTGCAGGCTAGCCCCATCTCATTGAATAACTAACTTTGAAGGCCGACAGGGGTACTGCAGGCTTCCATTAGCAATTAAATTATCCTTCTAACTTCTTCTGTGTGCGATTTTAAAATAATATGTTCAAGGACATACATCTGGTGTATTATTTTTTAATATATATGAAGATTGACCACGAATATTGTAATTTTTCCATTCCTATAATGGATCCTGTTTTGTGCAAACAATGCCCGCAATACCGTGGTCGGCCTTGAACATCTCCGGCTTCAATGAGAGGGGGCAGTCTTTCTCCCCTGGTATAGAGGTGTTGGTTGTTTAGCAACAACCGATGCCTGCACAACTATGGGGCAAAACAGACTGGGTTGGCTTAGATCAGCATTTCCAAAACTTGGCCCTGGGGACCTCAAGCGGAACACGTTTTGGTTTTTGCTCCAGCACTACACAGCTGATTTCAAATAATCAAAGCTTGATGATTAGTTCATTATTTGAATCAATTGTGTAGTGCTAGGGCAAAAACCAAAATGTGCACCCCTTGGCGGAGTTTGGGAAACACTGGCTTAAGTTGCTTACAACATGTAAGCTATATTTTGTCTCCAAAGTTTATTGAAAACATAAATACATTTGCACAATGAGCACTTGTTCCCTCTCAAATACATCAATACAGTTGTTGGTTAGCTCGCTAGCGCACTTTAGCCATATTAGCATTGACATGAAATCAGTCAAAACACCTCAAAACAAGACATCGTATCAAGAACAAGATAAAACGATCTGAAACACCCCATGATCTGAAACGATTCCCCACATTGCAGTTTCTTGTCACTCTTGCTAGCAATCTGGCTATCCAACAACATGCTGACTTCTGCCCCATAGAAGCACACAGATTGTTTTTGTGACATTGTCCAATACACAGTATTTAAAAAAAATGTTTACCCCCTTTTTTCTCCCCAATTTCGTGGTATCCAATTGGTAGTAGTTACAGTCTTGTCTCATTGCTGCAACTGCCGTACGGACTCGGGAGAGGCGAAGGTGAAGCGCCGCCCGATGGGCCTCCCGGTCGCGAACCCAGAATCGCTGGTGGCACAGCTAGCACTGCGATGCAGTGCCTTAGACCACTGCGCCACCCGGGAGGCCACTGATACACAGTATTAACAGAAATCACTCCGCCATTTCCTGGTTGCTAAAATTCTAATAGTTTGCCTAATTTTTGTTTATATGACAAAACAAGCAAGTGTCATGTAGAGAATCATTGTACCATCTAAATCGCTGGGACAAATATTTTCCATAACCAAAAGTATTGTATTTTCAGCTGTTTGAAGCTGGTGTACAAAACCGAAAGTGAAAGATTCAAAAACGAAACTTAAGAATGGGAAGCATAGAATAGATCTACCACTTCTTAGACTCGCTTGATAGATCTATAACACACATTTCTATGTGAATTTGTTCGGGTCGCCCAAAAAGTTACATATTGTAGCTTTAATGTTCAATCTCTGTATGTGTTGATAGTGTCCTGACAGACATGTTCAAACATCACTGCACTCAAACATCTACATTTCGTATGCGAACATGCTTCTGTCTAATGCTCCATAATGATGTTTCCTCTTCTTTTGCAGATGTTTTGGTGATTTAAGAATTGTGCTGCTTTACCTACTGTCCCGTAAGTCACAGCCAGCTGCACTCTAACTGTATGCTTTTCATTTTAATTTGGATTTTTCATTAAAAGAGCCCAAGAGAAAATTTGCATTTACTTCAGAGACCAAAGCCTGTTTCTATAAATCAATAGGGATGTTTAAGTCCAGAGGCCTCCGCATGGATCGAGGGCACTCTGCATGGTTTCCAAGGCCAAGATCCTGGTTACAAAGACCAACATCCTGTTTCCAGAGGCGATCCCTCAGAGCATCCGCAGACCCCACCTCTTCAGACGATGTCTACACCAGTTGCCTTTACGGTGATACTCTAGCAATACATAAATATCCACAGCAACAGAATCAGAAGACGCCATTCATTCTGATTCAATACTCATGCAGGGCTGGGTTGGAAATGACTATGGTGCTTTAAAGCAATATCAAAACTCTATTGCTGTTACTTTCATTAGAAGATCTTGTTCTAACTCTACCTGTGTTCTCTCAGCCCAGGGCTTCCGCTGCACTCTGCAGCAGAGGCCCAGCTGCAGCAGTGCCAGGTTGACTCCCAAGAGCAATGCCAGAGGAGTGGGAGGGAGGCCAGTGAGCAGTGCTCTGGGTAGACTTGAGAACAGCCCAGGGAGGGGGACCAGAGCCATGAGCAGACCAGTTACTGCACCCGGGGGAGGAGGAAGGCGCAGAGACCCGGGCCAGAGACCTGGAGCTCAAATCAGGGACAGGACAGGTAAACACCCTTCTCTTAGTGGAAAATATCTAATATATTCCAACTGTCAAATTCTTTCTTTCTTGATCTCCTAATTTTTCATATCCTGTTTATGTTTTCGCTTGCTTACACAGTCCCTTAATCCACAAAGCTAACTTGGAAGGAACACTAGCTTTGCATGTAACAAACCAAACACAAATAAAAATCTGAATTACTACTGCTTAACCTGACCTGTGTTGCAGCATCTGGAGCTAAAGTGTACTCATCACTGTTATAATGGGTGACTGAGGCTGCTGTTTACTCTTAGTGTTAACCATTGAAAAAGCCCTTTGATCAGAGTTCTCTCTTATGAACCAACAGTAGAGCTATACACACAAGCTTCTATCTGCCTCACAAATTCCCATAAACATAACCAAATAACATGGATAAACTAATCTTTTCCCTTTCTGACTTCAGGCTAAACAGCTGTGGTTTATCTTTGGTTGCCCAAACAAATAATCAACCAATTTTATTACCCGTTCGCATGAAATTTCCTCTCTGTGTGTTAGCTGCAGCTTTTATTAATTACCTTTGAAATCCTCTATCGATAATGGTCTCACACACACACACACACACACACACACACACACACACACACACACACACAGTCTTAACACTGCTTTAAATGAAGTTGTGCTCAATCTCTCATACACTGACCATGTTAATTTCAAGACATTGTATTTGGACATTAGCCAAGAATGAATATGAAACATCTGCAGCCGTAGTTTCAGAAGGTAGCTGTTCACACTCCAAAACCACATCTCTCACATTGACTGACTGACTTTATTATGCATTTCTTGTAAGAATGTCCCAGAGTGCCCTGCAACGCCAAACATGACAACACACATAGACAGCAGCAGGACACGTGGAGGGGGAGGAGGCCTTTCTCAACATCATCCACACTGCATCTTTATCTGCCCTCTTCATCATACTATGAGGATGAAGAGGAGGAGACGTATATAGAGGAGGAGGATGTGAGGTATGGTTTTATTTATGGGTGTTATACGGGTGTTATAATGTCATACATATAGTGCATTCGGAAAGTATTCAGGCCCCTTGACTTTTTCCACATTTTGTTACATTACAGCCTTATTCTAAAATGGATAAAATATATATTTTTCTTCATTTTACACACAATAACTCATAATGACAAAGCGAGAACAGGTTTTTAGAAACATTTCTGCAGCACTGAAGGTCCCCAAGAACAGTGGCCTCCATCATTCTTAAAATGGAAGACGTTTGGAACCACCAAGAATCTTCCTAGAGCTGGCCGCCTGGCCAAACTGAGCAATCAGGGGAGAAGGGCCTTGGTCAGGGAGGTGGCCAAGAACCCGATGGTCACTCTTACAGTGCTCCAGAGTTCCTCTGTGGAGATGGGAGAACCTTCCAGAAGGACAACCATCTCTGCAGCACTCTACCAATCAGGCCTTTATGGTAAAGTGGCCAGACGGAAGCCAATCCTCACTAAAGGGCAGATGACAGCCCGCTTGGAGTTTGCCAAAAGGCACCTGAAAGGACTCTCAGACCATGAGAAACAAGATTCTCTCGTCTGATGAAACCAAGATGTAACTCTTTGGCCTGAATGCCAAGTCACGTCTGGAGGACATCTGGTACCATGGCGTAGGGATGTTTTTCAGCAGCAGGGACTGGGAGACTAGTCAGGATCGAGGCAAAGATGAACGGAACAAAGTACAGAAATCCTTGATGAAAACCTGCTCAGAACCTCAGACTGGGGCGAAGGTTCACCTTCCAACAGGACAACGACCCTAAGCACAGCCAAGACAACGCAACGCAGGAGTGGCTTCGGGACAAGTCTCTGAATGTCCTTGAGTGGCCCAGCCAGAGCCCGGACTTGAAGCCGATCGAACATCTCTGGAGAGACCTGAAAAAAGGGAGAAACTCCCCAAATACAGTTGTGCCAAGCCTGTAGCATCATACCCAAGACTTGAAGCTGTAATCGCTGCCACAGGTGCTTCAACAAAGTACTAAGTAAAGGGTCTGAATACTGATATTTAAAAAAAAAAAATAATACATAAAAAAAATCTGGTGTAGAAATACGATAGCCACTGATCAAATTATGGCAGAGAAACACATATGGTGTAAAGTTTAGAAGTACATTTTAACGTAGTGAGGCTAAATTTTTCATCTATTTCCTTTCTAATCATATACATCTATTTATCACAGGCCAACAATAGAAAACAACGGCCTACAAGACACCACAGAAATGATCAGAACACCGACCCCTTCAGAAATTGTCACAATGCTGAACCCTACCAATAATTCCAGTCTACAACAGGATCATAAAGAAACCGTCCAAATACAGGAGGCCCCTACATTAAACCCCAGTCTACAGGGCCCCTCAGAGGACATCATCAGGCCACAGGTCCCTACAGAAGACATCAACTCAATGGAGCCCACTGACAATCCCAGGTTTCAGGGGATTACACATTACAGAACAACTGGCCTTGTGGTCCCAAAGCAGAGAGCTCATGGATATGACATGGAACAGCAACAGGAATGCATCCCTCTCCAGATAATGCCAGCAGCTGTTCAAGGGAGGGCCCCTACATCTGTTAGGCAGCATGTGAACAGACCCCCCAAAATAAAAACCACCAAGACCTTTGTGTGGGGCCTTTCTGGACCCCAGGAGATTAAGAGTGTGTTTGTTCTGCAGAGGCATATTGGCAGATACACAAATCAGACATGAGAACATTCATACTGCCATTCACATTGAATCCCATGTCAATCCATATCTTGGGTTATCTTACCTGCCAGTGAGACCCGATTCATATCCAAACATAAGAAACACAAAGTAAAAACACAATCTCACATAACCTGATCCAAGGAAATGCCAGAAGCAAAGATGATATTGTGATCTTACTTCCAGTTCAGAAAAGGCAAATATGTGTGTTGGTCTCTTTGGGTGAAAGAGAATGTGGTTTCCTAATGAAAAACATGCATGTATATTACACATTTAACTCTGGGCTAAAAATACCTCATATGAGATATTAAAGTACACAGATAGGATTTGTGTTCATGTCAAGACTGGGTTCTTCAATTGTCCAGATCATTTTAGACATAATAGCAATAACATTACACTAATGGTGCAGTGAATACAGAACTGAAACGAGAGAGATAAGAAAATACAAATGCATGCCATGGAAAACAGCAAGTGGATGGGGAATTACATTGTATTGTGTTCAGTCCCACTGTTTATGTGTGCGATGGTCAGCTGCTGAGACATTTCCCAGTCATAAGCAGAGCAGTGGAGAATTCTAGATAGCCTACTGCCTGAGTGATGCCTATCCCCAGGACCCCATACTTCAGCTTTCCTTTAGTCCCATTACTTTATAAAATCAAAACCTTTCTGACCAACTCATTTGGCTACATGACCAAAATCCAAATGTTAAACTGGCACAAACAAATAACATTACCTTACTTCAGTTAATACCTTACGGGATATTTTGTAATCATTCTGCATTGTTGGGAAGGGTCTAAGTAAGCATTTCAGTGTTAGTCTACACCGGTTGTTTACAAAGCATGACAAATAAACATTTGATTTTGATATTTTGCCCCCTTGTGGTGAAAAAAATGCATCCTAGTCATAGTGCAGGCTCCATTGGAGCCATACCATTTCAGTACTGCTGTTGATCAATGGTATTTGCCAAATACATCGTATGACATTGGTTGTTGCAGCCAGATTTCAATTAAACACTTGAAAAACACCATAGGCAGTGTTTTAACCAATGACAAACAAGCCCAATGAAGGCTGTGTCACATCCAGCCGTGATTGGGAGTCCCATAGGGCGGCGCACAATTGGCCCAGTATCGTCCGGGTTTGGCTGGGGTAGGCCGTCATTGTAATAAGAATTTGTTCTTAACTGACTTGCCTTGTTAAAGGTTAAATAAATGAAAATCCAACAAGTACATCCCTATAGTTTCTTATGGGGTGTTGTGCTGCTGATGCTAATTAACTTTCCCACAATCACATATTAATCAACCCTATAGTATTCTCTGAAGCCTGCACACCACAAAATTGAGCATGGGCGGATTTGAGGGACCCCAAGGAAATTTAGTTCCCATTACTAATTTTGACATTGTTTGACCTTTCCGTTTTACATTAGTGAGTTTCCAGGCGTTTTTCCTACCATTCCTGAGTATTATGAGGATATTGCACACATACAATACAGATAAATGATGCACATGATAGGAAGTACAATGCTTGTTTATATAGCCTTACGATTTTGTTCATTTAATCATCACTTTGTACCTAGTCAAAACATTCAGTACTCGTACACCCCACAGGTCTTTACTGGTTATTACATTCCTGCTATGAAATACTACATTCTTCAGATCAGTATTTTAGCAAAGGCATTGAGGTTGTCCCAATTCCAACTAAAAGCCTTTTTTCTAAACACAGCAGAATCCTCAGCATACCATATCTAATATCAGTGCATATTACAGATGCAAAATGTCTCACCAAATAATTACCCTGAAGATGTTTGCAATTAACACTCCACCCACTCACATAGACCATTTTAAGTGACATCCCTTTACAGAAGACAACATACTTTCTCTTTTTAGTCAATTTATTTGAACAAGACAAACGACCTTAAGCCTTGACAGCAAATTTGCGAATGGAATACAGGCGATCCTTTCTCTGCATCTTCTTGGTTCGGAGAGTCTCCTCATGCTTGTTGAGTCTCCTGCGGATTGCACGAGTCTTCCTGGGTCTCAGGTCCAAGGGCTTATATTTCTTACCCTGAAACATGACATTCACAGTCAAATTACACTACATGTTACGTGTAAGAAAAATAACCAGAACAAAACAAGATTAGGACTGTTGCTATTGCATTGTTCTTCAATTCTGGTCTTATAAACTGGCCTTCAGCATTTAGCTGGGCTGTATAGTCAGGAGGCCTGGAATTTTGTGATTTTAGGGACAGGGCCATTTGGCCCTCAAGAGGTGACCAATCTGCCAGGGCACCAAGGCAATTAACCAAAATATGCAATTAAATTGATTTGAAAAACAATAGTTATTCTGTTAAGAAAAACACAAGTGTGTGTAAATGTACATAAATAGCCTACATGTCAGAGTGTAGGTGATAACCTATGCGCATTGGCTACAGCCTGTTATGTCCAGACCAGCGCAGACATGGACGCCCCTGAAAATATTTGACGTATGTAGGATCATTACTAATATCTAGTCTTGATTCTGCCCACATAATTGAGGCACTGTTCGTTCAGCTTGTAACTCCTTGCAATAGGAGGCAGCCAACATTTTGTAACTATTTTAACCAGTATTTCTATTTTTTCCTACTTTCTCCAGCAGCCAAAGACACAATCCTAGTCATTAACAACCTATGCTTGTTTTTGCATCTTTAGATCTTCCCTCTTTCTACAGTTAAGTATATTTTAATCTGTTATATGAAACTGCTCACTCTTATGTGAAGAAATAGCCTAATAGTTTATCAACATTTTAAGCTAAACATTCTGACCTGTTGAATCTGCCTCATTACTTTAAAAGTTTGATGTACAGTGGTTGTATTCATTTGGGATCTTTTTATTTGTACCTTTATTTAACAAGGCAAGTCAGTTAAGAACAAATTCTTATTTACATTGACAGCCTAGGAACAGTGGGTTAAATGCCTTGTTCAGGGGCAGAACGACAGATATTTATTTACCTTGTCAGCTCAGGGATTCGAATTAGAAACTTTTCGGTTACTGGCCCAACGCTCTACCCACTAGGCTGCCTGCCGCACCATCTTTCGCATCCAACTGTCCCAGAGTATATTTGAAATATTTATTTCTCTCACAGAAGAACAAGCTGACCAATAGAATAGGTAAACTGTTGTACTATGGGGGATAGGAGATTGACATAGGCTAGTGCCTTTGGTTGGTTAATCATATTGTTGGCTGACAAAGTAAATATGCCCATCAGAATTTGATACGGACACGTGCTGTTGCATCCCTGATGTCGGTTTTCACATAGAGTACTTTGGAGCTGCAATGCCTGTGTGAAGGACTTGATCACGTGACGGGCATTGGTTAATAAGAATTGAGATCTGAGAGCGCCATGCGAGTGAGAGGTGCTTCGGAGCACGGTGATAGGCAGCCGGGAGAAGGGAATTATTATTTTCAGCTCAAGTTCACAACGGCATGGATTTTTTTAGGGGGCATTACGTCCACACAAGGGGACATCGACTGTCACACGCCACCGGGAAATTCAAGGTCTGATAGTCAGGGTTAGCACTCAACCTAGTTCTGAAATATTGAGCTTACATGGGTCACTTTACAAACGAATCTGCAGCATGTTAAACTGCGGTCAAGATTGACATTTAAGAAAAGATGCCATAACCCACACCATGTACAGCAGATCACCTGTTGGGTGTCGACAAACGGTGGCAAGTCAACACGTAAAATCGGGAAATAAACCTAAAATGTTGGCAGATACTCTGGTCAGAGCTGCCCGCTGCTTTTAACCAGTCATTAGGTTTGTTAAACTAAATTGTTGAACATATGTGGGTATGGAGGGCGGTTGCTCTTACCTTGTAGAACTTCCTCAGGTTCTCCTTCTGAGTCTGGTTGATGACAGTCAGAACACGGGCGATGGATTTGCGGACGACACAACTGGAGAGGAAACAGATCAAAATATGGGTTTAGTAAAACGCAACATTTTAGCAGAAAGAGCCATTTTGACAACCCTACTGCATCTAAACCCTGCATAACATAAAAATGATATAACCATCACCTCACTCAGAGATTACAACTGAGAAGCCACTTATTCTTTCACCATAAACAGCCAACTCAGGACAAGCTGACACTGCATAATCTCTGCAGTCCAAATAATACTCACATCTTGGAGAGCTTGGAGGCAGCTCCACCAGTAACCTTGGCTACGCGGAGCTGGGACAACTCAACCTTCAGGTCATCCAGCTGCTTGAGTAGCTCCTCCTTTTTCTTGCCCCGCAGGTCTCTAGCCTTGATCTTGCCCTGTAAGATTTATAAAGAACGGGGATACAAGTTTTGAAAATCGATTTGGCTAACAGTTAACGAACTAGCTAACTTACCCATGTAACGTTAACGTTAGTTCGCGAATTTAACGTACTGTCAACGTGGGCTGATAGCTAGCGAGATTCATTAGCTATTCTAATTGGCAACACATATTGAAATAATTAAGTTGATAAGTAGAGTAATAATTGATAGCTAACTGCCGTAGCTAGTTAGCAAGCTAACAACCATTCCATTTGGAAGTAGTTAGGAGACATGTTTGACAGCTCACCAACGCGTAACTAGTTAACATTAGCCATCCATGCATTTGCTAGTAGCTAACAAGCTTGCCAACGTTAGCTTAATAGCGTTCAGCTAGCTCGCGTTCGGTTTTTATGGTGACAAATGAAGGGCCTTTCTCGAAATATCACAAACATATGGCAAGATTAGATTCTCATCCTCATGGATGTTATCAACTGTGGTCGTTTTATGTGGAATAGGCAGGACAATTTTCCTGAATTGAACGAAAGCCACGAGCCTCTCACCATGTCCGTCGATGCTGCCACAGGAAAAGAAAGAACGAAAACGTGTTCGCGCAAAAGCTATCTTCCGGTCGGAGGCGTTCTTTGTGTTGCGCATGGGTGAAATGCCCACAGCACCACTGAGTGGATTCAGCTGGGAATGACTTTGTTCTGCTGCATCTCTGCTTTACTTAGAATCATGAAGATTTCACACTGCCCCGGAGAAAAATTATGAAAAGAAACCTTTATGTTCACAATATAAATTGAGACCAAAAACATGTTTAGTTAAGTGGTAGCGCTTGTTAAAATGCAAATGAAGAGAATCTGTGGTGATTTATTTAATTTTTTTGTTAAAAGCCAGAGTTGAACACATAGCGGAATCAAACAGAAGGTTCAAAAGAGCATCAGGTTTTTGATATTGACCTTGCAGGACATTGATCAGTGGAGTCATTGTCACCTGTGCTGTGATATTGTAGTTCTATGAAACTACTTCAGGCAGATTGCTTTCAAGCCCTCACTGGAGTCCGTACAGAATTCTCAACTTGTGTGATATCAGGTACTATTCAATAACAGGTCACTGTTATTGAAGTGTGGTGTTTTATCATTGAATGTAGATCATGTCCATTTTAAGAAAGTTTAAAGCCCTAGGGTTGACTGACTATACAAACCTGATGAATGTGACAAAAAAATGCTACAGTATTGTAACATCACCAGACATATGGAGATTTCTCACTGCATGACATGGGAGTAGAATTAAGAGTGCAGACTGGTGTATTCCTGCCTTGCACCTGGTTCACATTCTGGTATAAGGCATGCATACTGTATTCATTGGTCTTTCCTCCAGTTCAACATTAATGCCCTCACATTGTAAGCTCATAAACAGGGTCACTTCTTGCAGGATGCCAATGAACAGTGAGACAGAGAGTCAAGCCAAGACTGGCAACATGGACACAGATACATGGTGTAAAATACTGCAAGAGGTCAAACAAAAATAATTTACATCCAGTGATTTATAAAGTTCTCAATGAATATGTACAGTTTTCATATATAAATAGGACATATGGAATGTCATTTACACAAACACAAGGCAGGTAAAGGTAGAGCACATCCTCCGATAATTCTTATTTAGATATCGTTCAATAATTATTTACTTAATCAACATTATATTAAGAGTCACTCCTCTCCTCTTTACATAACACTTTTTCCATTGATGTATGGCTCTCACATCAAACCTTCTCATTCTAACATGATACTTTTCTACATAAGCCCCCCGTAATTAATATTGTTATAGGAAAGAACCAAATGAAAGACTGTTGCGAAGGGTCCTTCAGAAATCTTGGCGGTTATTAAATCTTAAGGTTATTATTATCATGTACTCCCAACAGAGACATTTGAGCACATAGAGACATAAATAATCTTCTCAGTCAGAGTCGTGACAGTCTGGTAGTGCTGACTCATCCCACTCTTAACACCTGGACAATTCCATAAGACATACTTGTACTGTGTGCATCAAAGATCTCATTTTAACTTAATTCCAAGAGGGAGAAGGGTTACTCTTAAAGGAGTACTTAGCGTTAGCGCAGTTGCTAACTAGCGTTTGCGCAATGACTAGAAGCTTATGGTAACTGCTAGCATGCTAGTAAATACCACATACTTCCAGTCATTGTGCTAATGGTGGTTAGCATTGGCTCGCAAAACTACAGTACCGCTAACTTCCTTCATACTGGATGCAAAGACATAAAAATGGTATCCATGAGTTCATCTGACTCTGGGGAAGTAGATAAATGCCAAAATCCCGAAGTATCCCTTTAAGGTTAACATTTATCAATACCATGTCTGCTTTAACCATTTTACTTGTAAATTAAATCACCCCCAACATTACATTTCTTTTTTTTACAGACCATAAAACAAGACTGACTTTCCAAGTCATTGTGGAGCCCTTCTCTGTCCTCTTGAAGAGCAAGAACAACGTCCTTCTAAGGAGAGATTGAAGAGCTACATAGGAATCTGTCACATCAGAAACCGTTTTAAAGCTTATGTAGTGTCCTCTTCACAATGTTCAGTTGGTTACCACAGTGATGGGAGACATCATGCAAGGACATGATAAAAGTAATGTGTGCGTCTCTGTCCTCTCCACAATTCTTCCTCTCTCTGTCCCCTCAGCTCCAGTGAGCAGGCGCCCCTGAAACTGACGGCCGAACAATACCCTTTGGAGAAGGCTTGGATCCAAACCAGGACATCTGAAAAACACAGCGATGTTTTCCGATTATATCAAATGAAATACATGTATCACTGGACTATTACTATAGTTACAACTGGGGAAGGGCCCGGGCGCTGGAAAAATAGGAGGGAATTCATCTGGCAACTGGAGGGCTGCTGGGTTCACATCCTGAAGACATTCCCCTATCGTTGGGCCCTTGAGCAAGGCCCTTAACCCCACAACTAGCTCTCCATCCAGGGGTGCTGCACTACAGCTTGACCCTGTGCTTGTCTCAACTGTATATGTGATGTGTGCTTGAAAGCTATGGTAGCCCAGATTGTTGTCTTTCCAATTTTATATGACACATGAATTGTCCATTTTTGATACTCTTCTATATATTCCTTGTTAACATGCATCGATTCCCTATTCGCCAGTCTCTAATTAACTATATGCTTGCACCTGTTACGCACAGCAGGTGCCTTAAGTCCTTGTCTTCTTCATGTGTTTGTACAGCACTGATGAAGGCATAAGGCCTAAACATATTAGTACTTCCACCTTCTGTATTCTTCGGTGCATGGATTCAATTAATTATTCAATTTTTCCATCTCGGCCTCTTTGGGTTTTTCCCTTTTCGTGGTTTGAGTGTGAGTACTTTTGGAACTCTACAGATATATTCTCTCCCACGCACCGGCCGCCTTTTATTCTAGCCTGTGCGCAAACCCTCATACTGGCTTTCTAGTCTCTAAAATAACAATTTTCCTCCGGATGCAGCTTAGGTATTCAAAAATAAACAACAGATAGCAAGTGCATTTAACCTCTACGGGCCACGGTGGCAGTATTGAGAATTTTGAAAAAAATACGTGCCCATTTTTAACTGCCTCCTACATCAACTCAGAAGCTAGGATATGCATATTATTAACACATTCGGATAGAAAACACTCTGAATTTTCTAAAACAGTTTGAATGGTGTCTGTAAGTATAACAAAACTCATATTGCAGGCAAAAACCTGAGAAAAATAGATTTAAAAAGAATGAGAAATGTGGCCAATTGAGGACAAAAATAGTGTCATGGCCTATTTCCATACCACGCTGGCTGTGGTATGGCCATAACGCCCATTCATTTGACACAGAAGTTTCAGGGAACAGATGTCTGAAAGGAGGAAGTCACCTTGTACTCCAGCGTCTCTTTTAACATGTCCTCTTCCTCACCAGTGAAGTTCAGCAACACAGACACCGCTCTGATCAGCTGATAGGCCTGAGACAGAACGAGAGGGGGACAGAGAAAGATTTAGACTTCAGCCAAGACCATAGACGTCCAATACTGATGGTCTAGCTACGATAACAGGGACCAGGTAGATTGCCCTCACCTCAGCCTCTCTGGACGACATAAATTTTAGCACCACGTGTTTGAGGTACTCAAAGTTGATCTCTCGTGAGTCATTGAGGTCAGAAGTGTTGGTGACAGTGGTGTTTGGGCCAGGGGCTGGGGATGCAGCAGGCTCTGGAAAGGTTCTGTCTAGCCTCTCCTGCCTCTCTCCTCTCCCTTCCTGGGCCCTTTCCTTCTCCTCTAACTCAGTTTCAGGTTTCAGCTTCTGCAACAGGAACACACAGGCACAAACCATCACACACGAAGCTCAGCACATGGACCATATTCAAAAAAATAGAAAAAAATATTTGATTTAGATTGGATACTCATACTAAAAGGTATCTAAATGTCTCACCAGCTCCTTCTGCAAGGTCCTCTTCAGCTCGGCTAGCCTCTGCTGCAGCTGCTTAATGGTCTGTAAAGCAACAGGCATCCAATCAATAACAGCACACACTGAAATGGACCTGCTCCAGATATTTCAGACAGGGAGTAATTATTCAAACATGCCTGTGTGGTGATCATGGTTTTTGTTTGGTCCAGGACTGACCTTGTTCTTGTCACTAAGCTGCTGCTCCAGGTCTCTGTTGGCCTCCTGCATGTGGTCCAGGTCGTCCACGGTCACGGTCCCATTCTGGTCCGGTTCACACACCTCTGGAGTCTGCAGCTGCAACGTCAGGGTCTCCACCTCCACCTCCAGCTCAGACACCTGAGACAAACACACAGAGGCACAGTCAGAAAACACATACAAAAAGTCCAATCTGTAATGACAGACTTGAGTTATGTGCAGTATGGAAGCTAAGGAGGACATTAAGAACAGGTTTAAAGTGTCTTAATGGCTGTGTGTTCTGACCCGTGACTGGCAGGAGTCCAGATGCTTGTTCTGGGTGAGGAGCTCCTGCCTCAGGCTGACCAGCTGGCTGTCCTTCTCCTCCTCCCTCTCCTGGGCCCATGCCCGCAGCCTCTCCCCCTCCTCCTGCAGCTGGGACAGGGAGCTCTGGGCCCTCTGCAGCTCTGCAACACAAACACAGTGGAAGGAAGCATCAGACACCACACGGTATGAAGTCAACACTACAACTTCTAAATTCACATAGCATGGGAGACAGAGGAAAATTGCACCTGACAACAGAGAAATCAAGTGTTTACCATTGCAAAGTGTTTGGAGTTCCTCCTCTCTCTGCTTCAGCTGCTCAGTGACGTGGGCCAGTTCCTGCGATGTTGTTTGATGTGACACCGTCATCTGTCCTACCTGGAAAAGGAGACAGTGAACGTCCAATTTATTTATGAGCACAATCGACAAGCTGAATTCACGAATTTGGAAACAGATCACTCAAACTGCCCGAGTATGATTAAGCCAATAGCATTGGCAAGTTTTGGAAACCTCATTCCAACAGAGTGTAGAGAATATTGTTTGTTATTTAAAAGAGTACAGAAATGTATGATGTAAGTGTGATGTCTCTCCAGACCTGTAGTTGGAGCTCCTCCTTCTGTCTCCTGGTGTCCTCCAGAGCCATGGCTATCTCCACACTCACCGTCTGCCTGCTGCTCAGCTCTGACTGGGGTGACATACAGGGACATCATTACCCCGTGTGTACGGGCAACATGACCATGGTTTGAAGTTGTAATGCAGTAGCTATTCTCATAGAAAGGAGTGGCACAGCACGCAAAAAAAAATCTGGAGTGACCCAGGAATGCAATTGAATTATTATTTTTCTTAAAACTCTTGTTTGTTTATCAGGAAATCCGTGACTTCCTGTTTTCAACTGACTGCCTAATATAAAGCAGGAAGTGTGTCTGACCCTAGCCTGCTCCAGCTCCTCTTCCCGTCTCCTCAGAGCCACGTCAGCTTCATCCCTCCCTCTCAGCAGACATCCTCTCGCCTCCTCCAACTCACGCTGGGAAACACGAAACAGAGATGGGTGGGTGAGAGAGAAATGTGGGATAGGGACAGAGAAACACAGATAAAGGGATGTTAAAGAAAGAAAAACAGAAAGAGGGCGTAGGAACAGTCTAATAACGACAGATACATATTTGATGGCCTTGTTTGAGTCCCGTTCCATGCCAGCCCTGTAGCCGAGATCAAATTACACGGCAACAGATTACCAATCCACCGAGACCAGTGGATAAACTGATCAAAATCTGCATCAAAACGTTCAAATACCAAAGTGAAAATGCACCTTAACAGTCAGGCAACAAAACTATGCAGCACATGTCACTGAGAACAGTTCAATTAACTAAAATGTCAACATCTACACATCAAGTGAGAGCTGACAACTGTAACTCACAATCCTAGCTTGGGCAGAGGTGTGCTCTGTGTCCTTCTCTGTCTGCAGTGCAGTGAGCTGCTCCTCCAGCCGGCCTGCCCTCTCCTGGCCCTGCTGCTGCAGACTGACCCTCTCCACACTCCACTCTGCCTGCTGGGGGTGACCACAGGGGGAAAGGGCAGTCTCAGCATCACACATGCTTACATTAACTGTGTCCCTGGCTCCCATAGGATACACGAAGAAGTCTAATCAGTCTAAATAAATAAGAGGTTCAACTGCATTTGCTCCAGCCTCAGCTTTATTTACAGTGGTGGTAGAGCATCTTTCACCGGAATCGGACAAATATTTACCAGTTTGTCCAGACGTGCTTGCTTGTCAGTGATCTGCTGCTCAGTGTTCTTGAGCCTCTCGTTGCTCTCCTGCACCTGCTGTTCCAGACCTGCTATCTGTAAGACAGAGAGCAACATGGGGCTGTGTGTGAGAGCACAAGAAGAAAGACTGAAGAGAGAGCACAGGTCCGAAATGCTTACATACTTCTCTCCCACCAGTGCCCGTTCTCTTACCTGTTCGTCCGTTCTCCCTCTGTAGTTCTTGGAAGAGTCGTCTTTGTGCCGTAGCAGGTTCTGTAGTTCAGTTACATTGTGGTTGATTCTGGATATCTGGGAGAGTAGAGATACAATATGCTTACCAGATGTGTTCCGACAATTGTTCATTTGTTGCTGTTAAACAATGAAGCATCTAAGCCAGTTGCATGTGAAGAAGTATATCATTGTGATGAAGAGGTAGAGGGCTGTTTACCTGAGTCTCCAGTGAGCTAACCGTGTCCGCATGGTTGGTGCGTGCCTGCAGCAGCTCCACTCTCGTGTCCTCCAGCATCTGCTCCAGAGTGGACTTCTACACATTTACACACAGGGGGGGAAAAAACGAGGATTGCTCAACACTTGAACTGACCATCTGCACTGACTCTCTGCACCTTAGCACACATGCACTCACTCACACACCCATATACACGCTCACGCTGCATACACGCTCACGCTGCATACACGCTCACGCTGCATACACACTCACGCTGCATACACACCACGACTGTTCCTATTGGACTTTATTTATTATTGCTAAAACTATCTCCATATCCCACTTCCCCGGCACATGTGTAAATATTATACTTTACATTTGTTTGAGTGCCTTCCTTGTATTTATACTTCTGCTAAATGTTTATTCTATTGTTACTCCATTAACCCTTCACACTCGTACCCGTATACAGGTTGAAAATGTGCCTAAATTGGAACAAAGTGGCTGAACAATAACATGCTATAAATGACGTCAGAGCTCAGGCTCTGTGCTTCAAAGCGCTTTATGGGTTTTGAACTGACAGCTGTTCTACTGGTCCCATTCGGTGCTCAAGTTCAGTTGCCTCCATCCCTCACGCTGATTGGGCAACTGGAAGAAATTCACTACTGTAAGTCGCTCTGGATAAGAGCGTCTGCTAAATGACTAAAATCTAAATCTAAAATTGGCCGCAGAACACGCACCTGAATGCACTCACAATTCCTTTCTATGATCCCCAAAATGATGATCTGTTTCTCTGAATTGCCTTGTGAAAGCCTAACTGTAAGTTCGTATTTTAGAACTTTGCTAGTCATGTTGGCAATAGAACAACCTTTCAAATGATGCCCACCTGACAAAGAATGCGATTTATAAATGGACCGTTTTGGGATTTCGTAAACAACAGTAATTGTGTGAGGCGGGGCTGTAGGGCTGTGTTCCAAACAAAACAAGTGTGTTCGCTCTAGTTCCTCAACGCCACAGCTAGGAGAGCTCTAAAAACACCTTTCTAGGTGAAGACTCATCTTTGATTCATTAAAGACATTGAAATGACTTAGGAACTGTGCACACTTTGGAGACAGCAGTTAGTCCTCTCACTCAAACCCTTGTTATTATTTTGTCTTATGTTGCACCTACCCCACATTTTCCAGGAACATTCTTATGTTACTGAATTTATACAGAATATTTTAAGATTTGCTTATCAACAAATGTGGCAAAAAAGTACAGTAAATGTAAAATGCACATAAAATCAACAGTGCAATGTGCTGTGTCAGGTGAACTGCTGTGTCCTGAACTTTGGTCTAATAATTTCCCCATAATCTTCTAACTGCTCGCTTTCAATTGCTACCGTGCTTATGCATTTCATATTTCTTCTGTAAGAAACATTTCAATTTAGCCCTATCCATATAGGCCAAGGGTTAAGCTTCTATTTGTATTCATTATTGGTTCGATTCTTATGGTTGTCGTACTGTTGAGTAAGCATTTCATTGTACCGTGTACACCACGTGTTTCTGTCCACATGACAAATAAACTTGACTTGAAATGCATCACCATTCAAATCTAATTTCATTCGTCACCTACTTCGGAAACAACAGATGTGGACTAACAGTGAAATGCTTACTTAACGGTTCTCTATGGTCTTTTCCTTACACCAATTCCACAGGAGTCCCTCTGTCTTTAGGATTAGCTGACTGTTGTAGTTACCTCTTTGAGCAGCTCCTGGAGGAGCTCGTCTTCACTCAGGTTGCCCTGCAGACGTCTCTCCAGAGAGGAGACCTTCTCCTGCAGGTCCAGCAGCACACGGTCCTTGTCCTCACCAGTCACTGCCGCCTGGGGACCACAACAGGGAGAGAGAGGGATGGGTCAATTACAGAGCATACTGGGTGAGATATGGGCAATTCCATGGTAACGGAAATACGCTGACACTCAGATTTTTCACTTTAAAATGTATGCCAAGCAAAAACATTTACTGGAAAAACTGTGCAGAATTGGAAAACAGAAATATGGGATTGCCCATATAAGGAGTTACATTCTGATCTGGTCTTACCTTGTGTTGCTGCAGCTTCAGGGCATTGTAATCAGTTTGTAAGGTATGGAGAGACTTCTCTACAGCTGCTACAGTGCTCCGCGACTGAGAACACACACACACACAGAGAGATTGCTACATTGTGAAACATTTTATAAACTGTTATCACATTTATCTAACTGTATTCATATTCTGTCATTACAGATATGTACCACTTCAATAGAGTGAAATGATTTTTCAAGGAAGAATCTATGGGTTAGAGGGCTAACCTTCTGGAAGTCCTCAGACACCTGTTGGATGACCTTCTGCAGGTTCTGGCCTCTGCCCTCCAGCTCAGCAATCTTCTTCTCCGCCTCCTCCTTGACCTCCAGCAGCTCCTTTCTTAAATGAGACCACACACACACACACAAACCTGTACTGTTAGACAACAACCAAATCCTCAGGCAACCCAGAAGAAAACAGGCAAACTTCAAGATAATTCGCACACAAACTCTCCCTTATACAATTTTTTAAATATATATATATATTTTTAAAGAGGTTAGGGGAGCAAGATCTTGCAATCACTGTGTCCTGTCCTAACCTTTCGATCTCCAGCTCGGTGTTGAGCCTGCAACTTCCTTGATGCTCCTCTCCCAGAGCCCGCAGCTTCTCCTGGGCTTCGGCCAAACCCTTCTTGGACGTCTGCAGCTGGGTCTCCTTCTGCTGGAGCTCTAGCTCTCGCTGGCCCAGCTGCTCCTCCTTCCTCAGTAACTACCAGAACGAAACAGGAGACACCACAGAAAGGACATCACTAAAACAAATGTTTAACTACTATTATTGTCTAGGGTAATAGGAACACGTTTGCTCCCACCAAAGTGGTGTTTAACCAAGGTGGATCGCTACCGACATAGCTACAGCTTGGATCAGAATAAACAGACATAAAGCATAAAACTACAATATGTTTTGAACTGCCTCCTACATGCCACGTGGTGGGTTAGAGTTAGACAGTAGGACCTTGTTGTCCGTAGTGCGTACCATGTGTTTGACTTTGGCGAGCTCCTGCTGCTGGAAGCCATCCAGCTCGTCCAGGTCATCCCTCTTCTGGAACAGAGTAAGGCTCCGCTCCATCATCTCATCTAGCCGCACAGACAGAGATGCCTTCTCCTGAGGGGCCCCAGACAGAAGAGATCTCTCATCTACACAGGCAATGACTGACTGGCTGAATGCGAACCTAGAATATTAGTTAGATGTTAGCGTACCTGCTCCAGCGTAGACATCCTCTCCATCCATTCCTACAGACAAAGACAGGAATTAATCTAACTATAAACACACACAAACGTATGCCTCGTGGTGCAAAGGATATGATGCTCACCTGATCTTTCTTGTCCAGGGCCAAAGCCATGCCTTCGGCCATTTTGGCTCTATTGGCCTGGTGAGTCTCATTCTGGTCCTGCAGTTTCCTCATGGAGGCTGCATAGTAAAAGAAAGCGAGAGAGTGAGAGAGAAAGAATGAGCAATAGAACTGGCGAGCCAAAGATGGCTCAATTGAAACAGCAGGTTGTAGATTTGTCAGTGGTTAGTAGCTGCTAGCTTTGAAAGGGTGAGAGTAATATTGACCATAGAATGTGTCCAGTAAGCCAAGTTAGGTGTTTCCCAGAAGCAGGCAAGCAGTGCATCTAACCATGGCCAACACAGACTTCCCAAATTGACTTATTTGTATAGATGTTTTATTGTTATAGGTTACGTTAGTACATTGGTGTTTGTTATAACATTGACTATTACAAAAAAGGGGAAGTAATAGACATTTACATACTGATGAAACGTCCACTGTTTTATATTGTCTCACATAATTGTCATAGCAGAAATACTTACCTACTTCCAAACAGTGCCACAAACATTTAAAAACAATTATGTCAACAAGCATGTAAGTCCCTTGTTTCAACAATATATTTTTTTTTAAATATGGAAACCTATAGAAGTGACAGCATATGATTCTGAACCCCTCCTTGATCGATTGACGGTGCTTTGGGTGACCATTACCCCAGCCAGCAGACAAACAAATGAGAGAAAGAAAGAACGCAAAATGGGAGGAGATTGGAAAATAAAGGTACGTACAATCCTGATGTTTTTCTAATGCAATTTCAAGCTTGTCCTTGGTCTTCTGCATGAGTCGGAGCTGCTCAGCGTAGTCTAGAGGCAGGAGGTGTGGTGATGGAATACCAACAGCACATAAAACAAACACGTACACACACACACACACACACAGGAAAGGGGGACAGGTGGATGAGGGTAAAAGCCATGGGGAGGAGGAGGAATAAAATAAAAACATGATTGAGAAAAAAATGGAAGGGGGAAAAAAAACAATGATTTTCTTAGATGAGAAAACCATCCTGGTTAAGAGGCTGCGTGAAGATGTGCAACCTTTAACCTTTTCTAAGGGGTCACACACACCACCTCTAAGGGAGGAGTAGCTATCAGACTAATCTGGGAGAAAAAACACACAGAACCTAAAAGGTAGACTAAATGCCATGGCATTTGCTCTTAATGTTCACCAGATGGGAATGTGGTAAAGAATAAAGAAACATTGTAAAAGATACCATATCATACCACTTGTGAGGGGCGGTGTTAAGAACAAAAGCCAAGAGGTCGAAACTGAAGCCAGACACCCGTTGGTTATGTGACCTTTCACCTGAGCGTACTGCTCTTGGTAAAAGCTGTCTCTAAGCACACTAGACACAGATCTAGAATCAGCTTACCCACCACCAAACCTAACCTTAATTATTGTTGTGGTAAACGCAAAACTAACCTTAGATGAGTGTCTAGGCCTGGGTGCAACCACCTCATCCTACTCTGATTAAACTGGTTCCATACAGACATGTCTTACCTGATAGTTTGGCCTCCAGCTTGCGAATCTGATCATTCCTTCTGAGGATCTGGGAGGAGAGGTCGTCCCTGGAGCTACTGCCATCAGAGGCCTGGAGGTCAACACAAACACAGAGAACAGGATCCTCATCAGCACAGCAGGTCACACTGGAGCTTCCATGGTTATGTGGCAGCAGGTACTAGAAACATATATTGTGGATGTTGTAGAGTCTATGAAATATCCCACTGACAAGATATATCAAAATTATATTTCATTTCAGAGGTACCCAACTCATGTCTATGAGTGTGTTTAGGGCAATTCCATGGGAACAGAATGATGCAGAGACTCAATTACAATTAAAAAACAATTACTTCAAAAGTTAAACAAACCATGCAACTCTATGCACAAGGACTACTTTTAACAATTTCCAGTGAACATTTTACAAAATCACATTTTACTCGAAGAACAGTGCAGATGCAAACCGTCATTGTTACCAAACTTTGCATTTGCACTGCTCTTCGTGTAAATGTGTTTTTGTTCAATTTTCTGTGGAAATTGCCCTATACCTAAATTTGATGTCATCCTGATTTTACTTCACTACAAATTTGATGAGGGATAGCCTACCAGTTGATTTGATCTTACTGCCAGTCAATGACTTAAATAATTCAAAACGGTGCAAACGGGAAAGGAAAGACATCAGCCCCAAGACACTGGATCTGGCTGACACTGTAAGATCAGCCACTCCATTCATAGTGTCAAACGTGGAAGGGGGGGACAGAAAAAAACAACTGAACTGATTAACACTTCTGATGCTTTTCCAATAACATCAACACAATTCAGTATCTAATGATATTCTGAAAGTTATATCATGTCTGAAACAACAGTGCAATGTGGAATAACACCATCACATTGACTACTAATTAGCCTCAAAGATTTAAGCGGAATTGTCTCAACATTTAGTATGTTAAGCAACCTTCCTTTAAAAGAGAAAAGGACCATCGTGTGTTTGTTCTAGTGTCTACTTGTCATGTGTGGTCAAGTGAACAGAGCAGGGCTTCATGTTACATAGGTTTGTGCCTTAAGACTCAACAATGCCTTAAAGGGATAGTTTGGGATTTTGGCAATTACTTTTTATGTATCTGCTTCCGGTATGAAGAAAGTTTTACTAGCTAATGCTAACTAATGTTAGCGCAATGACAAAGTCTACAGGAACAGCTAGAATGCTTGCTGTTTGCATAGACTTCCAGTCATTGCGCTAAAACTAGTTAGCAATTGCGCTAACGCTAGTTAGCAACTTCCTTCAAACTGCATGCAGAGACATAAAAATTATGTCCAAGACTTCATCTGACTCTGGGTAAGTAAAGAACGGGCCTCATTGCCGAATCCTGAACTATCCCTTTAACCTGCTCTACAAATGGGGAATATTTCTGAGTTCATGTCATCATTGACAAAAGAGTGGTGGTATCGTACATTTACACACTTGACCATGGAATCCACTGGCTTCTGGATGCCAATCTCCAGACACACCTAACCATATGACAACAGGCTAGCTGACTCACTGACCCAAATCATAATCCAAGAGACAATGTCGACTCGTATATAAAAAGACAATTACACCAAACTTCAAAATGCAGCAAATCGCTTCACTGCTCTTTCCCTGGCTCTGCATACTGCCTATACATTAGGCCTACTTATTTGCTGATATTCATAAAGCCAATAGTAGATATCCATCTCAAAGTGTGAATGCAGCACTGTTGACATCGCGGCGCAGGGGCATTTTGATATGCTGCATGTAAATGGTAGTGAATTACATCATCATGACAGTCCCTGGGGCTCTTATCTGGCCACAGAGGGAAACACTAATGGAGGGCCTGGGCCATTACTGTCAGGTGGGGGCCACAATCTCTAAAAACACTGAGAAAGCCTATCATGTTATAGATCAGTTATGTTGAATTGAAAGAGTGTAAAGGATATAAATGACCTTTATTTACATTTCATATGTGCAAAACTTAAGCCTATTCAAAGTAGAGGCCATAAGCCATCTTTTCTTCCTTGATGTCTTCCTTGTAGAATAGCCTGGGTAACCTTGTTTTGTGTCATACGACCAACTACTCTTAGTGGGTTCAAAAGATGACTGGCATGGACTGTGTGACAGTGAGGTAACAATACTGGAACTTACAAAATCATCCCCGGAGTCTGCCCCCACTGACGTAATGGACTCTTTGCTGCAGGAGCGAGGCATGCGGACACCGGTCCGGGGAGCTGTGGCAGCCTCCTCAGCAATCTTCTTTTTCAATTTGGCAAACATCTCCACCTTGCCTTAGTGTGTCTTTACCCAAGTTTACTGCCTGCTACTAGTTCTCTCCCCAAAAGCTCCACAATGCAAGTGCTCTGTCACTCAGGCTGTGGTCGTTCAGGGTCCCAGAACAGCTGTATTCCAGTGTAGCCTCCTCTCACAGGCAGGGGTACTGTCATTGTCATTCCTCTTTCAATCTGAAATAGACAACAGAGTGAGTCATGGCAATCAGCACGAAAACTATTAGAGATGCAGAATGAGGATATGCTACTGTCTGTAGCTACCTTATACGTCGTTTTGGCCTTATGATTTGTCATGTCACCAGATTAGTTGACAGATTGGTGACAGCAGGTTTGCTAAGACATACATATGAAGAGGCTAACGATATTTCAGCTGGATGACAAAACGATGTAAATTAGCTAGCTAGATACTCAGTATTGGCAATGATAGCTGCTTGCTTGCTAGTTAGCTTTCGTTACCATTCTGTAGAAAGCCCAACATTTCGAGATTTAAGAAATCCGTCGGTCCCAGCTAACTGTTCACGGCTGTTTGATCATGAATTCCAGGAAAAGATAAATGATTTCAACAAATGATGGCTATCAGCTAGCTAGCTAACTAGTTATTGTTAGCCTTGCTAGCGAACTTAGCCAGTTGATCAAGGGAATCTCTTACCGTTTGAACTCAGGAAAAGTAACACATTCCTAGAGAAGTCCATTGTGTTTAACGTATTCTCTGCGACGAATAACAACTCTACCGTTTCCCAATATAATACATCTACAAATATACTGCTTTGCGACAAATATGTTACTATGTCTGGACTGTATTTTGGCTAGCTCTCTAACATCAACACGTAATATGCCAGTACACTGCGTTAGTGTTCATTGGACAAATCTAAAAGGGTGTGGAAAGGGATTCGCTCTACTTCATGTCAGTCAACAAAAACAGTATGCTGGAACCTGGAGGTCATAAAATGCATTGATTGTACACTAAGTGGCCAAATGTATGTGGACACATCTTCAAATTAGTGGATTCAGCTATTTCAGCCACACCCGTTGCTGACAGGTCTATACAATCGAGCACACACCCATGCATTCTCCATAGACAAAACATTGGAGTAGAATGGCCCGTACTGAAGAGCTCAGTGTCTTTCAACGTGGTACCATCATAGGATGCCACCTTTCCAACAAGTCAGTTCATCAAATTTCTGCCTTGGTAGAGCTGCCCTGGTCAAGTGCTGTTATTGTGGAGTGTAAACGTCTAGGAGCAACAATTGCTCAGCCGCGAAGTGGTAGGTCACACAAGCTCATAGAACGGGTCCGGCAAGTGCTGAAGCTTGTAGACTTTTATTCAAGTAGAAGTTTACTGGGTGATTTTTACTTTAACTTGAGTCATTTTCTATTAAGGTATCTTTACTTTTACTTAAATATGACAATGGGGTACTTTTTTCATCAATGGGATGAATTGGAACGCCGACTGCGAGCCAGGTCTAATCGCCCAACATCAGTCAGACCCCACTAATGCTCTTGTGGCTGAATGGAAGCAAGTCCCCGCAGCAATGTTCCAACATCTAGTGGAAACCCTTACCAGAAGAGTGGGGGCTGTATTAGCAGCAAAGGGGGGACCAACTCCATATTAATGCCCATGATTTTGGAATGAGATGTTCGACGAGCACGTGTCCACATACTTTTGACCATGTAGTGTATTTCCTTGTATTTACTGATTAACAGTAATAGCAGAATCTCACACAAATAACCACAGCTAGGCTTACTGCTCTCATAGGCCTGCCCATCTTTAGATCAGTGGTCTTCATCTTAAGATGTGCTTCCCTCAATTGTCAGGCTTATGGCTTTATTATAATACTACATTACAAGAGAACTAAGTGCATGAATAAATTCTCTTTAAACATATTTCAGAACAAAACTAATATTGCTCATATGTGCTGTTCCTGATTTGAGTGCTTTATATATATATATATACACACACAATAAACGAAATTCAATAAATAGAAATTACAAAAATAAAATCAAACATCTGAGAAATAACGTCTTCTATAGGCCTAATATGTTGCAAATAGACCCAAGTAAAACTGAAACTAAAACAAGCTGAAACAAGTCAAACAAACTGACTTCTTCCTGCAAAGTGGCTAAAAGAAGTGATCCTGTTTCACTTCATGTATTCTTATTGTGAACTACCAAAATGAATTTAATCTAACATGCCATGCGTTAGATAAAAACATAAAATATTGACACTGCTATCACCTAAAACATAGTGGTATTACTTGATATGGTACTTCTGTGTCAATGCATGTGTGTTGGTACAGAGCTGCAGCAGACACAAAAACATGCAGTACGTATATAACGTACACACTATAAGAAAATAGGAATGACAAAATCAGTGGTGTCACTTCAACAAGAGTTGTTGTCGCTCCTCTGCATGTGATGCATTACAATTGTGGTGGTTGATAACAGTGTGGTGGAAGCTAATGATCGTTAGTGCAGTGTTTACAGGAAATATGGTGTCGTTGTTCTGGGTGGAATGACTCTCTCTGAGTCGGGCACTGCCCGGAACAGCTTGGGCTCCCTCGTATTGGCGTCTTTGAAGACCATGATGGAGGCAATGTTGCCGCAGCGATAGCAGTAGTTAGGAGCCGACCAGACTGTGACCAGCTTCTCATCAAACATGAACTTGTAACCCTCATGGACTAACTGGTGTGCCCGACAGATCAACTTCAAGTCGTTGATGTGAGCAAACTGCACATCGAGGGATATATAATGAAAAAAGAAAGACAGTGAGATAAATGTGAATGTGAGAAAAAAAAACATTACTATTACCCATTTCATATACAGTAACAGTCAAAAGTTTGGAGACCTACTCATTCAAGGGTTTTTCTTAATTTTTACTATTTTCTACATTGCAGAATAATAGTGAAGACATCAAAACTATGAAATAACACATATGGAATCATGTAGTAACCAAAAAAAAGTGTTAAACAAATCAAAATATATTTTATATTTGAGATTCTAGTAGCCACCCTTTGCCTGGATGACAGCTTTGCACACTCTTGGCATTCTCTCAACCAGCTTCATGAGGTAGTCACCTGAATGCATTTCAATTAACAGCTGTGCCTTGTTAAAATAATTTGTGGAATTTCTTTCCTTCTTAATGCGTTTGAGTCAATCAATTGTGTTGTGACAAGGTAGGGGTGGTATACAGAAGATAGCCCTATTTGGTAAAATAGCTCAAATAAGCAAAGAGAAATGACAGTCCATCATTACTTTAAGACATGAATGTGTCAATCCGGAAAATTTCAAGAACTTTGAATGTTTCTTCAAGTGCAGTCGCAAAAACCATCAAGCACTATGATGAAACTGGCTATAATGGGGACCGTCACAGGAATGGAAGACTCAGAGTTACCTCTGCTGCAGAGGATAAGTTCATTAGAGTTAACTGCACCTCTAACTGCAGCCCAAATAAATGCTTCACAGGGTTCAAGTAACAGACACATCTCAACATCAACTGTTCAGAGAAGACTGCATGAGTCAGGCCTTCATGGTCGAATTGCTGCAAAGAAAACCACTAAAGGACACCAATAAGAAGAAGAGACTTGCTTGGGCCAAGAAACACGAGCAATGGACATTAGACCGGTGGAAATCTGTCCTTTGGTCTGATGAGTCCAATTTAAGATTTTTGGTTCCAACAGCCATGGATTTGTGAGATACAGAGTAGGTGAAGGGATGATCTCTGCATGTGTGGTTCCCACCGTGAAGCATGGAGGAGGAGGTGTGATGGTGTGGGGGTGCTTTGCTGGTGACACTGTCAGTGATTTATTTAGAATTCAAGGCACACTTAACCAGCATGGCTACCACAGCATTCTGCAGCGATACACCATCCCATCTGGTTTGCGCTTAGTGGGACTATCATTTGTTTTTCAACAGGACAATGTCCCAACACACATCCAGGCTGTGTAAGGGCTATTTGACAAAGAAGGAGAGTGATGGAGTGCTGCATCAGATGACCTGGCCTCCACAATCACCCGACCTCAACCCAATTGAGATGGTTTGGGATGAGTTGGACTGCAGGGTGAAGGAAAAGCAGCCAACAAGTGCTCAGCATATGTGGGAACTCCTTCAAGACTGTTGGAAAAGCATTCCAGATGAAGCTGGTAGTAAAAATAAAGAAAAACCTTTGGATACACCAACTCCTTATGTCTATTACCGTGTGAATTTGACAATGTACTCACCTCATTGGTGACCTTTGCACCAAACAGCCACCCAGCTCCCCTGGGGCTGATGGCCCAGGTGTCCACATCCTCGGGGTCTGACCACACAAGGTCACAGAATGCTCCCTTGTGGGGGATCTCCTGGTTACGCTCAATGGTTCTGATCTGGTCCAGGGTCTTTATGTCCGGGGAGAGGCCCCCATGAACACACAGAATCTGCTCATCCATCAGCTGGCACAACAAAACAACCAAAGCACAGCATTAGAATGCTGAGTAAATGAGACAGTAGAAAATATCTTCATGTTGGCTTGATATGCTAAAATTGTGTCTGTTACTGCAGGAAATCAGAAATACAAAGCAATAGAGTTATACTCACCGCTGCAACTGTTAACATATCAAACACTTTGGTACAGTAGCGCCAGGCATTTGCATTTCCATATTTGGTTTGGCATTCATCTGAAAGGCAACATAGACCAGGAACATCCCATTTATAACCAGAGCACCTGGAGTCAAGGGTTTGCAATGTACATCAATTACAAATGTGTTAATACAACATTTGGTTGGGTTGGATATGGTGAATTAATGATGAAGAAAATCTCACCATAAAATCCGTACACTTGGGTTATCTGCCTGCTTTCGTGGTTTCCTCTTAAAAGCGTGATGCGGTCAGGCCATTTCGCTTTTAACACCAGCAGGTATGTGAGCGTCTCCAAGCTGTAATAACCCCGGTCAACAAAATCACCCTGGAGAGAAACAAATACACAATCCTGATGGGTACATTATTGATGGACGTTGTAAACAATATGAAAAACAAGGCAACCGTTTCACTAATGTAAGTCACTAAATGACTAAAATGTAACAGCAAACATGTTGTCCCCCATGAATGATGCAGCTTCTGACTAACACATTTCAGTTAATTACTACAGCTTGGGCCGATCAGTCATTTCGTAAAGGCCCGGATCTTTATGGCAAGACGCATCATTCACCCACATTTCGTCAAAATTGGCCCAGCTGTCTGAGATATCGCATGTGATTTAAAGCCAATTTATGCTTGATCCCAAAATATGGTCAGAGGCGTCGTGTGACACAATTGCGGAACCTCCAGAGGCATGCAGAAGCAAAAATGAGTTTCGTACTGTATCGCCATGCGCCTCGAAAATGTTGTAACAATACGGAGTGCTCTGAATAGCTCCGCATTGACATGATTGGTTGACCGTAGGTGAGGCCCTGTATAAACACAAAGTCACTTCCTTTACAACTTATTTTGGGTCACAGCACATTCGGGTGTGGAAGGGAATTAAATTGTAGACCAGTTAAACAAAAGAGCTTTGAAACAAGATATAATTGATATTGATGTTCCACTGGGTAAAGGTGAGGCCAAATGTAGGATCAGAGCCATTTTGATAGATGTGTGGCAGAAGAGATGGGACTCTGAGCCCAAGGGCCGGCATTTATATGCCCTCCAAAGAAAGGTTGTGGACCAAGATTCAAAGGTCAGTTTAGGAAGGAAGAAGTGGCGTTTGCTCGATTGTGCTTAGGACATTGCACATTGAACTCGCCATTACATCTGGTTGGCAAGCATGTGAATGGTTTGTGTCTGGAGTGTATGGTGGATTAAACCGTGGAGCATGTGTTGTTATATTGTTGTAAGTGTGTTGAAGAGAGGGAAATGTTGAAGTGTTGGGTCAATGAGGTTCAACAGGTTTGGAAGGGATTCGGGGGATGGTCTATTAGAAGTTAGTAGGGCTCTTTTTTATTTTCTCAGAAGTACTGAGTTAGGTAGGAGGATTTAGAAATGTTGTAAACCGTGATTGACCACACACTAAAGCACAGTAGGTGGCTGGCATGCACCTTTCACATTTGTTTGTGGTCTGCCATTATATCATAGAAGAAGAAGGCAACATCCTTCACAACAGCTCAGCACTGCTCCGCAAAGCGCAACAAGTATGAATGCCCTGACTTCTGCAGAGGCTGTATCACGTAAATGCTGCTTGGCCAATGCAGACGTCAGATTGTCCATGTAGCGCCTTTAACTTATGAACAGGCGGACGGAGACAGATCCAGTCGGGGACAACAATAACATAAATGGGAGTGGACGAGGGGACAATAGTTGAGTTTATACCCACCATGAAAATATAGCTTGTCTCTGGGACCTGTCCTCCGGTTCTGAAGAGTTCACACAGATCATAAAACTAATTGAATGAAGAAGAAACAACCAAGTTAACTTCAGAATTACTGGAAATTAAAGAAGGGAAAGAAATAGAATGTAAGAAAAGAAATATTTCGCAACGATGCTGTATGGCTGTGAGGGTCAATGAAGTAGCCTACCTGCCCGTGTATATCCCCACACACTGTCACTGGGGTGGACACAGGTTGGACATTGGATTCCTCTAGCAATAGGTCACATACATAGTCACATAACCTCTGAGGAAACAAAACACACACACTCTTAGAATATGGAGGAGTCTGATGTGATGTAATGCCCAAGCAATGATTTAATGAATGAATGTCATAATAGCAACTTCGATAAACTAGTGACAACTAAGTTCCTGAGAGGCGCAGTGCTCTAGGACATTGCATCTCAGTGCTAGAGGAGTCACTACAGACCCTGGTTCGATTCCAGACTGTATCACAACGGCTGTGATTGGGAGTCCCATAGGGCAGCGCACAATTAGGGCAGCGCACAATTGGCCCAGCGTCGTTAGGGTTTGGCAGGGATAGGCCGTCATTGTAAATAAGAATTTGTTCTTAATGTTCTTAACTGACTTGCCTAGTTAAATAAAGGTTACATCAAATAAATAAAAGCTACTGTAAATGGCACATTTTATATCATACCAATAATTTCGTCGAGCATGATGATGGCATTCATTGAATTCATATTCTTGGTTATAATGGCATCACAGTCTGTATGTGTGATTTTAGGTCAGCTTAGATAGTCTATGATTTAGAAGTGATAGCCATTTTGCCATTGTTTAGGTCTGATAAGTAGGCTACTTACTGTACGTGCTGCTCATCGGCCTTATTTCAGTGATCGCCATTGCGAAGGCAGGGATTCTCACCTTGAGGTCGTTTTCAGGTAAATATTTACACTGCTTGGCAATCTCCTCGTATTTATCCAGGTCCAGTGGCGCCATTGTATCAGCTGTTCGCTAAAATGTTTCTAGCCTACTTAGCCTACATGTTTGATTCCGTCTAGCGGATTTACTGAATAGTTTGCGTTGTGCTGCCATCTGCTGTGTGGGTTATGTACTACTTTTGGGCCCCAGATCCCCGGACAATGTATATTGTGGGCTCTTTAAGGATGATCTAATCATATAATCAAATGCTTAATTATTGAGTGTAACAGCTCTGTTTCTTTGATCTTGATCTTGTTGGGCAGGTCATGTCACTGCTGATGAATGACTGTAGACGACAGGTGTTTAGGCCAATAGTGGAGCTCGCACACAGTAGAAACAATGGGTGATTAGGCTACAGCGTAGGCATAATAAACATCCCCATCTTTTTTTCTCGAGTCTAGGCCTAAAGTCCTGGATAGCTTACTTTTTCATAATGTTGCAGCTTATAGGGAGTACATCGATTAAATATGTTATTTCATGAATAGCCAAGGCCTAATGTCCCATAATCGAATGGATGTAATGTTTAGTCTAGGCTATAATCATAAAATAACGTAATTTTAGATTATTTATATTTGTTTTAAAGTGTGTCAAATGAAAAATCAAACATATTACTCATTGCACTCATCGCGCACTGGCTCACGATTACGCATTGAACCAATCAAATGACTTTGCGATGGGAAAACAAACGCACCTAACCATACCACGAGACCTCCCCTCAATGCCCTCATTGGCTGAAGGGTATGACAATCCACAGCGTTTCCTTTCATTGCGCTGGGCTAGGTTGAACTGAAAGTGAAGTCAAGAAGCTGCGGGTAGTTCGGTTCGTAATCACTGGGTAGCAATTGCGAACAGCATAGGCTAGTCCATTCAGGGAAAGGTCTGAGACAGACCATTACTAAGGCTTTACATGGAGAGCTGAAATTGAATATGAGGTTAACGGCCTTAATGATGTACATATCCCCGGCTTTGCTATTTATTTTGTATATTGGATTTTCTGATGCTGCACCTCGCATCAACTCCTACAATGCGTCGCCTATCTCCAGGAAGCCTCGCTCAGGATCCGAGAGCTTGGAGCAGCTCTACACCACCTTGCCCAATCGTTTACCTGAGGACAGGTTTGTGCTCGGCCTAGTAACTGGGCTCACGCCGTCCCCCACAATTGTCTCCGCCAGAGCAACCAGCAAAACGATACAGGTCTCCACGATTCCGGTCTCGCCAACCGCAACCACAATTCAGCCACCGACAACGGACCCTATAACCCCAAAGCCAAGCATAGAAATAATTTCAACCCCTAGACAACAAATAATGGCGTTGAGCTCCAGAACATCAAATTCAAGCAAAAGATCCACTGATGCGCGATCAGTTTTTCCCCCAGAAAAAACGCTGCAGACCATGGTCTCCATGGTTTCTCAGCGGACGACAAATGATGCGTGGTCTTCAGATAACATCGATGCAAAGATTACCTCCGACAATAGTCAAGGTGAGCCTATGTTGGCGCTTAGATGTGATAAGAATAAAATATATAATGTTCCAAGGCGCATCAATTGTTATGTTATATTGTGTTGTGTATAGAATACCCTCTGCCACACCTCCACAATGGATACACCTCATTAGACTGATAGCCTATATGGAATTTTACTCTCTGACCTTTAATCACCTCACACATTCACTTATGTTTGCAGAAATGTCCCTTTTCATGCAAAAAAATACAAATAATCTAACATGTAACCAAAGGCACAACCAAAACGTCCGCAGTATGTCTTTTGACGCAGAGCGCAGGCAGGCGAAGAAACTGAGATTGTAGAAACAATAGATCGTGGACCTCAAACCATGGACGGCGGTCTCCTTGCAAAATGATCAGACGTAACTAAATGATCCATATGAATTAGGACATACTGGTTCCAGAGTAGTATTACTATAGGCTACGTTTGGCGCTCCCAGAGATGGTGGGGCCTTTATTAGGTAGGCTATGTATGTGACATGCATAAGTGTGTCAGATATTATGGTGATTGCATGGGAGAGGGAAGGGGGAGGCTGTTTATCCCTTGTTTTTATTCATCCATCCACACAGACTTCTCCATGTCTGCATATAATTGCCACCATGATATGGTTTATTTTTCCTACAAGCAGACAACACGTGTCCGTTTGGACAGTGGTTTGATCCCCGTGGCCTTTGTGTCTATTTAACATCCTTAGACCGATGGGGGACGGGAATGTTACCCCACATCCAATCAAAATGAGCAGACCAAGACATGAATGAGCCAGCACTGTTACAACCTTAGCGGTTTATGTTGTCTCCCACCTCCCCCGTCTCTGGCCCCGCTGTTCTGCGGTTCAAGTACTGCATGACGATAAACGTTCCGTCCCCTCCAATGTAGAGTTTGGGGTGAGCAACACTTGAAAGTCTACACACCCCTTCCACATTCTTCACATTTTACTGCCTTAAAATTGAATGTAAAAAGGGATTAAATGTGATCCCCCCCACCCCATAGATGTACACTTCCTAATCCACATTTTCAAAAAGAAAGAACAATTATATAAAAATGTCCTAATTACTAAGAAATACCAAATTAGAATATATTGATTGCAGCTGGGAATCATTTTGAATAAGATTCTACCAACCTAGGACAACTCTTAGGGAATGAATTTTTTAAAGCAGATTTAAAATCAGGATGGAGAAGTGACCATTCAGGAACACTCAACACCTCTTGGAAATCCATTCTGGAATTGCCCCACTCTATCCTTGGGTTAGGTTTTCAGATTTTCAGAAGACTGGGTGGATTTTCTTATGCTCCTTTCATATTTATTTTGATCCTAACAAACTCCCCAGTCCTTTCCGGTGACAAGCCTACCCATAACATGATGCTGGCACCACAATACTTGAAAATACAAAGACATCAACAACATGGATTACAGGCAACATCCGCATCGAGCTAAAGGCTAGAGCTGACGCTTTCAAGGCGCGGGACACTAATCCAGATGCTTGTAAGAATGCCCACAGATGAACCATTAAACAGGCAAAGCATCAATACAGGACTTAGATTGAATCCTACTACACTGGCTCTGACACTCGTCAGATGTTGCAGGGCTTGAAAAATACTACGGACTACAAAGGGAAACCCAGCTGCGAAATGCCCAGTGACGCGAGCCTACCAGACGAGCTAAATGCCTTTTATGCTTGCTTTCGAGGCAAGAAACACTGAAGCATGCATGAGAGCACCAACTGTTCTGGACAACTGTGTGATCATGCTCTCTGTAGCCCATATGAGCAAGACCTTTAAACAGGTCAACATTCACAAAGCCGCGGGGCCAGACGGATTACCAGGACGTGTACTCAAAGCATGCCCTGACCAACTGGCAAGTGTCTTCAGTGACATTTTAAACTTCTCCCTGACTGAGTCTGTAATACCTACATGTTTCAAACAAACCACCATATTCCCTGTGCCCACTATGCTAAGGACCCTGGGACTAAACACCTCCCTCTGCAACTGGATCCTGGACTTCCTGACGGACCGCCCCCAGGTGGTAAGGGTTGGCAACAAAACATCTGCCACACTGATCCTCAACACTGGGGCCCCTCAGGGGTGCGTGCTTAATCCCATCCTGCACTCCCTGTTCACCCATCACTGCGTGGCCAAGCACAACTCAAACACCATCATTAAGTTTGCTGACGAAACAACAGTGGTAGGCCTGATCACCGACAACGATGAGACAGCCTATAGGGAGATGGTCAGAGACCTGGCTGTGTGGTGCCAGGACAACAACTCTCCCTCAATGTGAGCAACACAAAGGAGCTGATCGTGGACTATAGGAAAAGGAGGGCTGAACAGGCCCCCATTAACCTTGACGGGGCTGAAGTGGAGCGGGTCGAGAGTTTCAAGTTCCTTGGTGTCCACATCTACAGCTACACCATCGAGAGCATCCTGACCGGTTGCATCACCTCCTGGTATGGCAACTGCTCGGTATCTGACTGTAAGGCGCTTACGGCCCAGTACATCACTGGGGCCAAGCTTCCTGACATCCAGGACCTACAGTTGAAGTGGGAAGTTTACATACACCTTAGCCAAATACATTTAAACTCAGTTTTTTACAATTCCTGACTTTTAATCCTAGTAAAAAATTTCCTTACTTAGGTCAGTTAGGATCACCACTTTATTTTAATAATGTGAAATGTCAGAATTATAGTAGAGAGAATGATTTATTTCAGCTTTTATTTCTTTCATCACATACCCAGTGGGTCAGAAGTACATGCACTCAATTAGTATTTGGTAGCATTGCCTTTAAATTGTTTAATTTGGGTCAAACATTTCGGGTAGCCTTCCACAAGCTTCCCACAATAAGTTGGGTGAATTTTGGCCCATTCCTCCTGACAGAGCTGGTGTAACTGAGTCAGGTTTGTAGGCCTCCTTCGTTTTTGATTTGTTTTATAATTATTTTTCACTTTAGTTTATTTAGTAAATATTTTCTTAACTATTTCTTGAACTGCATTGTTGGTTAAGGGCTTGTAAGTAAGCATTTCACGGTAAGGTCTACACCTGTTGTATTTGGTTTGAACATTGTATTCATTCCACATTACTGACCTGTATGAAAGTGAAAGGAAGGAAGCTTGTTTAAAAAATCCCCTCCAAATCATCCATTCTGTTTGCAACAAGGCCGTTAAGTAAAGCTTATTACATGCTCTACGCAGACGGGAGATTCGCAGTGTTGCAATGCCTTTTTTTGTCACAAAAGGGGCAGCTTCTTGTAATACGCATCACCTATTGTGAAATGGTAGAACCTGCTGTAGCTAACTAGCTAGCCATGTGTTTTTTTTCTCCATGACCAAAACATGATGACCTCAACGCTAGGGTGCGATGAGCCAAGTAAAGCCCCCCAGGCCAAACCCTCCCCAGGGAATGAACCTGGGTCTGTAATAATGCCTCTAGCACTGCAATACAGTGCCTTAGACCGCTGCACCACTCGGGAGGCCAGGGCATATTTTTCTATTATAAATCTGACTAATTCACATGCAGATGTGGGAAAAGGCTAACTAGCTTGCTATGTTTTTAGCCAGGCTAAAGCCAGCTAGCCAGGCTGCCAGCTAACTACTACCAAATATTTTTATAACTAACCCAAGATAGACCACAGCCTATTGTTTCCAAATGAATCATAATGCGCAGAAGAAGGGAGGTGGGCAGAGCCAAGCATGAGCTAGCGAGATGGTATTGGCGTGTTCTAGCATGTACAGTGCCTTCAGAAAATATTCATATCAATTTACTTATTCCACATTATGTTGTGTTACAGCCTTAATTCAAAATGTATTAAATATCAATTTCTGAACACGTCGTGGATCTACATTTACATTTAAATGTGTCCACCATGTCCACATTGTGTCCATTCCCGCGCAATATTCAAATGCCAGTATGCGTTCTACAATGGTGGAATAGGCAAAATATGATAATAACAAAACAGCTTATGGCAGTAGCTACCTACTGTAGCTAAGTAGCCAGCTAACCTCTGTAGCTAGCCAGCAAGCTAATATAGCAAGCAACGTCGCCCACTGTATGCGCTTTCGGTAGCCTGATTGCACCCAGACTGAGGAGAAATCCGCACACAATGCACCCTGACCACAGACAGATCTGAACACAATCAGACCACAAAGCGACTTTTTTGTCTTTTCAATGCGAGATTCGTATTCTGATAGCAGAAGTCGCATGTAAGTGTCAAGTGTAGACATGACCATTGGAACGTTCTAGCATGTACAGTGCCTTCAGAAAGTATTCATACCCCTTGAGTTATTCCACATTTGTTGTGTTAGTCTGAATTCAAAATGTATAAAATATTTTTTCTCATCCATCTACACACGATACCCCTTAATGACAAAGTGAAAACATGTTTTTAGACATTTTTGCAAATGTATTGAAAATGATATGCCGAAATATCTCATTTGCATAAGTAACAAAGTCGCTTGTGGTCTGATTGTGTTCAGAACTGTCTGACCACTTCAGAAGGTGGTCAGGGTGAACCACAGGAGGCTGCTGAGGGGAGGAAGGCTCATAATAATGGCCGGAACAGAGCAAATGGAATGGAATTAAACATCTGGAAACCATGTGTTTGATGTATTTGATACCATTCCACTTATTCCACTCCAGTCATTAACACAAGCACACTCTCTCCAATTAAGGTGCCACCAACCTCCTGTGATTTGCACATTCTTTAAAAAATTCATCAAGCTCTGTCAAGTTGGTTGCTGTTCATTGCTAGACGGTCATTTTCAAGTCTTGCCATAGATTTTTAAACCGATTTAAGTCAAAACTGTAACTAGGCCACTCAGGAACATTTTAATGTGGTCTTGGTAAGCAACTCCAGCAGTAGAGGCTGGTGGGAGGAGCTATAGGAGGACGGGCTCATAGTAATGGCTGGAATGGAATAAATCGAACAGTATCAAACACATGGAAAACACGTTTGACTCCATTCCATTTCAGTCATTACAATGAGCACGTCCTCTTATAGCTCCTCCCACCAGCCTCCACTGAACTGTAGTGTCTATTTGGCCTTGTGTTTTGGGTTATTGTCTTGCTGAAAGGAGAATTCATCTCCCAGTGTCTGGTGGAAAGCAGACTGAACCAGGTTTTCCTCTAGGATTTTGCCTGTACTTAGCACCATTCGATTTCTTTTTTATCCTGAAAAACTCCTTAAAGATTACAAGCATACCCATAACTTAATGCAGCCACCACTATGCTTGAAAATGAAGAGTGGTACTCAGTAATGTGTTGTATTGGATTTGCCCCAAACATAATACTTTGTATTCAGGACAAAAAGTTAATTGCTTTGCCACATTTTTTCAGTATTACTTTAGTGCCTTGTTGCAAACAGGATGCATGTTTTGTAATATTTTTATTCTGTACAGGCTTCCTTTTCACTCTGCCAACTAGGTTAGTATTGCGGAGAACTACAATGTTGTTGATCCATTCTCAGTTTTCTCCTTTCACAGCTATTAAATTTTAAAGTCACTATTGGCCTCATGGTGAAATTCCTGAGCGGTTTCCTTCCTCTCTGACAACTGAGTTAGGGAGGACACCTGTATTTTTGTAGTGACTGGGTGTATGCATACATATCCCCACCGCAACCACAGGCAGGTTCAACACACCTATGTTTGTTGTTGTTGAATGCTGTCGAACGACGAAACTGAAACCTGAACTAAAGACCTTGGTTTAAGAGCTGACAGTGTTTTTATATACTGTTATTTTATTTTGAATCCTGCAGCTGTGTTGGGATAAATTGCTGTGAGTGCTGCTATCTGTCCCGGGGTCCTGCCAGATTCTGTATAGGGGGAGAGACGCAAAAGCCCAGCTAGCCTAGCTGGCTCGGCGGTCTCAAATGGAGCCCGCTATTGAACATTTCCAGCATTGCAGGAGCTGCGTTTACTTTGCTTTGTTCCGGGAGAATGTGGACCACGCTGACTTTCAATGTAGCAACTGCTTGCTTGCGAAGGACTACAGGAGTGAAGTAGCTACTTTTAGCAAGCAAGTAGCAAACCTACATAAGCTACTGGGGAACCCACGCCCACCTACCTATTTTTCTTCCACCCCAGTAGCTGGATGCCGCTCTGGTCTGGTGGAAGTTTCGCCGCTGTGTCGGCTTTCCACAGCCGACTGGCCGTTGCAAGGCAGGGTTCCATCCCCGAAGGGGTCTCCCCCTTCCCTGGAGAATGGAGCTGATCTTGACCCAACCAACCAGCCATGTAGGAACGTCACTCGCCTTGGAAGTCGAAGAAGGCGACCTCTGGCAATGGGGGTCTCCATGGAGATGTTGAGCCTGGAACTGACACAGACCAGAACCAGCTTTGCCGCCCTGGATCCAGAGGTTCCGGCGCCTTCGTCCTTGGTGGCTTCCCAATTAAGATCGGATCCAGAGGTACCTGCGTCTTTGTCCTCGGCTCTGTCTCCCTCTCCGGTGGCTTCTATCTCGGGTTCAGATCCTCAGAGCTCCCAGTCTCACCAGACCGTGAGGCTACCTGAGAGACCGGCCCATTCAACATCACCAACTGTCATCATAGGCAGCTCTATGGTGAAAAACATCTCGGTCCCCAAGGCAAAAACCCTGTTCTACACAGGAGCACGAGAACAGGACATAACAAGGCTGCTTCCTACCGTTCTACCACAGATGCCGGGAGCTGACACTGTCGTAGTCCATGTGGAGTCAAGCGACATCAGGAGAGCTAGCTCGGAACATTTGAAAATTGATTTAAAAAAAAATATTTTAGCATTAAAATACTAAAACAAAACGGCCAATAATTTCAGGTCCAGTACCATCGTTGGTAAATGATCCAAGACCAGCTCAGTTAATCCCTACCATTGTGACAATGAGTCGTCATAATGCGGCATCAAATGTACATGATCTTAGGGGCATTGGCGAACACAAATGTAGGTAATCTAATTTATGTACCCTTAATTGCACCGAATACATCTGTTTATCCTACAGCTATTGTAAGCAGTAATCATGAGCCTATAAACCAGAGTTACACTGTTAGCACTGAGGCGGTGTGCAATATTAGGAAGACCACTTTATGCAGCTCACCCTGCACTATCAGCTCCAATGTAAATAACATGAGTAAGTCTACCTCTGATAAGCTTCCCAGTAAAGCAACCCAGAAAAGTGCTAAAAATAGCCCATATTAACAAGGTCCATGAAGTCAATAACTTGCTTGTAACAGATGACATAGCCCATATTAACAAGGTCCATGAAGTCAATAACTTGCTTGTAACAGATGACATTCATATTCCGATTATCTCTGAAACTCACTTAGATTATACCTTTGATGATACAGTGGTAGCAATACATGGTTATAACATCTACCAAAAAGACAGAAATGCCAACGGAAGTGGTGTTGCGGTCTACAGTCGTGGCCAAAAGTTTTGAGAAAAACACAAATATAAATTTTCAAAGTCTGCTGCCTCAGTTTGTATGATGGCAATTTGCATACACTCCAGAATGTTATGAAGAGTGATCAGATTAATTGCAATTAACTGCAAAGTCCCTCTTAGCCATGCAAATTAACTGAATCCCCCCAAAATATTTCCACTGCATTTCAGCCCTGCCACAAAAGGACCAGCTGACATCATGTCAGTGATTCTCTCGTTAACACAGGTGTGAGTGTTGATGAGGACAAGGCTGGACATCACTCTGTCATGCTGATTGAGTTTGAATAACAGACTGGAAGCTTCAAAATTAAGGTGGTGCTTGGAATCATTGTTCTTCCTCTGTCAACCATGGTTACCTGCAAGGAAATATGTGCCGTCATCATTGCTTTGCACAAAAAGGGCTTCACAGGCAAGAATATTGCTGCCAGTAAGATTGCACCTAAATCATCCATTTATTGGATCATCAAGAACTTCAAGAAGAGAGGTTCAATTGTTGTGAAGAAGGCTTCAGGGCGCCCAAGAAAGTCCAGCAAGCGCCAGGACCGTCTCCTAAAGTTGATTCAGCTGCGGGATCGGGAGAGCTCTGCCATTCCAGAGCTTGCTCAGGAATGGCAGCAGGCAGGTGTGAGTTCATCTGCACGCACAGTGAGGCGAAGACTTTTGGAGGATGGCCTGGTGTCAAGAAAGGCAGCAAAGAAGCCACTTCTCTCCAGGAAAAACATCAGGGACAGACTGATATTCTGCAAAAGGTACAGGGATTGGACTGCTGAGGACTGGGGTAAAGTCATTTTCTCTGATGAATCCCCTTTCCGATTGTTTGGGGCATCCGGAAAAAAGCTTGTCCGGAGAAGACAAGGTGAGCGCTACCATCAGTCCTGTGTCATGCCAACAGTAAAGCATCCTGAGACCATTCATGTGTGGGGTTGCTTCTCAGCCAAGGGAGTGGGTTCACTCACAATTTTGCCTAAGAACACACCCATGAATAAAGAATGGTACCAACACATCCTCCGAGAGCAACTTCTCCCAACCATCCAGGAACAGTTTGGTGACGAACAATGCCTTTTCCAGCATGATGGAGCACATTGCCATAAGGCAAAATTGATAACTAAGTGGCTCGGGAAACAAAACATCGATATTTTGGGTCCATGGCCAGGAAACTCCCCAGACCTTAATCCCATTGAGAACTTGTGGTCAATCCTCAAGAGGCGGGTGGACAATCCTCAAGAGGTGGGTGGACAAACAAAATCCCCACAAATTCCAATCATTGATTATGCAAGAATGGGCTGCCATCAGTCAGGATGTGGCCCAGAGGTTAATTGACAGCATGTGTCATGATTGTGTGTAGAGAAGGACCAAGGCGCAGCGTACTCTGAGTTCCACATTTTATTTTAGTGAAACGTTACAACTAACAACAAGGGAAAAAGAAACAACCAACAAACCGTGACGACAGAGGTGCAACATGCACTGACTCAATAAGATCCCACAAACAACAGGTGGGAAAAGGCTGCCTAAATATGATCCCCAATCAGAGACAACGAGATACAGCTGCCTCTGATTGGGAACCATATCAGGCCAACATAGAAATACAAAACTAGAGTACCCACCCTAGTCACACCCTGACCTAACCAAAATATAGAATAAAAAGGATCTCTAAGGTCAGGGCGTGACAGTACCCCCCACCCCCCCTCCCTCCCCAAAGGTGCGGACTCCAGCCGCAAAACCTGACTCTATAGGGGAGGGTCCGGGTGGGCATCTAGCCTCGGTGGCGGCTACGGTGTGGGACGTAAACCCTGCTCCGCTCGCGGATCCGCCATTTTCGGTGGCGACTCTGGTGCGAGGATCGTCGCAGGACGCTCCGGACCGGGAACTGTCGCCGGAAGCTCCGGACTGGGAACTGTCGCCGGGAGTCCTGGACTGTGAAGGCGCACTGGAGGCCTGGTGCGTGGAGCAGGGACAGGTGGCACCAGACTGATGACATGCACTTCAGGGCGAGTGCAGGGAGCAGGCACAGGATGTCTTCTCCCTGATCTCCTCCAAAGACCAGGATACCATTTCCTCCCGGACACGCTGCTTGGTCCTGGTTTGATGGGATATTCTGTCACGATTGTGTGTAGAGAAGGACCAAGGCACAGTGTGCTCTGAGTTCCACATTTTATTTTAGTGAAACTTTACAACTAACAACAAGGGGGGAAAAAAAAAAAAAAAAAAACTGTGACGACAGAGGTGCAACATGCACTGACTCAAAATAAGATCCCACAAACAACAGGTGGGAAAAGGCTGCCTAAATATGATCCCCAATCAGAGACAATGAGATACAGCTGCCTGTGATTGGGAACCATACCAGGCCAACATAGAAATACAAAACTAGAGTACCCACGCTAGTCACACCCTGACCTAACCAAAATATTGAATAAAAAGCATCTCTAAGGTCAGGGCGTGACAGCATACCAGGGCGGATTAGAGAGGTCTTGAAAAAGAAGGGTCAGCACTGCAAATATTGACTCTTTGCATCAACTTCATGTAATTGTCAATAAAAGCCTTTGACACTTAAGAAATGCTTGTAATTATACTTCAGTATTCCATAGTAACATCTGACAAAAATATCTAAAGACACTGAAGCAGCAAACTTTGTGGAAATTCATATTTGTGTCATTCTCAAAACTGTTGGCCACGACTGTATATTCAGAACCACATTCCTGTAAAGCTTACGATCTAATGTTAAATACTGTTGAAGTAATATGGCTACAGGTTCATCTGCCTCACCTAAAGCCCATTCTTGTGAGAAGCTGCTATAGACCACCAAGTTCTAACAGTCAGTATCTGGATAATATGTGTGAAATGCTTGATAATGTATGCGATGTCAACAGAGACGTATATTTTCTGGGTGATTTAAAATATCAAGCTGCCCACACAGGAAGAAACTTCAAACTGTAACCAGTGCCTGCAACCTGGATCATGTTGTCAGTCAACCTACCAGGGTAGTTACAAACAGCACAGGAATTAAATCATCAATCTATCGATCACATCTTTACTAACGCTGCATATATTTGCGTTAAAGCAGTATCCAAATTCATAGGATGTAGTGATCACAATATAATAGCCATATCTAGGAAAACCAAAGTTCTAAATGCTGGGCCTAATATAGTGTATAATGTAGGGGTTTTGTAGTGATGCATATGTTGATGATGTAAAGAATATTTGCTGGTCTGTGGTGTGTAATGAGGAGCAACCAGATGATGCACTTGACACATTTATGAAACTACTTATTCCAGTTACTTATAAGCAAGCACCCATTAAGAAAATGACTGTAAAACCTGTTAAATCCCCTTGGATTGATGAAGAATTGAAAAATTGTATGGTTGAGAGGGATGAGGTAAAAGGTATGGCAATTAAGTCTGGCAGCCCAACTGATTGGCAAACATACTGCAAATTAAGAAATCATGTGACTAAACTAAAGAAAAATACTACACCTATGAAACAAAGAAATTATATAAAAAATGATAGTAAAATTTTTTGTGGCACCTTAAATGAAATTTTGGGGAAAAAAGCCAACTCGGCTCCTTCATTCATTGAATCAGATGGCTCATTCATTACAAAGCCCACTGATATTGCAAACTACTTTTAATGACTTTTTCATTGGCACGATAAGCCAACTTAGGGATGACATGCCAGCAACAAACGCTGACACCACACATCCAAGTATATCGGACCAAATGATGAAAAACAAGAATTGTACTTTTGAATTCTATAAAGTCAGTGTGGAAGAGGTGAAACAATTATTGTTGTCTATCAACAATGATAAGCAACCGGGGTCTGACAATCTGGATGGAAAATTACTGAGGATAATAGCAGACGATATTGCCACTCCTATTTGCCACATCTTCAATTTAAGCCTACTAGAGAGTGTGTGCCCTCAGGCCTGGAGGGAAGCTAAAGTCATTCCGCTACACAAGAATAGTAAAGCCCCCTTTACTGGCTAAATAGACGACTAATCAGCCTGTTACCAACCCTTAGTAAACTTCTGGAAAAAATGGTGTTTGACCAGATACAATGCTATTTTACAGGAAACAAATTGACAACAGAATTTCAGCATGCTTATAGGGAAGGACACTCAGCAAGCACAGCACTTACACAAATGACTGATTGGCTGAGAGAAATTGATGATAAAATGATTGTGGGAGCTGTCTTGTTAGACTTCAGTGAAGCTTTTGACATTATTGATCATAGTCTGCTGCTGGGAAAACTTGTGTTATGGCTTTACACCCCTTGCTATAATGTGGATAAAGAGTTACTTGTCTAACAGAACACAGAGGGTGTTTTTTAACTTCTATGGGCTGCGGTACACACTATCAACAGCCAGTGAAATAGCATGGCGCGAAATACAAAACAGCAAAAATCTATTTTACACCATTTTAAAGATAAACTTCTCGTTAATCTAACCACATTGTCCGATTTCAAAAAGGCTTTACGGCGAAAGCATAAAATTAGATTATGTTAGGACATAAACTTCACAAGAAAAACTACACAGCCATTTTCCAAGCAAGGACATGCCTCACAAAAAACAAAAATACAGCTAAAATATTCACTAACCTTTGATCTTCATCAGATGGCACTCATAGGACTTCATGTTACACAATACATGTATGTTTTGCTTGATAAAGTTCATATTTATATCCAAAAACCCCCTTTTACATTGGCGCGTGTTGTTCAGAAAATGTATTCCCACCAAAACTCCTGGTGAATGAGCACATCAATTTACAAAAATACTCATCATAAATGTTGATTAAAATTTACAACAGTTATTGAAAGAATTATAGATATACTTCTCCTTAATGCAACCGCTGTGTCAGATTTTAAAATAGCTTTACGGAGAAAGCAAATTTTTCACTATTCTGAGTACATAGCTCAACCATCAAAGCAAGCTATACAGATACCTGCCAAGTTCTGGGGTCAACTAAACTCAGAATTAGTATTATAAATATTCTCTTACCTTTGCTGATCTTCATCAGAATCCACTCCCAGGACTCCTACTTCCACAAGAAATGTTATTTTTGTTTGAAATACTCAATTTTTATGTCCAAATACCTCCGTTTTGTTCATGCGTTCAGATCACTATGCAAAGGGATAATGCGCGAGTGTAAATCCAGACACGAAAAGTCAAATAGTTCCATTACCGTTCGTAGAAACATGTCAAACGTTGTTTACAATCAATCCTTAGGGTCTTCTTAACATAAAATGTCGATAATATTCCAACCGGACAATAGCGTATTCATTACAGAGGAAAAAGAAGGAGCGGCGCGCCAAATGTGCCCGCGCAGTAAACAACTCACTGGTCCCAGGTAGTCCACTCTTTGACTGAGCTCCTATTTTCTGCCCAGTAACAGGAGAAGGATGAAACACGTTTCTAAAGGCTGTTGACAGCCAATGGAAGCCTTAGGAAGTGCAACGTGACCCCACAGACACTGTAGTTTCGATAGGGATTCAAAAGAAGAACTACAATTCTCAGATTTCCCACTTTCTGGTTGGATTTCTCTCAGGTTTTTGCCTGCCATATGAGTTCTGTTATACTCACAGACATCATTCAAACAGTTTTAGAAAACACTCTGAAGTTTCTATCTAAATCTACTAATAATATGCAAATATTTGACTCTGGGCCCGAGTATTAGGCAGTTTACTCTGGGCACGCTTTTCATCCGAAAATAAAAATACTGCCCCCTATACCTTAAGTTAATGGAAGCCTCTCAAATATAATCTAGTTAGAATCAGGTAGCATTTTAGGGCCATTGCTTTTTTAAATTTTTACTAACGACATGCCACTGACTTTGAGTAAAGCCAGAGTGTCTATGTATGAGGATGACTCAACACTATACACGTCAGCTACTACAGCAACTGAAATGACTGCAACACTCAACAAAGAGCTGCAGTTAGTTTCAGAGTGGGTGGCAAGTAATAAGTTAGCCCTAAATATTTATAAAACTAAAAGTATTGTATTTGGAACAAAACACTCACTAAACCTCAAATAAATCTTGTAATAAATCATGTGGAAATTGAGCGAGCAAGTTGAGATGACTAAACTGCTTGGAGTAACCCTAGATTGTAAACTGGCAGGTCCTACAGGCCCTAGTTTTGTCGCACCTTGACTACTGTTCAGTCATGTGGTCAGGTGCCACAAAAAAGGACTTAGGAAAATTGCAATTGGCTCAGAACAGGGCAGCACAGCTGGCCCTTGGATGCACACAGAGAGCTAATATTAATAATATGCCTGTCAATCTCTTCTGGCTCAAAGTGGAGGAGAAATTGACTTCCTCACTACTTTTATTTATGAGAGGTATTAACATGTTGAATGCTCCGAGCTGTCTGTTTAAACTACTGGCACACAGCTCGGACACCCATGCATACCCCACAAGACATGCCACCAGAGGTCTCTTCACAGTCCCCAAGTCCAGAACAGACTATGGGAGGCACAAAGTACTACATAGAGCCATGACTACATGGAACTCTATTACACATCAAGTAACTGACACAAGCAGTGAAATCAGATTTAAAAAACAGATATAAAAACACCTTATGGAACAGCGGGGACAGTGAAGCAACACAAACATTGGCACAGACACATGCATACACACACGATATCATATGCACTATACATACACATGGATTTAGTACTGTAGATATGTGGTAGTGGTGGAGTAGGGGCCTGAGGGCACACAGTGTGTTGTGAAATCTGTGAATGTATTGTAATGTTTTGTATGTTTGTATAAACTGCCTTAATTTTGCTGGACCCCAGGAAGAGTAGCTGCTGATTTGGCAGCAGCTAATGGGGATCCATAATAAATACAAATACAACAATACTCCATCCAAAGTGTAATTAATAATGTAATCATGCTCCGAGGGATATTCAATGTTTTTTTTAAACACATCTACCAATAGGTGCCCTTCTTTGCAAGGTATTGGAAAACCTCCCTGGTCTTTGTGGTTGAATCTGTGTTTGAAATTCACTGCTCAACTGAGGGACCTTACAAATAATTGTATCTGTTTTGTACAGAGATGAGGTAGTCATTCAAAAATCATTTTGAAACACTATTGCACACAGAGTGAGTCCATGCAACTTATTATGTAACTTGTTAAGCACATTTTTAGTTCTGGACTTATTTAGGCTTGCAAAGGGCATTCATACTTATTGACTCAAGACAAGTCATCTTTTCATTTTTAATTAATTTGTATTGAGTTCTAATGTTTCAACTGCGAAAGAAATGTATGCCACAATCCATCCTTCTCTCACAGGGCTTCCTCTCATCACCATATTTGTTGGTAAGTGGAAATTTGTATTTTTTATTTTACCTTTATTTAACTAGGCAAGTCAGTTAAGAACAAATTCTTATTCTCAATGACGGCCTAGGAACAGTGGGTTAACTGCCTTGTTCAGGGGCAGAACGACAGATTTTTACCTTGTCAGCTTGGGGATTCAATCTTGCAACCTTTCGGTTACTAGTCCAACGCTCTAACCACTAGGCTACCTGCCGCCCCTCTAAAAGTGCCAACTGGATGCTTCAAGTTTATACAGCTGGTGAAACATCTGGCTCATTGTTCGATCTGTGCAACTACTTAGCAATGGAAGGCAACTCTTCCTTGCCTTCCCAAAGTCCCACTCCAACCATTTGCACACACGTAGATCAGTGGAGTGAAGCTTGTAGTAGCCTTAATACTGCAAGACAATATGGCAAAGACACTTATTGGCCTAACTTAAAAACGACAGGTTTGGGTCAAATCTAATACAACAGAGTGAAACCTTGTGCGTTCGTACGCCCAATCGAGCAAGATTGGCAGCTACGCGGCCCAGGATCTCACAGTCTGAGGGGGTGTGCAGGGAAGATGGCTTCATTGAACAAATAGAAAGCTGACAGTGCTCTCCAGGCTTGCATAACCATGCCCTTTCACTGTTACATAAAGCTGGAACAATGGCCAGAGATGGAGAGCGCTGATCTGAGGACGCTACTGTTGCAGAAAATGACATTAAATCCCCTCTGATGGCCATGCCGATGTCTGAGAAGACAGCACAACAAACGCACAACGATGTGTTCTGAATGTTTAGAGCAGTAATGTTGGACAAAAGTTACTATGTTAAGGTCAAACCCTTCCTATCTCACTGCACTGAAACATACAGTACTGTGCTAATAGCAAAACACAGCGCAATACCATATTGGCTCATAGGACACACTGTTTTACTTCAACACTCCATTTGTTTCAATTTCAACCTCCTACGTGGACTTGTAAGGACAAGCAACCTTGTCAACACACTATGGCTTTTCGTTTGCTCTAGTCATGTGCATAATATGACACATATTCAGCAATTAACATTATTCCTCAAACCTTTTATTTTTTGTTCTCAGCTTTCAATGTACAGTATTGTATAATGGTTTACGGTATGAAAGAGTGCAGCCGCCCTGCCTCCCACATCATTCTTGTAAATTAGGCTGTGTGAGTAGCAGCAACCGGTCTCCTCTCCTGTAAGAACAGCCCACATGTGCTCAACAGCACACCAATAGCAGCCTGCTATTTCCTATGCATGTCATGAGGCAGTTTTTACTATTTCACATTTGTCTCCCGGGGAGAAACGCAATAGTCTCATGCGTCAACAGTCGGTCTCTATCCTACCTCCTCATTTTCTGCGCCCCCCCCCACCACCTCTCTCTTGGAAACAGACTGGAGAGAGGTGGAAGGAACACTCAGACTCCATGCTCATCATACCTGAGCTCAAATAAATAATACATGCCCACACAGCAGTGTCTACACGGTCATCCAAATCTGACACTTCTCATAGTATACGTGTGTGTACAGAATATCCTAGTGGTGCCGTACCATAACAATCTCCCCCTCTCTCTTCCTCTCTGTCCCTGCAGAGTCTCTGTGTAACTGCAGCAGCGAGGGTGTTCTGGACGTGGATGACTGTGACAAGAAGACAGGCCAATGTGTCTGCATGTCAGGGTACGCTGGGCTGCTGTGTGAGGACTGTGAGGAAGGACACTTCACCAATGGCACCACCGGCTGCATACCCTGCGGCTGTGACTCCTACGGCGCTGTCAACCACCTATGCGACAGGTAAGAGCACTGGCTTCCTCTGTGCACTAATGGCACTGGGAATTAAACACCATACATTCAGCAGAGCGTACTACCTACCAAACCAGAATCAATTCAGATTTGTTTTTGTCCATATCTACTGCATCTTTTGGCGAAAGCTCAGGGAGATGTCGTTTTTAGAAATCGCAATGTGTAAAAACTGTTTGAATGACTGATTTTAGCAGACACTGTTGTGCATAAAAGATACTGCTCTGAAATATACATGAACTTGTCACACAAGATGTTGTAGAGTTAGAGCAGCTTCACATCTCTAGTGTTTATGATATACTGGAGCCATCTTGTGGAGTCATTCTCTTCCTGATCTTGTTCAGCAGCCTGGCCGACCAGGCCACCATCCCCCTGGCCTTTGTAGCGAGAGACAGTTTGTTCGCCAGACCTCGGTTGGTTCTCATATCCTGAGCTAAACAACGCATTGCCCCAGATACAGCCGTACAGTGTCAGAAAGAGTGTGATTTGGAGAGAGGCAGCTTGTTTGGCTTAGGAACACGCTAAAAATAGCTGTCGTGTTTTGGTTTCTGAACCGTTGAAAGGAATGTGTCTGGTCAGAATGCTGAGTGAACATCCTTGTGATGTTTCTAATGCCCAGTGGCAGTGAATCAACTGTCAACATACAGCAAGCAGGTAGATAACAGTTTGTTTTATTGTGCCAAATTAAGTTTATGACAAACATTTTGTACATTCATGTAGGAATATACATGGGGCTCAAACTGTAGGATTCAAATTCAGGGAGAAAACCTCATTCCCTCATTTACCACAAAAACTGAATGAGTAGAGTATAGATCCATTGAGGAGCAGGTGGAGGGGCAGCTAGGCCAGGGGGTTATTCTGAGGGCAGGAGCGTATGGCGTAGCCCTGCCCTCACGCAGTAACACTAGCCCACATAATATGATCCTGCTCAGACAGTCTGAGCCTACCCAGTGCTAACCCAGCTAGCGTAGCAGTGGTCTAACCCAAGCGAGGCCAGCTCTCACCCAGCGGGTAAGCACTGTGATTTATACAGATTAGCTGGCTCCCAGACCCAGACCCCCCCCCCCCCCCCCCCCCCAGCTTCCCTCATGCTTTAGAGCAGGGCTGCCCAACCCTCTTCCTGGAGATCTACTGTCCTGTAGGTTTTCAGTCCAACCCTAATTTAGCGTATCTGTTTCAGCTAGTTAAGGTCCTGTTCAGCAGCTAATTAGTAGAATCAGGTGTGTTAAATTAGGGTTGGACTGAAAACCCACAGGATGGTAGATCTCCAGGAAGAGGGTTGGGCAGCCCTGCTTTAGAGGATGTCTCTCATTTACTGATGGACACTCCAGCCTTTTGTATTACTGTCATATTCATCGTTTACTTTGCCATTTGGCATTCTATCACATTTGCTATTGGAACTCTGTAAGTGTGTCTGTGTTTTCGCTTAGGTCTATTTAATTGCATGGCCAGGAACAGAGAGCTTGGATTAAACTAATCACCTACTGGTTCCAGATCACAGCATAATACTGATCTGTTCCAGCCTGGAACCTGGGAGAGGACCAGGATGTCATTGGCTTGCAGACGTCTGGATCAGAGCTGCATGCCTGGGATTTCAACTTGAGCTCTTTGTTCTTCACATTTCCTCAAGGACATGAACTGACCGGATCTAGGTTAAGCATGAGCATATATCTGATCTGTATAGTGCCTTAATGAAGGTGGCAGGTAGCTTAGTGGTTAGAGCGTTGGACTAGTAACTGAAAGGTTGCGAGATCAAATCCCCGAGCTGACAAGGTCAAAATCTGTCGTTCTGCCCCTGAACAAGGCAGTTAATCCACTGTTCCTAGGCCGTCATTGAAAATAAGAATTTGTTCTTAACTGACTTGCCTAGTTAAAATATATATTTTTATTTGTCCCATTTCTATCAGACTGTGCCTGTACAGCGGTATCTGTTCGTCAAGCCCCCCAGCCTACACAGAGAGACAGAAAGTCAACTTTTATATATATATATATATATATATATATATTATTATATATATTATTATATATATCTTAAAGTATAGCCACAGTTCTCTTCAGACAAACATGGTAAATCCATTGAAAGTTGATGAGGTATTTGTTGTGGTTGAAGCCCAATATGAGATGTTCGGTTTCAGTTGTCGTCGCTTTTATCTTGCATAGGAAGGATGTGCTCCTTTTGGTAGCAGCTCTACATCGCAATGAGAATATGCTTGGCTCCCAGCCTACTAGACCACGTTGGTAGGAAGTTGCTACTTTTTCATTCACTCATCTGTAAGAAGCTATGTCTTATCAGTAACATGAAGCCTCCTAACAGGATGGGGTTTTGCACCAGTTCGTACTCCTGACACCCTCCTGTAGTCTGATTCATCCAGGGCCTCAATACTAAATAATAAGGAGTGGAGCATTAGAAACAGTGCCGACTGCACTTTCTGTCTCTCTGCGTAGGCTGGGGGGGGGCTTGACGAACAGATACCGCTGTACAGGCACAGTCTGATAGAAATGGGACAAATCTCAAGCCTGTGGGAAAAACAAGCTGTTGCTAAGAGACAGTAGCATGACATAGGAGGCTTCATGTTACTGTATCTTAGCAACTAAATGAATGATTGTATTCTGATATGACGTGGTACTGCTCTGTAAACCACTACCCTGATTTAGCGCCACAGTTATGTCAATATACTACCAAAAACAATCATGTTCTAGCTCAAATTACTTCCTTTCGCCATAAATGTTATATCAATAGTTTATTTGGGCCAATCCTTAGGGGCACTGTTTTTAAAGTTGCACATTTATCTTTCACCCTCGTCCTCTATGGAACGGAAACACAGTCTGTAATGAAATATTGATTTGGGGCAGATGTTTCTGCCTATTTCTTTAGTCTCACTCTCTAATACAGTAGCTGAAACAAATTTCAATAATACTTTTTTATGTTTGCATATTTCTTGTCAGGAAGGAATTGGGAGATTGCGAGCCATTTTGTATGAATATGAAAACACGCATTGGTGTAAATGTGTTTTGGGTGCTTTAATTTCTTTATTTGGGGATATTTAGTTCAAAAAGAACTCTCTTTTCAAGGATTCCGGCGCACACCTCTCCCTTTTCATGTGAGTTTGATTGGACATGTTAGAATTACTAGGGCAATCAATGGGAACCCGGGGAGATCCCTCTCAATATCCTCCCTTCCCTTTGATGGGGTCATGTCATCATGAACCAGTTTAGCAGAGCACTGTGGGGGGAGCTGTAGTGCATTGATGTCCTTATCTCACACCTGAAATGAACTGTTACTGTTTTCTCCAAAGCGACATGTTAGCCTCTTGATCTAGTGGTGCATGCAGTTGGCTCCAGAGTGCAGGAAGTAGGTTGGTGCATCGGAATCCAAACGTCACAGGACACTCCTGGTATATGCTACACCGGCACAGCTGGGTGCCTTCTCTGACTTGGAGGAAGAACGAAGAGGATAGTGCTGTGTAGTAAGAGGCCTAGTGACAGGCCACTGCAGGTGACCAACCCAACACTCACATTAGCAGGTGGCAGAATCCCATGCTGTTTTAGAGGCAAGGACTCAATGGGGAGGCTTTGTTGCTGTAATGGCTGGAGTGCAGTGGCCATGACTGCCAGCACATTGTGCCAGGCTTTACTCTGAGCTGAGTTACATAACTGGCCCAATGTATGATCCTGAGCCAGTGGTGCTCTGGAATGGATCACAACAACCTTAATGTTGTTAAACATTCTCTCTCTGAAGATCTGACAGTGTGCCCTGACTCTAAAGCATGCTTAGTGTAGAACAGTGTGTGTCTTTCTTGACTGGCGACCATTCTCCCACTGCATTGTGTGTATGAGACCATAGACTGCATTTCTGACTTCTGCTGTTTCCCTGTGGTTAAAGAGGATGCGGTCAGCGCTGCAGCACAGATATGTGCTCAGTCTATTGTGATTCCCCAGTCATGTGCAAGCAACGTATGGCCGGCATCGCCATGGCAGCAGCAGAACAGGGTTAAGCTAAGCCTGGTTGCCATGTAATACTGACCTAGTTAATATGCGTCTGTAACACGGAACAGAGTGGCTGGGCGACGCAGCCTGAAGCCCAATGAAAACACACCAAAACAACCCCCTCCCCCTAGTGGGTGGTAGTTTGAACATTTCATTGTGGCTCAGTAGATACCATCACAGATGGGGGCTTCTAGGGTGTCATCACAGGTTGGTTTTGGGTGGTGATACCAGTCGGGGAATTGGGCCACCAAGGATGAGATCAGTGCTGTCGTACAACACTGTTTACGTCTCGCCGAAAACACATTCAACTATGAGGTTTTCTCACCATCTGCCCCCTTTGGCCAGAAAAGAAAAGCTTCTTACATCAGAGAGACTGAATCAGTGACACTGGGAACCTGCCTCCAAATTTCTTGTCTGTTTTTTTACCAAATAAGCTACCATTCTGGCAACTTTCCCAAAATCCACAGGGTTTCCAGAAATCATGGTTGGAGAATTCCAGATTTCCTGCTTATTCCCTCCTGATTCCGGGAGTCTTTCAAATGTGATTTCTGAAAAACCTGACAAAGTGACAGGACTTTTGCAACTATAGGAACAGAATAGAGCTCTTACTTCTCTACTGTGTCACATTCCTATGGCTCCCTCTCCAAGTCTACTGCTACCGTAGCTTTCTCCTCTCCGCCTCCAATCCCATGGAGTCATATGATGGTGTATTTTTGTCATTTTTTTGGGGGGGGTTCATGTTTTTTTTGAATGTGTGTCTCTGTCTGTGTTTCTTCCGAGCTGCTTAAAGCCTTGTTCTTCCCATCAGGTTACACACAGTCCACTGAGCATTACCATCAACATAACATTTGCATCAATAGCAGTGTTTGAATACTGCTTCATTTGAATAAGGCCCACGCACTCATGCCCTGTCACTTCTTGGGTTGTTATTTGCTTGTTGTAGTCCACAGATCTATTCGGTTGATCTTTTGGGTGAAAGGGAGTGATCAGGCGTGACTCATCGCGTCGTGTTTTTCCTTTGAGACTCGGGGATCAGCACACAGGACGATTTGGAATCAAAGAGAGAGCACGTGTGTAGCCTATAGTGTAGACCCCCCCCCCCCCCCCTCCACAGTGTCTCATGTGCTGTATAATTCAATATAAGCGTCAGCTTGAATGTTTTGCAGGCTGGCCACACAGCAGTATGTGGAATGTGCAGGTGAAATGCAGTGGACTATGTTGGCATTAGGACAGAACGCATTAGCGAATGAAATAAGTGATGGTCAAAGCTCGACGGTGTGCTAAAGAGCTCAAGTTGAATTGGATTTAAGTGGGCTCCAGCAAGACTGGATAATCAAATAGAAAGCACCCTCTAGATCCAGCTGTCTGCAATCATACACATCATCAGCAGCAGCAGCAGCACACTAACTCACTGTTTAGTTTTAGCCCGCCATTTTATTACCTCAGAGATTTACATAGACAATAAACAGATGACAAACTGTATTTATTCTTCTCTTTCATTTTGTAATCATTGATTACTTTCATCTCCTTCCAAAAGGCGTTGTACTGTAATCAAAACTACAGTGAATTCTCTGTAATGATTGTACTTTAAATCAAAACCAAAGGGAATTCTCTGTAATGAATGACTTGCCTGTTTTTTTGTTGATTATAGGCCAACCCTACAGAACCTCACGGTACCATTCAGGGTTAGTTATGAGCTGCATGTCAGTCCACGATGACCAGAGACAACTGGGTGTAAATGAGTTATTGCTCGAGACAGATCTTTCTGGCATAGCTGCTCTTTCTACCCAGCAAGAGAGAGGGCTACGCAGGAGGGGGTTTGTCCTTTTGTGTCTTGCTGAGAGCACTTGAGAGGTGCTGAATGCTTGAAGAGGGTCCCACAGGTACCCTGACCCATTCACTCCTCAAAGTCACTCTCTAATAGAGTATATGAGGGGAAAACCTGGCAGAAAGAGGCCCTGTGAGGCTGAGTATTATCATGCCTGGCCTGTAGGCTGTGGGATCCAGGCAGGCTCTCAGTCTCCAGCCTTGGACCAGATGTTCCTAGAGTGCTCCAGTCTGGTCCAAACTCTACCATGCTGCCCTGCCCCCAGAACATGCCAACCATGTTAGTGGAATTAAGTAGACAGCTTTGAACTGTGGAGGATGGGGGGCTGGGCTAACCCATGCCATTGAACCCATCTGGAGTAGCTGTGCTCTGTTCACCACGGAGGGAAGGATCTGGTTTTCATTTTTTAAAGCAAAACTACAAGTTACACATTTCAACGACAACAATCTCTTAATTTAATCAAAACGGCCAGGGCGTGTTATGGATAGCAGATGTATTGATGGGAGAAACCACTCAGGATGTCATGTGTGAAACCATTAGAATAATCTGGACACAGAATGTCATGGCTAATGCAATCCTAACCAAATAGTGCAGTTTCACTGTCAGACTGTAGAGAGCTCTCAAACCCACCATTACAGCAGTACAGTTAGGCTGTTACACAACCTAAAGGCTGGACAATCAAATAGAGAAGGATCAAAGTATGTGATGTGACCGTATGCTGTATGCTGACTGTGCTCTCCTGTTCTTTCAGCTCAGGAATGTGTGTGTGTAAGACGGGAGTGTACGGGCCCAAGTGTGACGAGTGCCACCCAGGCTTCTTCCGTTTCAGCAGCACTGGGTGCCAACCCTGTCAGTGCAACAGCCTTACTAACTACTGCCACCCGCAATCGGGTGAGTAATCCACTACACCACACCTATCTACAAACCACAACAATCACCCTTTCAAATCAAAAAGGTTATTTGTCACGTGCGCCGAATACAACAGGTGTAGACCTTACAGTGAAATGCTTACTTACAGGCTCTAACCAATAGTGCAAAAAAGGTATTAGGTGAACAATAGGTAAGTAAAGAAATAAAAACAACAGTAAAAAGATAGTGAAAAACAGTAGCGAGGCTACATACAGACACCGGTTAGTCAGGCTGATTGCGGTAGTATGTACATGTAGATATGGTTAAAGTGACTATGCATATATGATGAACAGAGAGTAGCAGTAGTGTAAAAGAGGGGTTGGAGGGTGGTGGGTGGTGGGACATAATGCAGATAGCCCAGTTAGCCAACGTGCGGGAGCACTGGTTGGTCGGCCCAATTGAGGTAGTATGTACATGAATGTATAGTTAAAGTGACTATGCATATATGATAAACAGAGAGTAGCAGCAGTGTAAAAGAGGGGTTGGGGGGGGCACACAATGCAAATAGTCCGGGTAGCCATTTGATTACCTGTTACACACTAATCCTGTGTGTGTGTGTGTGTGTGTGTGTGTGTGTGTGTGTGTGTGTGGTGTGTGTGTGTGTGTGTCCGTCCGTCCGTCCGTCCGTCCGTGTCCCATCCTGTGTATTGTTGTGTGAGTGGACACTTATTGAGAGGCTTGGAGAGGGTCAAGGTGGATGGGATTGTAGAACCCATCTGTCTGCCATTGTGATGCAGAAGATTGGTAAATGCTGTGGATGTACTTCCTTAGCTCAGGTCTGATGTCATCAACAATGACCCTCTGCCAGCCAGGGAGCGTTACATAAGAAACATGAGGGTATGCAAAACACATTAGACTGTCTCTTCCAGATAAACATGACAGTGTTCCATTTCAATTTGAATACTGGAAAATCAAGCTGATTTGTTCCTACTTCTATAGGGTCATTGTTTTTTAGATAAGCGTGATAGTGAGGTGTCCTCTATCGTGAGGTGTCCTCTATCGTGAGGTGTCCTCTATTGTGAGGTGTCCTCTATCGAGAAGGACAGAAAACAACAATAGTGTTTACTGTATTCCCTCATTTAGAGAACATCTGCAATGCCCCACTATACAGAATCATTTCATATCCCATATAGAAGTATTGGTTCCTATTCCACAAAAACCTCTCAACTCCATTACTATGTAACAGGCAACTAAACAGTCTGGGGCTCAAATCAGCAGGATAGTAGTATTTGCTGGATTAATGGTTTCTATACTATACAAACAAAACCACCAGTGTTCAGGTGTGGTCAATAAATACCATATGTCATAGTCCCTTCCAGACCCGTTTTCAAAACATGTTAGCATAGGAAATGGACGTTAACTTTGAACCATAACTTCCCTCCTTTTCCACAGGCATCTGTCTGAACTGCCAGGCCAACACTCAAGGACCCAACAGTGAGGAATGCAAGCCTAGGTTCTACTGCAGCTCTGGTGCTGCCACCACCGATGCCTGTGTCCCCTGCCCCTGTTCCAACACCACCTCCACTGGCACCTGTCACATTGGTGAGTAGCCACTATCCCCTGCCTCAGTCGTGCCCTTCTTAGGTCACCATATTAGTACCCTTTTCCAGTCAATTCGTCGGGGTATGGACTCTACAAGGTGTCAAAAGCATTCCAAAGGGTACATGCTGGCCCATGTTGGCTGGATGTCCTTTCTTGATACAAAATGGGAAACTGTTGAGCGTGAAAAACCCAGCAGCGTTGCAGTTTTTTACACACTCAAACCGGAGCGCCTGGCACATACTACCATACCCCGTTCAAAGGCACTTCAATCTTTTGTCAGGCCCATTCACCCTCTGAATGGCACACACACAATCCATGTCTCAATTGTCTCCCGGCTTAAAAATCCTACTTTAACCTGTCTCCTTCCCTTCATCTACACTAATTGAAGTGGATTTAACAGGGATCATAGCTTTCACCTGGATTCACCTGATCAGTAAAATGTCATGGAAAGAGCAGGTGTTCCTATTAATCTAATACCATCTCTGTGGGCCAAATAATAAAGATTTGTCGTTCAACTTTCAAAATGTATTACCTTTTAATGTGGTATTAACATAACCAAGAGGGGAAAGAAACGCACACCAATTTAGGCCAGGTGCTGGCTAGCGGAGTAGAACACTTTAAAAATGAACGGAGAGCCGCACACTCTAGGAGCTCAGATGCAATGTAATAACCAATGTTTCCACAGACAAGCTGTCTTCATCAGGGTATATTAACATAACCAGTCATGATGTTTTCATCTGCTTGTCAATCACCTCAAAATGCTCCTGTAAGCCTGGCTTCCTGCGCACGTTCGTCCGCTCTAAAATAATCCCCGCATCCGTAGGCTTCAGTGCACTGTGCACACGCCATTTGGGGAATGGAAAAAGACATCTGTAACAAAACACTTGCTGATTTCCATTCATTAGGCCTACACTTGTAACCTGACTCCATGCGTCCACTGAATTGATGCGTCTCGGTCACTCATCTCTGCCTTCACAAAATGTCGAACCATAGCGCATTTTGGAGAGGATTCCACACATTTTGAAGTCCATTCGTTCATTTTTAATGCGGGTGACATGCGGTAACGATAACTTTTAGGCTGTTCCACTATTTATCATGGCATCTTTGTTTTAATTATTGTGACAGGTTAATGTTCAACCGGTACAGCGTTACCCCCACTATTCTTAACTCTCCAACAGCGAAACACCATCGACAGTCACTGCCAGGGATGAAGGCTTTGTCCCCATTACTATAACCCCATTCGCAAGCATACTGCTTGTCTTTCACAGATAATTGCAATTTGCTTGTGATGGTTTGCCAAAGCATCAATATCTGGACCCTCTGGTTGCTGATGTTTAATCCCACCTATCTTTCTTGTCCCTGCTGGTGTTGGTCTGTTAGGGCCTAACAGTTAGGCTTCTTGACAGGGGATGGGTCTCCTCACATCAGCAAAATCCCAAATGTCTCAGGTAGACACGTTCGATATTAAGCATGTTTTAACCAAGCAAGCCAGTATCGGTTTGTACCCGTACTAAACTGATACCTCAGCAGATGAGGCCTGAGCCTTGGAGACACAGACATACGTAGAGTCCCTGTCTGTCTGTCACTGTCTCTCACCTCTCACTCCTCTCACCGTCCTCCCAACCTCTGATCTGACCAATCAGCCGCAGCCATGTGACTGCTGACGGCCTCCCATTGGGTCCCAGCAGCCTGGCAACAGCCATGTGGAGACAGGGAGTGGAAGGAGGACACGCACCAGGCCGAGGTTGAGCTGAACATAGATCACACTGAACATCCTGGGCACAGCTGGGCAACTTCACAGCAAGCTAGTCAGAACAGAGGGGGTGGGTGGCACCACAAAACGGCTCCTTGAATTAGGGGCGGCAGGTAGCCTAGTGGTTAGCGCGTTGGGCCAATAACCGAAAGGTTGCTAGATCGAATCCCCGAGCTGACAAGGTAAAAATCGGTCGTTCCGCCCCTGAACAAGGCAGTTAACCCACCGTTCCTAGGCCGTCAATTGTAAATAAGAAATTGTTCTTAACTGACTTGCCTAGTTAAATTAAAAATTAACCAGGCAGCAGTAGGGTGATAATGTTGTGTGTGAGGAATCAACAAAAGCCTCAGAGGTTGCCCTGGCAACCGTGACTAATCCACAATGCAGTACCACGAGAGAGAGATTAAATGATCTGTGTGTAGCCTCTCTTTTCTCAAAGGTACATAACGGCTTGACTCATTCATCCGAAGGCTAATAAAACATTGACTTATTTGTGTGTGCGCATGAAAAGGAAGTGCAGGCCTGTCCGTGGCTGAGCTGGCTGTAGCAGTAGCGAGGGAGGATGGTACTGGATAAATATCCAGGTCAGGTTGTTGAGTCAGTGGAATGTGTGAAGGTCCTTTGCCTCTCCTGGTGATATAACACGTTTCCCTCTGACAACAGTGTTTCCACTGACAACGACCCAGGGTTAAACCCGACCGATCAGACACTGCCTATAGATAAGAGGTGTTATCACTCCTCGACTTTATTGGTCTAGCTCTCATCTAGGATTTGAATTGTCGCTTTGGAAAGTGTGTCTGTTGTGGACCCATATTGGTCCATAAGTCGGGAAAGAGTTAGATATGGATGATCTTGAGCAGACTTAAGCCAGCACACATTTAGGGTACCAATAAGTATGTGGCTATTTTCTCATTTACCTTGCTTAGGAGGGGATCCACACTTACACTAATGACATGTAGAAAGCCTGATTACTGTGCTCAATAATATTTGGTGTCAGACCTCCTGGTACTTAATGGATGTGCTTACAGCAGAGGGGGATATATAACAGTTAGTGAAGCCATTAGGAGAGAAGGAAGGGCACTGTCTAGCAGCATCATATTACTTAGGACCAGAGGCTGGAGGAGAAAGCTGACCCTGGAGGAGACCAACATCTCATGATAATGAGAAGTGATGATGATGCTCTAACACAAGGGATCAGTCTTTAGAAACGATTAAAGTGAATTTGATTCCGGGCTGTAAAGACGTGTGTTTGTGGAACAGTGTTTGTTCCACGCTTTAGCCATATCTTTCTCTGATTACATCGGTGGTCGTGTGTGGCTCAGAGCATGGTGCTTGCTACGAGAAGTGTTGTGGGTTCAATTCCCACTGGAGCCACCCACATAAAAACTCTTAAGTCGCTTTGGGTACACGTTTCTGCTAAATGGCTTATTATTATTATTATTATCGTTTAATCTTTTCTCTGAAACTTTTGGGGTAGCTTTAAAATGTATCTGAGCAACAAAAACAATTGTATTATTAGCTTGGGTACTCTTATATAGCCCTTAAGTAGCCTAAAATAGACTAGAGACACTGCCATAGGGCTTACGTTTTGCGTTGTGCAGTATTACAAACCAATCTGTGTTTGGCATTCTGGTGCCACCTAGTGGTGGTACATCAGCCAAGTCTCTTATGATTGACATGTACAGTTGAAGTCGGAAGTTTACTTACACGGAACCCAAACCGGCCGCGCGCGTGCGCCATCGTGCATAAATGTATTTTGTCCCTCCACACCAAACGCGATCACGACACGCAGGTTAAAATATCAAAACAAACTCTGAACCAATTACATTAATATGGGGACAGGTCGAAAAGCATTAAACATGTATGGCAATTTAGCTAGCTAGCTTGGACATGCTAGCTAAATTTTCCTATTTAGCTAGCTTGCTGTTGCTAGCTAATTTGTCCTGGGATATAAACATTGAGTTGTTATTTTACCTGAAATGCACAAGGTCCTCTACTCTGACAATTAATCCACACACAAAACGGTCAACTGAATCGTTTCTAGTCATCTCTCCTCCCTCCAGGCTTTTTCATCTTTGAACTTATATGGTGATTGGCATCTAAACGTTCATAGTATTACCACGACGACCGGCAAAACAGTTCGTCTTTCAATCACCCACGTGGGTATAACCAATGAGGAGATGGCATGTGGGTACCTGCTTCTATAAACCAATGAGGAGATGGCATGTGGGTACCTGCTTCTATAAACCAATGAGGAGATGGGAGAGGCAGGACTTGCAGCGCGATCTGCATCAGAAATAGGAATGACTTCTATTTTAGCCCTTGGCATCGCAGACGCTCATTGATGCACGTGAGCAGTGTGGGTGCAATAATTGAATAACATGGATTTCAAAATTGATTTTGCAAAGCTCGCGCACGCGACGTGTCCGGTCTGGTCAGCATATTAGGTTGGAGTCATTAAAACTTGTTTTTCAACCACTCAACAAATTTCTTGTTAACAAACTATAGTTTTGGCAAGTCGGTTAGGACGTCTACTTTGTACATGACACAAGTAATTTTTCCAACAATTGTGGGTCAGAAGTTTACATACACTAAGTTGACCGTGCCTTTAAACAGCTTGGAAAATTCCAGAAAATGATGTCATGGCTTTAGAAGCTTCTGATAGGCTAATTGACATAATTTGAGTCAATTGGAGGTGTACCTGTGGATGTATTTCAAGGCCTACCTTCAAACTCAGTGCCTCTTTGCTTGAAATCAAAAGAAATCAGCCAATACAAAAATTGTAGACCTCCACAAGTCTGGTTCATCCTTGGGAGCAATTTCCAAACGCCTGAAGATACCACGTTCATCTGTACAAATAATAGTACGCAAGAATAAACACCATGGGACCACGCAGCCGTCATACCGCTCAGGAAGGAGACGCGTTCTGTCTCCTAGTGGTGAATGTACTTTGGTGCGAAAAGTGTAAATCAATCCCAGAACAACAGAAAAGGACCTTGTGAAGATGCTGGAGGAAACAGCTACAAAAGTATCTATATCCACAGTAAAACGAGTCCTATATCGACATAACCTGAAAGGCGCTCAGCAAGGAAGAAGCCACTGCTCCAAAACCGCCATAAAAAAGCAAGACTACGGTTTGCAATTGCACATGGGACAAAGATTGTACTTTTTGGAGAAATGTCTTCTGGTCTGATGAAACAAAAATAGAACTGTTTGGCCATAACGATCATCATTATGTTTGGAGGAAAAAGGGGGAGGCTTGCAAGCCGAAAAACACCATCCCAACCGTGAAGCACGGGGAGGCAGCATCATGTTGTGGGGGTGCTTTGCTGCAGGAGGGACTGGTGCACTATACAAAATAGATGGCATCATGAGGGAGGAAAATGATGTGGATATATTGAAGCAACATCTCAAGACATCAGTCAGGAAGTTAAAGCTTGGTCGCAAATGTGTCTTCCAAATGGACAAATACCCCAAGCATACTTCCAAAGTTGTGGCAAAATGGCTTAAGGACAACAAAGTCAAGGTATTGGAGTGGCCATCACAAAGCCCTGACTTCAATCCTACAGAAAATGTGTAGGCAGAACTGAAAAAGCGTGTGCGAGCAAGGTGGCCTACAAACCTGACTCAGTTACACCAGCTCTGTCAGGAAGAATGGGCCAGAATTCACGCAACTTATTGTGGGAAGCTTGTGGAAGGCTACCCAAAACGTTTGACCCAAATTAAACAATTTAAAGGCAATGCTACCAAATACTAATTGAGTGTATGTAAACTTCTGACCCACTGGGAATGTGATGAAAGAAATAAAAGCTGAAATAAATCATTCTCTATTATTATTCTGACATTTCACATTCTTAATTTCACATTCGCATCTGCTATAAGACCATGGTGCTTGCCTACGGAGCTGTGAGGGGAACGGCACCTCCGTACCTTCAGGCTCTGATCAGGCCCTACACCCAAACAAGGGCACTGCGTTCATCCACCTCTGGCCTGCTGGCCCCCCTACCGCTGCGGAAGCACAGTTCCCGCTCAGCCCAGTCAAAACTGTTCGCTGCTCTGGCACCCCAATGGTGGAACAAGCTCCCTCACGACGCCAGGACAGCGGAGTCAATCACCACCTTCCGTAGACACCTGAAACCCCACCTCTTTAAGGAAGATCTGGGATAGGATATAGTAATCCTTCTACACCCCCCCCCAGAAAAAGATATAGATGTACTATTGTAAAGTGGTTGTTCCACTGGATATCATAAGGTGAATGCACCAATTTGTAAGTCGCTCTGGATAAGAGCGTCTGCTAAATGATGTAAATGTTAAAATAAAGTGGTGATCCTAACTGACCTAAGACAGGGAATTGTAACTAGGATTAAATGTCAGGAATTGTGAAAAACTGAGTTTAAATGTATTTGGCTAAGGTGTATGTAAACTTCCCACTTCAACTGTATTTGTGTGTTTTTTTTGTTTCCCTAGACTCTGATGGGTTCCCAGTGTGTGACCAGTGCCTGTCTGAATACAGCGGTCAGCAGTGTGGCCAGTGCAAGGCTGGATTCTACAGTGCCAACAGTGGGTGTGTCCCCTGTGACTGCAGTGGTAACGCAGACCCGACGCGCCTGGCCCAGCTCTGCCAACCTGACACTGGCCACTGCCTGAGCTGCACCAACAACACCACAGGGCCTCAATGCCAGCTCTGTGCCGCCGGCTTCACAGGGGACGCCCGCGCCCACAACTGCACCCGCCCAGGTAAGGGTCATCCAATCATTTGGTGCAGTGGAGTATTAGTATATTGCATGTGCCATGAGTAGCTGAACGCATGCCCATTCACATTGTAAATCATTTGTTTTTTAGCAGCACGGATAATTCCTACGTCAGATCCCGTGACGACGACCGAGGCCTCTAAAACCCCCACCCCTGCTCCAACCCTCAGCAGCAAGGGCCTGTCCTCCACGGTGCCCACCGGTGCTCCCCCCTCCACCACTAACTTCAGCACCCTACTGAGCGTAGCCACCACCCAGGCGCTGCTCACCAGCCTGGGCAGCCCCTCAGACAACACTACAGCCGCCCTCACAGAGGTCTCCTGGACCCAGTTCAACGTCATCGTCCTGGCCGTCATCATCCTGGTGGTGGTGGTGCTGCTGGGCTTCGTGGGAGGGGTGTACACCTACCGAGAGTACCAGAATCGCAAGCTCAATGCTCCCTTCTGGACCATCGAGCTGAAGGAGGACAACATCAGCTGCAGCAGTTACCATGACAGCATTCCCAACGCTGACGTATCGGGCTTGCTGGAGGACGAGGCCAACGAGGTGGCGCCCAACGGCCAGCTGGCTCTTACCACCCAGGGCAACTGCTACAAGGCCTAGCCCACAGGGCAGACAGACAGACTGCACACTGCTAACAGACTGGACACACACACACACACAGAGGCTTCCGGCCTGGCTGCCAGCCTCACAGGACAGAGACATGAAATGGATAAAGACTTTCAAAGCTGCTGGACACCAAACCCAAAGCTCCATGTGTAACTCGACTCCCTCTACCCAGCTCCTCTCTCCCTCTGTGGAACAGAAGGAGATTCTGCATAAGGCCATTGGCACCAACAGACTGACAGACAAAGGAAAAAGGGATGGTGTGTTTCTGTTGCTTTTGTCCTGGCAAAAGATTACAAGATTTTGGGCTCCATTTCAGATTGAAGTGATTCACGTAAAATAAAAAGTCAATGAAGGGTCCAAAGAGTAGACTGTTTTACTTCAGTTGTGCCTGCAGGGGGCACTGTTAAAGATGTGGATGGTTGTGGTAATGGGGTGTTTGCCCATGCAAGAGTATAGGACTCTGTTGTATGGACACTGTTTCTTATGAAGCTCAGTGGCCATCCGTCCACTCATCAGGAGACCGAGCATTTCAGAACCTTTTAAAACGGACTAACAGTTTAAGTTACAACTTGAACGGAGATCTGGTCCAGACAATGATTGTTATTTTAATGAATTGTATTTATTGTTTCAAGTTTTTTTCCTTGGGATAAATGTTCCACATGTAAGATGTTTTTCATGGTGTTTAAAACTGTGTGCTATATTGAATGCAAATTGAAAAGTGCAACATTTGTTCCTATGTATGTCTTTTTTGTTAGATATTGGGAAACGTGAGGGCTGCTGGCTTAAATGACCTTGTCTTTTGTTTTCGGTTGTATCCTATATGAACAATTGCCAGGTCCTTACCTTGAGTATTAACAAGGAGTGTTTTTAGATGATGAAACAAACATACCTTGTATCCTCTCTCTACTCAGTACTGTGCAGGGCAGTAGGTCCCAGTGCTTGTTTTTACTGATGGAGTGCTAATCAGCTGGTTTGAGAAAGGCCTACCTCTACGGAAGGTGTTGAACACATTCTTGCTCAAAACGTAGCTCTAGTACATTTAAGCTGGTTTCATTATTAAGTAATCCAAATCTAGGACAAAATGATTCTAGCCTTAATTTCTTATAGTCTTATATCAGTACAAAATAGACCGATCTTGGTAATGTGTTGCTGGCAGCAACACAATTAATCCTGCTCGTGCTTTTATGTTGTTTAATGATATCTATCTACAATGATATCTAGAATTTGTTTCTGTAAAAATGAATTAATGGGTTAAGTTATTAAGGGAACGGACTCCTCAGGTACTGCCTCTTTCCCCAGTGTGATCACTGTAAATAAGAGTAAGACATTGTACAGTTGACTGTGAATAGGATCATTATTATTGTACAGGTGGAGTGCAGTGTACACTCAGAACAGTCGCTACGGTTACACTTAAAGGTTCCAATATGGTCTGGGCACAGTCCACACAGGAAATGAATTATAAATAGACCTACCCTCTGTATTGTCTTGCAGGATACATGTCATCATCCCTAACTACTGATTTCAATTAAATTATTCATGATAAATTGTGTAAATACCACAAACAAAAAATGTCACATACAATGCTAAATAAAATTGGGTTTCTTGGTTAGTCTGTAACTGTGTTTATCTCCTTTATATTTGCATGTTTACCCTACCTGGAGTTTTATTTTGTTATTGTTTCACAGCGGCTGTGTTTGAGTCATCTCAGTGCTATTGAAGTGTATTTTTGTATTATTTTTATTTTACCTTTATTTAACTAGACAAGTCAGTTAATAACTAATTCTTATTTACAATGACAGCCTACCCCGGCCAAACCCGGGCCAATCGTGCACCGCCCTATGGGACTCCCAATCACAGCCGGTTGTGATACAGCCTGGATTTGAACCAGGGTGTTTGTAGTGACACCTCAAGCGCTGAGATGCAGTGCCTTAGACCGCTGCGCCACTCACGAGCCTAAGTTCAACAGAGAAGACTGCTCTGAATGTTTTCTTTCTTATTAAAGCTAGAATCCATAATTGCTACATCCATTTTTGGACTTATAAATGAATGTGAGATATATATATATATATATATCTCCATTGATGCTTGAAGAAGATTATAAATCTCTCATCACCTTAGTTGAGCTGTTGTACATCATCAGAACCCAAAATATAAGCTTGTTTTACTCCAATGTTTGTAAACAACGTAAATGTAAACAAACACTGTGTAGCCTCAACATGGTTAAAACTATACATTTGATACACTATATATATATATATATACAAAAGTATGCAGACACCCATTCAAATGAGTGGATTCAGCTATTTCAGCCACACCCATTGCTGACAGGTGTATAAGCAACGTCAACGCAAGAACTGTTCGTCGGAAGCTTCATGAAATGGGTTTCCACGGCAACGCCAAGCGTCGGCTGGAGCGGTGTAAAGCTCACCATCATTGGACTCCGGAGCAGTGGAAATGCGTTCTCTGGAGTGATGAATCACACTTCACCATCTGGTAGTCTGACGGACAAATCTGGGTTTGGCAGACGCAAGAAGAATAATAATGGCCTGGGGCAGTTTTTCATGGTTCGGGCTAGGTCCCTTAGTTCCAGTGAAGGGATATCTTAATGTTACAGCACATACAATGACGTTCTAGACAATTCTGTGCTTCCAACTTTGTGGCAACAGTTTGGGGAAGGCCCTTTTCCTTTTTCAGCATGACAATGCCCCCGTGCACAAAGTGAGGTCCATACAGAAATGGTTTGTTGAGATTGGTGTGGAAGAAATTGACTGGCCTGCACAGAGTCCTGACCTCAACCCCATCGAACACCTTTGGGATGAATTGGAACGCCGACTACAAGCTAGGCCTAATCGCCCAACATCAGTGCCCGACCTCACTAATGCTCTTGTGGCTGAATGGAAGCAAGTCCCCGCAGCAATGTTCCAAGATCTAGTGGAAAGCCTTCCCAGAAGAGTGGAGGCTGTTAATAGCAGCAAAGGGGGGGGGGGGACCAACTCCATATAAATGCCCACGATTTTGGAATGAGATGTTCGACGAGCAGGTGTCCACATACTTTTGGTCGTTTAGTGTATCATGGATGGTCAGTCCTTGCATCCATAGCTCGGTCTATGAATTTGAGAGTGGCAAAATTTCTCCAGCCCCACCCCTTAGTTTTCTTTGCAAAACAGGTGGTGGGGAGTTCTTCGTTATTGTTTCAATTAAGAATTCTAGCTTTAAGTTGCATAACTTAATTCATTTTGCGTCCTTTTTGTGGGCATAAGCGGCAACACAGCAAAATGTTTTCATGTGTAGCAGTAGCTCCACCTCAGCTGGTGCACCGTCAGTGGGAGCTGCCAGCCCGGGCAGCAGCCGGCTAGGAGAGGACCATGCAGCTAGACCCCCACGAATTGAGTGTGTCCCAGCAGATGGGCAGGGTCATCATCCATGTGGCAGACAGGGTGAATATCCCCTTGGAGGTTTTGGATGAGCAGGATTTTCAGAGAAAACAAGGAAACTCACCTAGTGTTGGCAGTTGTGTGGGGCTGACTGGAGGTAGGCCAGAATCTGCCTAGGCCTACTACTCACAATGGGGTTGTGTTTCAGGTACGGAAGGAGATTACGTGTGATGCGAAGGTCTGGCAGTTCCTTGTACCAAGTTCCCTTCAAGCCCATGTCCTTCGAACTGTTCGTGAGGCAGTGGGGGAGGGTCACTCCCAGAAGACCGAGACCCTCCAACGCCTGAGAGAAGTTCTATTGGGTTTGCTGTCGTCCCATCTACACTCAGTGGCTGTGTGTTGAAGGTGAAAATCAAGCAGAGGAGAGTGACTGGCAATCGTGATCAAGGCCGCTGTGGTGATACTACAGTTTTCTTGGGAACTGATGGTTTCTACGGTTCTGGCATCTGGATGGACCTGTATTCCTCTAGCCACAACTGTAGAAACCATTAGTACCATTACACCGGTCGTTCCAGCCTGGCCAGGTGGTCTAGATTGATGGCTCATTAGAATAGTTGGAGGCGTTGTTTGTACATAGTCTGTTTTTTGCAACCATGAGAGTGTCAGCCAGTGTATAGGGAACATTCCTCTGCCCCAGGCATTGCTGATGCATGCCAGAGCTTACAACGTCTAGATAGATATTTAAAGTGTCAGCTAATCACATCATATGTTATTGCTATCTGGTGCCCAACGGCACATGCAATCATTGTTTTTTATTTTATTTTATTTCACCTTTATTTAACCAGGTAGGCAAGTTGAGAACAAGTTCTCATTTACAATTGCGACCTGGCCAAGATAAAGCAAAGCAGTTCGACAACATACAACAACACAGAGTTACACATGGAGTAAAACAAACATACAGTCAATAATACAGTAGAAAAATAAGTCTATATACAATGTGAGCAAATGAGGTGAGATAAGGGAGGTAAAGGCAAAAAGGCCATGGTGGCGAAGTAAATACAATATAGCAAGTAAAACACTGGAATGGTAGATTTGTAGTAGAAGAAAGTGCAAAGTAGAAATAATGGGGTGCAAAGGATGCAAGGACTGAACAGGGGAACGTGACCTATGTGTTCTGTTCAGAGGAGGCTAGTGATGGGAGGGCGACTCATAATAATGAATGGAGTCAATGGAATAGTATAAAACATATGGAAACCAGGTGTTTTTTGAGTCTGAGACCCTTCCATTCGTTCCGTTCCAGCCATTACTATGAGACCGTCCTCCCCTTTTTAAGGGGCACCAGCCACTACTGGTGTTGTGACAATGAAGACTGAGCATGTCTACTGCCAGTTATGGTCAATAAAGAGCTGTAACTTAAACAAACCATGAAAAGACCATTTTAATTTTGTCTATTTTTTGCTTTGATTGGATGACTTATCCTCTTACAAAATATATTGCTGTTTTAAAACTGCAGTAAAAGTGCTGTAACTGCAGTGCACTGTGGTATTTTGGATGCAATAATTGCAGAATAACTGCAGTGTATTGCAGTTCAGTTATACTGCACTGTAACTACAGTTGTACTGCAAAATTACTGCAGGACATTTTGAGGGTTATTTTGGAGGCAGTATTTCCAGCATAGTGTACTGCAGTTATACTGCACTGTAACAGTTTTACTGCAAAATTACTGCAGTACATTTTGAGGGTTATTTTGGAGGCAGTATTTCCAGCATAGTGTACTGCAGTTATACTGCACTCTGACTGCACTCTTTTTTCGTAAGGATTTATTTAATGGTCTATTATTTATTGAACATTTCGAAAGATTATACTTTAAACTTGATTGAAATTTGAATCCTGTAACAACTTGAGAAATGCAAATTAAATTATCTTAAATCCATTGTTGTTGAGTCACGATATTTACAACAATATTTTGGTTTGTTGTATTGTATGGCTAGGTTCCTATTCAGTCGTATCAAGTTCAATGTCTAAACAGGAAGTTAAGTGTTACATGAAAAATTGGCCACTGCAGGCCCTACACTGATACTCACAGATTGAGACAACACGTTTACACGATACCCTGACTGTAGGTGGAACGTGGGCGACAAGATTTATAAACGTCGGACTTGAACGACAAAATCCATTGAGTAGTACTCACTCGCTGCTGATCATGACAGCCGCTGCCAATGAAGAGGTTCGCTGCGAGATCCGGTGTCATTGTGCCAAGAGTGACAGGATTCTTTATTCCCGGGTGAGCCGCAGAGATAAAGTGCTGTCAGTGTGCCTCACTCGGTTCGCTGCGTTTGTCTCTATACTTCTGTCGTGTGCTGCACTCCTGCTACACGTATATCAACATAAAGCAGCGTACAACCAGGTAAGCTTATTTGTGTGTGTGTGGTGAGAATCAACACTGTTAGGCCCAGTAGCCTAAAGTAAATGTATATAATTATTAGAGAGATCAGAAAAGGCTTGTTATTCTAATTGTAGAGGGCTGTGGTGTATCTTGCAGACTATTATACACAGTAAATCTGAACGGATCTTGTTTTTATTTGTAGTTCACTTCAGCGGGAAGCTTTTCTATAGGTAAATTCTGATTATTATTATTATTATTATTATTATGGTTGTCATGATATTATTATAATCATCGTCATCATCATCCTCACACTGTCTATTTTATCCCTCCATATAGGCGGTCTTCAGCAGCAGCAAGTTAGAACCAATCCAAGTGCCCATCTGACAGGTACAATTATGATACCCACACTATTCATGATATTACTACCTGAAAGACCAATCAATAAAACTAAGCTAAAAGGTTATGTGCTCCTTGTCACTCTTCCAGCTCCAGACTCATTTAGTCATTCGAAAAGGGAATACCTTGAATGGGAGGACAAACGTGGACTTGCTCACCTCAACGACTTTGAGTATGATGACGGCGACCTCATCGTGCCGAAAGATGGCGTGTACGAGGTTTACCTGCAGATCACCTTCCGAAGGCCGAGTCACTTTGTGTGTAGCAAAGAGGGCCCTGTTTTCATCCTCTTCCAGAGGGTGATCCTGTTTGCAATGAACTACCCGAATGACAGTGCACTACTAACAGCATCTGACACAGTGTACTGCAGTCAGCCTCCTGGCTCAGAGGGCTGCATGGAGGAGGACTCAGTGATTCCTTACTGGCAAAAGTCTCCACGCACGTCCGGAGTGTTTAAACTTAAAGCTGGGGACAGGCTTAGAGTGAGTAACGAGGACAGGTACCATGAGTTGATGCTCCTTCAAGAAGATAAGACGTTTTTTGGGGCATATCTCGTTTGAGGTACAGGTATAATAATGGACTTTAGGGCTGTATATATGTGTGCTTTAGGTTTCTGTTTTTTATTGAATACGTCATGACTTGTGTCAACAGCTACATAATGAGAGCATAGCTTTGTTGAAATTATTGTAACCACTATCACTTATCAGACAAATGTAATATCTGTTCACTATATACTTTATTTATTTCTGGAGAGTTTTGATTTGAGAATGATTTGAGAATGTGGGTGAAAGAGCACTTGAAGTACAACATTGCAACGTTATTATGATCTCAAGCGTGGCCATAAAGAACTTGTTATTCAGTGAAACAGTGATGTTGCTATAGGGTTAGCCCAATTCTGATCTTTATCCACAAATTGGTCTTTTGACCAATCAGCTCTTTTGCCAATAATTTGGCACAAGATCAGAATTGGGCTTTCTGTGTAAATGCAGACTATGACAAGTACAGTCTGGGAAATGTATGCCGAGTCAGCGAGTTGCATTAGTGGGGAGGACACGAGGGGGTCACGTGTTTGCAGAACAGAGGTCCCGAGTTCCAGTCTCAGTGTGGTCTGATGGGTTAGGAAGAAGTACAGTTAAGCAAGCACGGTGACGTTAGTCACACAGACAAATAGGGAACTTTAGATTAGATTGATGATCCTACCCAAATGCGGTATGTGGTATTCAACTTCATTTATGTTAGAAATAAGAAGAGTCCGACCTGGACCGTTGAAAGTGTTTGTGGGGTGACAGCCTGCTGGTTGAAACCCCCAGGGCTGATGAGGAATATCTGAGTTGTGCCCTTGAGCAACACATTTAATCTTAACTGCTCCATGCCTCTCTACGGCTGACCCTGTGGTGTTCCCAGCCTGTCCCGTGGGTTTGGGTACTGTGTCAGCTACAAATGTCCCTAAAGCTCATTCAGTTTTTCTACGGTATAAAAAAAAAGTAAAAGTGACATTTGAGGTGTGTTTCCAGCAGATAAACAACAGTATGGGCGTACACTGTGTTTACCACCTCAACCTAACCTTACTTAAGAATGCATGGCATGCACGCTATTGTACCATCGTGTGACAGACAACACCCATTGTTGTAAATGTTGATACAATGATGCAAGGCTTCCTGTTTACACAGGTGACCAGTGGCTACAGAAAGTATTCACACCCCTTGACTTTTCCACATTTTGTTGTGTTACAGCCTGAATTTAAAATGTATTAAATTGAGATTTGTTTGTCACTGGCCTACACGCAATACCACGTAATGTCAAAGTGGAATTATGTTTTTCAACATTTTTACAAATTAATAAAAAATGAAAAGCTCAAATGTCTTGTGTCAATAAGTATTCAACCCCTTTGTTATGACAAGCTTACTTAAGTTCAGGAGTAAACGTGCTTAAAAAGTCACATTAAAAGTTGCATGGACTCTGTGTGCAATAATAGTGTTTAACATAATTTTTTTATGACTACCTCATCTCTGTACCCCACACATACAATTATCTACAAAGTCCCTCAGTCGAGCAGTGAATTTCAAACACAGATTCAACTACAATGGCCAGGGAGGTTTTCCAATGTCTCCGAAGAAGGACACCTATTGGTAGATGTGTTCAAATAAAAAAGCAGACATTCAATATCCCTTTGAGCATGGTGAAGTTACTAACAACACATTGGACGGTGTATCAATACACCCAGTCACTACAGAGATACAGGTGTCCTTCCTAACTCAGTTGCCGAAGATGAAGGAAACCGCTCAGGGATTTCACCATGAGGCCAATGGTGACTTTAAAACAGTTACAGAGTTTAATGGCTGTGATAGTAGAAAACTGAAGATGGATCAACAACATTGAAGTTACTCCACAACACTAACCTAATTGAAAGAGTGGAAAAAAAGAAGCCTGTACAGAATAAAACATATTCCAAAACATGCATCCTGTTTGCAACAGGGCACTAAAGTAATACATTGAAAAATGTAGCAAAGCAATTAACTTTTGTCCCTAATACAAAGTGTTATGTTTGAGGCAAATCCAACACAACACATTACTGAGTACCACTCTACATATTTTCAAGCACCGTGGTGGTTGCATCATGTTTTGGGTTTTCTTGTAATCGTTAAGAACTGGGGAGTTTTTCAGGATAAAAAAAACCGGAATGGAGCCAAGCACAGGCAAAATTCTAGAGGAAAACCTGGTTCAGTCTGGTTTCCATGTCTAGCCATGGTCAAAAAACAATTTTACAGAGCTTGAAGAATTTTGAAATGAATAATGGAAAATGTTGTACAATCCAGGTGTGAAATGCTCTTAGAGACTTATCCAGAAAGACTCACAGCTGTAATCGATGCCAAAGGTTATTCTAATGTGTATTGACTCAGGGGTGTGAATAGTTATGTAAATGAGATATTTCTGTATTTCATTTTCAATACATTTGCAAACACTTTTTCATCGTGGGGTATTGTGTGTGGATGAATGACAAGAAAAAAAATATTTATCCCTTTTGAATTCAGGCTGTAACACAACAAAATGTGGAATAAGTCAAGGAGAATGAATACTTTCTGAAGGCACTGTAATCCCATGGAGTTCGAGTTCTGCACCTGTCTGTAGGACTAAGTGTTGACTAAGAGTTTATATTGATGCTAATCAAGGTAATAAAAGAAAAACTGACAAACTAAAGTTGTAATTTTCACAACATTTTCACATTCACCTTATTAGCCTATTGTCTTCACCTTCATGAAAAAAAAATCAACCTTTTATGACATTGAACAATAATGAATAATCCAGGTGGTAAAACAGAAACACAGATCATAGATTTATTGTTATTTAGTGTGAAAAAATGTGTGACATTTCCTCCGACCATTATGTCACTCTTCAATTCATCTTTGAATAAATTACTTTGAAACTTCTGGATATAATCCATCACCTCTTCTGAAAGAAGATGCTCATCACATTATAGGTTTGCATGGTGACCCTAAAAGGAATGACAAAATGCGTAATGAAGCTGTAGTAAGACACCTGAAGCCTGTACGGACTACACAAACAATAAAACAATAAACATGTGGGTTGGACTTTAACAAGGTGTGAATGGTACGATAAATATCACTTCTAAGGGATGAAACTGCACCTGCCATTTTCTGTGAATCCTAACAGTTATTTTAGAGTAGTGGTTCCCAAACTTTTTATTGTCCCGTACCCCTTCAAACATTCAACCTCCAGCTGCGTACCCCCTCTATAGCACCAGAGTCTCTCAAATGTTCTTGTTGTTGTTGTTGCTATCATTGTAAGCCTGCCACACACACACTGTACGATACATTTATTAAACATAAGAATGAGTGTGAGTTTTTGTCACAACCCGGGTCGTGGGAGGTGACAAAGAGCTCTTATAGGACCAGGGCACAAATAATAATAATAATCAATAATTTTGCTCTTTATTTAACCATCTCACATATAAAACTTTATCTGTTCATCGAAAATTGTGAATAATTTACCACAGATTAATGAGAAAGGTGTGCTTGAAAGGATGCACAAAACTCTGCAATGTTGGGTTGTATTGTAGTCTTGGTCTTAAATCATTTCCCACACACAGTCTGTGCCTGTATTAAGTTTTCATGCTATAGAGGGCCGAGAATCCACTCTCACATAGGTGCGTGGTTGTGAAGGTCATCAGTGTCTTAACAGCGCGATTTGTCAAGGCAGGATACTCTGGGCGCAGCCCATTGCAGAAATCTGTCAGTGGCTTCTGATTAAATTCAATTTCAACAGTGTCTCCTGACCCCTCCTGTCTCAGCCTCCAGTATTTATGCTGCAGTAGTTTATGTGTCAGGGGGCTAGGGTCAGTCTGTCACATCTGGAGTATTTCTCTTGTCTTTTCCGGTGTCCTGTGTGAATTTAAATATGCTCTCTCTAATTCTCTCTTTCTCTTTCTTTCTCTCTCTCGGAGGACCTGAGCCCTAGGACCATGCCTCAGGACTACCTGGCTTGATGACTCCTTGCTGTCCCCAGTTCACCTGGCCATGCTGCTGCTCCAGTTCCAACTGTTCTGCCTGCAGCTATGGAACCCTGACCTGTTCACCGGACGTGCTACCTGTCCCAGACCTGTTGTCCCAGACCTGCTGGAACCCTGACCTATTCACCGGACGTGCTACCTGTCCCAGACCTGCTGTTTTCAACTCTCTAGAGACAGCAGGAGCGGTAGAGATACTCTCAAAGATCGGCTATGAAAAAGCCAACTGACACTTACTCTTGTGTTACTGACTTGTTGCACCCTCGACAACTACTATGATTATTATTATTTGACAATGCTGGTCATTTATGAACATTTGAACATCTAGGCCATGTGCTGTTATAATCTCCACCCGGCACAGCCAGAAGAGGACTGGCCACCCTGGTTCCTCTCTAGGTTTCTTCCTAGGTTTTGGCCTTTCTAGGGAGTTTTTCCTAGCCACCGTGCTTCTACACCTGCATTGCTTGCTGTTTGGGGTTTTAGGCTGGGTTTCTGTACAGCACTTTGAGATATCAACTGATGTAAGAAGGGCTATATAAATACATTAGATTTTGATTTGATTTGAATTTTCACAGAACCGCTTGTTGCAATTTTGATGGGGCTCTTTTGTTCAGATATCGTTAACTGGACTGCAGGGGATGAAAGGGATAACAAATCCAGTTGTTTGTGTCATCCGTTTCAGGAAAGTACCTGCGTAATTACGCAACCAACTCACTCAGGTGCTTCGCTATATCACATTTGACATTGGACTGACATTACTCCAAGGAAAGCCTTTGATTCGTGTTGTTGATTCTTGGCCTTTTTTACTCAGCTTTGTGTTGGTATTTTATTAGGATCCCCATTAGCTGTTACAGAAGCAGCAGATACTCTTCCTGGGCTCCACACGAAACATAAAACACGACAACATACAGAACACTTGGACAAGAACAGCCACACAAATGTAAAATAAGATCAATACAACAAAAAAAATCAATAAATAAAAAAGGTTCTGTACTGCATACACATACAACATATTAATATACTGCAAATACATACAACATATTAATATACTGCAAATACATACAACATATTAATATACTGCATACACATACAACATATTAATATACTGCAAATACATACAACATATTAATATACAGCATACACATACAACATATTAATATACTGCATACACATACAACATATTAATATACTGCAAATACATACAACATATTAATATACAGCATACACATACAACATATTAATATACTGCATACACATACAACATATTAATATACTGCATACACATACAACATATTAATATACTGCAAATACATACAACATATTCATATACAGCATACACATACAACATATTAATATACTGCATACACATACAACATATTAATATACTGCATACACATACAACATATTCATATACTGCATACACATACAACATATTAATATACTGCATACACATACAACATATTAATATACTGCATACACATACAACATATTAATATACTGCATACACATACAACATATTAATATACTGCATACACATGCAACATATTAATATACTGCATACACATAAAACATATTAATATTCTGCATACACATACAAGTTTTAGGGTTTATGTCAGAGGCGTTGTGTCGTGTAATGTTGTAGCTATTGTCAAAGTTTAATCCAAGGTATTACAGCATGTATTACAGCATGTATTACAGCATGTATTACAGCATGTATTACAGCATGTATTACAGCATGTAGCTCTTTAAAGCCCCATCTCCCACTGCCCATCTTTTCAAATATCATTAGTGACAGTTTGTGGAGAAACGTTTTAATTGGACAGTTTAGTAATATAATTGTGTGATAGCAAACATCTATCCCCTGATGGGTGTGAATGAGATGTACATGGTTTAAGCACGGGATTGTTTCCTTCCCCACAGTCAGACTGTGCAAGAGAGTGCAATTGTGCCTAGGGTACAATTTTTATTAATGTTTTATTAAACTTTATTTAACTAGGCAATTCAGTTCAAATTAAGAACAAATTGTTATTTACAATGACAGCCTATAATTAGGTGCCAAACACAGAGGGATTAAAGATTTTAACACCGGAAAGAATACTGACAATCTTTTGTTTGGAGCAATCTTTCCCAGCAACATATGTTAATTCGAGTTTTCACTATACACTATCACAGGTAGCACCATATGCTTCATGCTATGATAAAATGATGCATCCCTCCAATGTATTGCAATTTACTGTGGGTCTTGAAATAACCATTTTAGATTCCTACCTAGTTACAGTACAAAGGTTTCCAAATTTGTATCTTATACATTGCTGGCTCAAAACGTAATATAGACGTGACTATAATATCATACACACTTCACTACACATACATGAAATCAATAAGTAGACCTGACATGTTGAACCGATGGAAACAGAGACTCATCATACCCTGTTAAAACAACGGGATATACAATACCATAAAAGTGACATAGCATCTGATATCAAATATCAAACCTAGCATTCTGCCATTGAAGAAAGCAAGGTGCACTGTGAGCAGAATGATTGGCAAAAAGAAAGGGTCACCAGCTAGTTGAATCACCCTGAGGAACACAAGAAAGGAGCACACCTTTGTTGAGGATGAGAAGAGGAAGTACAGTTCTCTAGATATCTGACGACTGAGTCACCCTCAGGTTTCCAGTGTTTTTGACGTTATTTGTTTTTTGTCTGAACAATGCATTAGAATTATTTCTTATCAAATGTTATCACTGTTCCCATTAATGATGATGAGCTCATCCATTTCTAAAACATGGCTGTTTATTTTCACATTCGTTTCGGTGGGATCAAAGAGACTGTGATGTTCCTGTTTCGATGTTATATTTACACTCCAGGTTTCAAGTTCCACCTTCATCAGTAAACCCCCCTTTAGAATTCACTGTCACATCCTAAAACACACACACACACACACACACACACACACACACACACACACACACACACACACACACACACACACACACACACACACACACACACACACACACACACACACACACACACACACACACACACACACACACACACACACCTGTCAATTATTAAACAAACACGATACTATTTCAACCCTGTGGAGGGGAGGCACAAGATCTGCAGCCATTTGTGGGAGCCCATGGGATATCTGCTGTAAACTGTCCCATGTTCTGTCTCTGTTGTCTGGATCAGATGTTTTCTACAGATGACCACCTGAATCCTCCTCTCTACCGTTCTCCAACTGGATAGTGCCCTGTACTGTACGCTGCCTGCCAAAATGGACCCAGGTTAGTCTCCGTTCATGCCCTAATGCATGTTTAGTACTACAAACCAAAATGGTCATTTATTATTGTCTAAAATGTGTGAAACAGTGGACTTTGGGAGAAATGGGAATTTAAATTGAATGATTAGGATTACACAAAAACAAACATTACAATATTAGATAAGCTGTGTGCATTGAGTTGATGTAAAACCAAAGAAGATGGGGTTGTAAAACAATCAATATTCGGCAACAATTTACTTGACACCAAGCGCCATAACACATAACACGTCACTGTCATGACACATATATTTAGATCTGTTGTGACATATATAGCATTATTTTATGGCTGGTTATGACACCTACATACGACTATAAAAACCCACAAAATATACCACGGTAGTTATTTTATGGCTGGTTATGACACCTACATAAGAGTGTCTGTAACGGGCGTCGTAAGGATTAGACCAAGGTGCAGCGGGAACGTGTATACTCATCTTCTTTATTAAATCATAAGAAGGAAAAAACAAACAAATCACGTATACAAAACCACCACCACCACCACCACTACCACCACTACTACCACTACTACACTACTACTACTACTACTACTACTACTACTACTACTACTACTACTACTACTACTACTACTACTACTACTACTACTACTACTACTACTACTACTACTACTACTACTACTACTACTACTACTACTACTACTACTACTACTACTACTACTACTACTACTACTACTACTACTAAACAGTCCTGTCAGGTGCACAGACACAAAACAGGAAACAACTACCCACAAATCCCATTACCAAAACACCCCTATACATAGGACCTTCAATCAGAGGCAACGAGGAACAGCTGCCTCCAATTTAAGGTCAATCAACAAACCCTAAACATAGAAATAGATAGACTAGACTGAACATAGAAATATACTAACATAGAACATAGACCAAAAAACCCCGGAACACATAAAACAAACACCCCTCTTACATAAGTACATAGCCCAACAAACCCCGAGACACTCTAAACAAACACCCCCTGCCACGTCCTGACCAAACTACAATAACAAAAATACCCCTTACTGATCAGGACGTGACAGTGTCAAAACCCACATAACATTTCATTACACCATAGCCTACATGTCAACAGCATGTTTATGTTGTATAACTGTTTTTTTTTATTGACCATATTATCATTGTAATTCTGCACACATCGATGTCAGACATGCACCTAACCAATGCGCTGTTGCTGATGACTGGGATGAATGCAGGAGCAGATTTCAGGAGCAGGACAAACGAGATAGGCCTATCTGCCTAATATGATTATGATGGTCATAATGCTTCTTGACAGTGTCATAAAGTGTATTTTCTACAAATGATTTAAAATATGATGAAAAAAAAACATGACTGATTACAACAACAACAAAATATTTAATAAACAAAATTCTAAGCAAAAGGAAACTTCTTGGCAGGGAAAAAACTAATTAGAATAAATGTGGGTTTTGATACTCTTATGTAGGTGTCACAACCAGCCATAAAATAATGCAATGTATGTCCCAACAGGTGTAAATATATGGGTCATGACAGTGTTATGAAGATACATTAGGTTGCTATTATTGCTCTATTTGTCCTGCAGAATTTTCAGTGATGCACAGGTCCATTATACATTCTTGGACCAATCTACAAGTAAAAATGTATTCTACAGGATCACAGTTGGTTTTAAATCTACATGCTTCATATCTTTGCAGGCTGAAGTCTAAACCCTCTCTATCCCAGACATGCAACACTAGAGCAGCCTGAATGCCTTGGCTCGGGCTCTGCCCTGCTGTTTGTGCTGTGATCTCAGTCAGTCAGCAAGCTCCACCCCCTCCAGAGCAGAAACACAATAAGCCTTGAAAAACCACACCGGCAGCTGGAGAATGACACCGAATAACCACGCTCATTTTGCCTGAGCCTTTCATTAATCAGATGCACTGTTTTCCACTGTAGAAACCAAAGTGGGTCAGTCAACTGCCCTGGAGAAACTTGAGGGTTTCTCTGTTAACTTAATAGAGGTCACAGGGGCCTTTCACTTCCTCTAAAATATGCCATTCATTAATAATATTAGTCATGTAGTCATGGCTACATCATTGCTGTAGATAAACAGCTTTTAGACATGTTTTTTCATTGCCAGTTGACCAAGAGTCGCAGTCTAACCATTATAATATCTATCCTTCCTCTTTCACTCATTAGTCATTCAACCACCCGGCCCTGAGAGCCAGGCCCTGTCCGGTGGGAGGACAGCAGTGCAGGAGGGAAACTCAGGAACCCAAGACCTTGTTGGACGTGCAAGCTTACCTGTCCAAACCACTCATCTGTCATCCAACAGTGACAATGTCCACACTGTCTGTCCTCCAGTGCCTAAGACAGACAGTACTTTTGCTGCCTGTCGACCATTAAGAGCTCACAGTGACAGTGATGGGAGGTTAACCAGGGAGGAGCTGCTAAGCCAGACTGACCTGGCAGGAGGGACACCCTCGACTGTGTGTCAACCACAGATCTCCTCGGTCCAACCAGACATGACAGCATCCACCCCATCAGAAGAGCCCCCACCCTACAGCCCACCTGACCCCAAGATGGCCTATATTATCTATCCTCCACAACCACCTCACTACCCAGGACCCCCTGTCATAGCCTGCCAGCCAGGACCCAACCAGCCAGCCTTCTACCAGGCCCAGTTCATGCCTTCACCCAGCTACCCTCCCTACACCATAGTAAGAGAGTATCAGAGTATCAGTATAGAGCAAAAAAAACTAGTGTAAATGAGCTGCCAAACGCACATACTTTCTCATGTGGTGGTGGTGGTGGACAGGGGGAGATTTATTAGACACACAGTAAGTTTACAACGGATTTGTACATTCAATTACTCCTCATAGCTTTATTGAATCACACAACATGATTCCCGTACGGTTCAAAAATCTATTCCCTTATGGCCACGCGAGACTACTTCCGGATTTAATAGATCTAACTATTGTCCTGTGACGTAACGACAGTGTGCCATTTCTATTTGAAATCTCTATTCAAAATCAAGAATGTCCACTGTTTTAATAGGTTATTGTGTCCCTGCATGTTTGCCTCTGTTGTGTTTCAGTACATGAGCAGCCCTCCACTGGGGGACGAGCGGCCTCCCCTGCCCAAGGACTACATGGTGGAGTCCCTGCTGGTCACCATCTTCTGCTGCCTTATGAGTGGCCTCATCGCCCTTTTGTACTCATATGAGGTAAATTGCCCACTCATATGAGGCACTACATCCTTAGTGCACTAACAAAGGCCAGGCTATGAATTGAATTAGGGCAGAGAGTGGGCATGAGTTTCAGTGTAGGTGTAGTAGAATCCTAAGAATGCAGTGACACTACCGAGGCCTTCCTTTCGGTAATGATGACATAACAAGATGTCTCATACAGTAGAAGAAAAGTTACAGAAAGTTCAATTCATTTGACTTTTATTGTACTCTATCAAACATCTTCAAACAATACATATGCTTGTTGGCTACAGACCAAGTCCTAACTGAGCTGGTTGTCTCTCCACTCTGCTCTAGACCCGTGCTGCTCTGGCCAGAGGGGACATGAGGGAGGCAGAGAGGGCTTCCCAGAAGGCCCGTTTGCTGGTGCTGTTCAGCCTGATGTTTGGGGTGTTTGTTTGTGTGGGCTGGATCATATATGTAGTGATTTCTCTCTGTGCATAGTGATTTGCACCTGATACACGTCTACTCATTTACATTTTAGTAATTTAGCATATGCTCTTATCCAGAGTGACTTACAGTTATTGCATTCATCTTAAGATAGCTAGTTGGGACAACCACATACACTCCCCCCTTTGTTGCTATAACAGCCTCCACTATTCTGGGAAGGCTTTCCACTAGATGTTGGAACATTGCTGCTGGGATTTGCTTCCATTCAGCCACAAGAGCATTAGTGAGGTTGGGCACTAATGTTGGGCGATTAGGCCTGGCACACAGTTGGCATTCCAATTCATCCCAAAAGTGTTCGATGGGGTTGAGGTCAAGGCTTTGTTCAGGCCGGTCAAGTTCTTCCACACCAATCTCAACAAACCATCTCTGTATGGACTTTTCTTTGTGCACGGCGATGGTTAGAGCGTTGGGCCAGTAACTGAAAGGTTGCTGGATCAAATCTCCAAGCTGACAAGGTAAAAATCAGGCATTCTGCCCCTGAACAAGGCAGTTAACCCACTGTTCCCCAGTAGGCCATCATTGTTCTTAACTGACTTGCCTAGTTAAATAAATAAACTGTTGCTACAAATTTCGAAGCACAGAATCGTCTTAGAATGTCATTGTATGCTGTAGCGTTAAGATTTTCCTTCACTGGAACTAAGGGGCCTAGCCCGAAACATGAAAAACAGCCAGTGCCCAACAAAGGGGGGAGTGTATGTGGTTGTCCCAACTAGATACTCCCATTATCCCTCATCCACCAAACCTTACAGTTGGCACTATGCATTGAGGTGCCAAACCCAGATTCATCCGTCAAACTGCCAGATGGTGAAGCGGGGTTCATCACTCCAGAGAACACATTTTCACTGCTTCGGAGTCCAACGGCGGCAAGCTTAACACCACTCCAGCCGACGCTTGTCATCAAGCAGGGTGATCTGAGGCTTGTGTGCAGCTGCTTGGCGCCTGACGAATAGTTATTGTGCTGACGTTGCTTCCAGAGGCAGTTTGGAACTCGGTAATGAGTGTTGCAACTGAGGACAGATGATTTTTGCTAGAGTGCCCCCCCCCCCAGTGGAGCGTGCGGAGGACCGGGGTTACATGGGAGAACTTGGGAAGGTTGAACACCAGGCGGGCTGCAGCGTTCTGGATAAGTTGCAGAGGATTGATGGTACAAGCGGGGAGCCCAGCCAACAGCGAGCTGCAGTATTCCAGACGGGAGATGACAAGTGCCTGGATTAGGACCTGCGTCGCTTCCTGTGTGAGGTAGGGTCCTACTCTACGGATGTTGTAGAGCATGAACCTGCTGGAGCGAGTCACTGCTCTGATGTTTGCAGAGAACGACAGGGTGTTGTCCAGGGTCACGCCAAGATTCTTTGCACTCTGGGAGGGGGACACCATGGAGTTGTCAACCATGATGGAGAGGTCTTGGAGCAGGCATGCCTTCCCCGGGAGAAAGAGCAGCTCCGTCTTGTCGAAATTGAGCTTGGAGTGTTAGGCTAGCATTAAAGCTGAGGTATCTGCCAGGCTTACAGAGATGCATGTCGCCAAATGGGTGTCAGAAGGGAGGAAGGAGAAAAGTATTTGAAGGTCATCCGCATTGCAATGATAGGAGAGACCGTGTAAGGATATGACGGAGCCAAGTGACTTGTTGTATAGAGAGAAGAGGAGAGGGCCTAGAACCGAGCCCTGGGGGACACCAGTAGGGAGAGAACATGGTGGACCCTCTAGAATGTACAGGCACTATAGATAAACATAACTATAATGACATTTAAAATATAAACATGTACATACTGTATATTCCCCGAAATTACCTACAGCACTTATTTGAAATGTGGATTGAAGCTATTTTTCTTTGTTTATTTGAAATGAAATCATAATTTTAATGCCAAGCATTAAAATGATTTTGCAATACTTTATACACATGAACATGTTGATGCCGTACTCATAAAAAGATTAGAAATAGGAGAGTATGTTGTGTCAAACAGTGAATTACCAGTATGCCGGCCTAGATGTCATCCCAAGCAGCATCCTCAGAGCAGTGTTTAAAGACACATTCAACGTCATCCCTATCCCAGTCTGTTTTCCCCACTTGCTTCAAGATGTCCACCATTGTTCCTGTACCCAGGAAAGCTAACTGAACCAAATGACTATCACCCCGTAGTACTCACCTCTGTCATCATTAAGTGCTTTGAGAGGCTAGTTAAGGATCATATCACCTCCAACTTACCTGACTCCTGAGACCCACTTCAATTTGCATACCGCCCCAACAGATCCACGGACGACACAATCGCTGTCGCACTGCACACTGCCCTATCCCACCTGGACAAGAGGAATACCTATGTGAGAATGCTGTTCATTGACTACAGCTCAGATTTCAACACCATAGTGATGAGCTTGGAGAGCACTAAGCTAAGGACCCTGGGTCTGAACTCCTCCCTCTGCAACTGGGTACTAGACTTCCTGATGGGCTGACCCTCAGTGATGAGGGTAGGCAACAACACCTCTGCCACACTGATCCTCAACACAGGGGCCCTCCAGGGGTGTGTTCAGTCCCCTCCTGTACTCCCTATACACCCATGACTGCGTGGCATATATTATATTGTTTACTTACTGTGTATGTATACTGTATCCTCAACATAGCTCATCCTAATATACATACTACTGTACATACCATATTATACTGTCTATACATACACCACATATTTATATTCTGGATTCTGACACTGTTCACTAATATACTTTGGATAGTTAATTGGACTAATTCTGACATTTGATTCTTGTTTAGATCTTCTGCTTATTTGTGTATTTGCTAGACATTCTACTGCACTGTAGGAGCTAGTAACATATGCATTTCACTGCACCTGCAGGAACACCTGCAAATAGACCAATAAACTTTGATTTGATGTGTTACAGGATGTTGGACATAAAGTTCGAATTTGAAATGAAATGGATTTAGAAGAGAATGATTACTTTCAATCTGACTGCTACACCAGAATATTAGCTTAAGAACAACTTGAGCTGACAACCACATGACCAGATTGTGTCCAAATAAAGCATACTTTTTAAATTTTTTATTACATCCTACATATTTTCATTCATTCAGCATGGCTTGTAAACAGGCAATAAATACATCGACAGTAAAAGGCAGAAAAGGGTCAAAACAAGACATGCCACAGCAGCAATGGTACAAACCAGGGTTGGGCTCAATTCAGAATTGCATGCATATACTTGTTTGCTTTGGTACTAAAATAAATAAATAAATATACATACAGCCATTAAAACTTTGGATTACATTTTTTTTTTAAAGAGGCTTTTCAGTGGACAGAATACTGTGACCAACTCCTGCCAGTATCACATGCAGCAGCCTAGGTCCTGTCTGAAGACACAGACTTGATCACAGAAAATACATCAGCTCAAACAAACATTTTACTAAAAAGAAACAAAGACAACTGAAGGAACAGTAACATGTTTAAGAAACAGAAGAGCAAAAGAGCAAACAAAAAAAAGGGACAAATGGGAATATAGCTAATCAGATACTTAAATGATAACAAGTTATGGTCTTGCATGCCAAAATGTATGTTCTGTGTTAGATCTGGCTTGTCTTCTTCAAAGGAAGTGTCCAAGCAAACAGGAGTGTGTGGACATTGTGGTGTGTACAATACATTCTATTATTTATAGCAGATGGAAACAGCTCTCTCTCATCATAGTAAGGCAGCAAGTAAACGACTAGGAGTGCTTCAAATATTTGCTGCAAGAGTGATTACATTCCCAGTTCGTCAAGCAGGGCATACGACCATGAAATGTTTCAGTTCCAGGTAGTGGTAGAGGAAAATTACATTAAAGGAATGTGGACTAACCACTGGGTGTATGGAATGGAAAAGATTGGTGCATTGGTGCATATAGTTTAAACAGGTGATAGTGAGTGGGCAGGCTGTATGAAGCTTCACATCTGCTGTGAAAGGACACATAAAATAAAACTCAAAAGCCTGAATAATACAGGGGATTTCAGTATGTACAGATCTGCTATCTTAATTTGGCCACTCCGTTGTCGCAGACAATTATCCAGCGCAGCAGAAAATGCAAATTGTAGTGTATTCAAGGTTTAAAAAGGCTTCTAAAGTTTTTAATTTCCACTTAAAAAAAATGTCAGACTTGATTTGCCCTAATGAAAAATGTATCAGCCCCTACAAACATGTCCCTTAATTATAATCCACATAATCATTTACATGTCTTGTAGCTGCAGGATTATTGTCCTGCTGTGAGAAGCAGGGTGAAATTAAAATCTATAAACATTTCACAATTCAGAATTTTCAGCCAAGTTGTCATGGTAACCATTCCTCCATATTCAATGTAGCGCATTTGCCTTCATAATTACCAATGATTTCATGCAGTCCTGGTGCGTACAGAATGTACAGTGGGTGTGTTTGCTTGTTTGAATTCGTCAACGTCTGCACGTTTGAAGGCATGTGAGTGCAATTGTGTGTGTCCATGTATTTCTTTGAGTGTAGTTTCTTTAGCTGAGCAGCTCCAGGTATGTGACAGGCACTCTCCCTTTCTGGTTCCCTCTCTCGCCAACGAGCCAGTCAGAGTCCATGCCTGGCACTGTGTAAACTGTGATTAGCTGGGAAAAGACAAAACAACATACAGTAGTGTATAAATAGTTATTTAGCAGTGTTAATACAAGTAAACTGTACATGAGCCAGCAATCAGTCCACATATTCTAGCCTGATGAAACTAATCACTGGCGTGCACAAAGAAAGGATTGTGTGCGTGTGCTCACCTCGTCAGCCAGTAGGGAGAGCTCACTGGTGTCGGCAGCGTCATAGTCGTACAGGACCTTGGCCTTGCGTGTGCCTGTGGCGGGGGCCTGTACCTCTTCGATTTTCAGTGTGTCTGTCTCCACAGCGCTGGCAGCGTCCTGGGGTAGGGTGGCATTCCCCTGGGGAGAGGAGCCACCGGAGGCCATGGAGAGACCCGGGTTACCAGCAAACGCGTTAGGAAACCTGCAGAGGTTTAGGGGGAGAAGACAGTCATAAGGTACACAGCACATTCCCTAAGGATTAATAAGACTCCACCATGTTTGACTTAGAAAAGCGGTTAACATAAATATGTTGAGTAAAGGTGACTTCCAACTGTAATCGTCATCAAATGTTACGTACACATCTCCATTGGAACAGAGCATAAGAGATAACAGTGGAGATGGTCATTGATAAACAGCATACACCCATTTGAATAGAGCAAAACATTGCAGCAAAAGAAAGCCAGGCATAGACACCCCAGCTAAGTATGCCCAATATACATGTGTGCATCTACCCAGAGCCAGTCCTCACCTGCCCAGCTCTTTCTGCAGGTCTTGCATGTGCAGGTAACACTGCTTGTAGTAGGCTGTCTGTGCCTCCACAAACTCATGCAGGCATCGCAGGTGGTTCACCTACAGACAACATATCCAAAACACAGACAAGACAACCCCGTTAGAAATACTTGTTCCTCCTCAACATACCCTGTTACCACCATGTTAAAACAGCACAATACAGTACATATGCTAAAGAGAACGGTTATGTGTAGTGGTCATGTTTGTCCTCTCTATACATGTGTGACCTCATGACTCACGTGTGTACTGCTGATGCCCTCCAGCAGGAGTCGTGTGACCTCTGCCTGTCTGTCAAACTCTGTCTGGGCCACTCGAAGTTCATGCGCTGCCTACAGAACAACACAGAATGAGATAACATGTAATTAGGACTGTGGCGGTCACGAAATTAGGTCAGCCGGTGACTGTCAAGCAAATAACTGTCGGTCTCACGGTAATTGACGTTAATTAACAAACATATTTAGCATCTCCTGGTTTCCACACATCATCTACAAGCCACAGATGCAGAACTTTTGGAACATCTACATTTTAAAGTCTAATAAATCCATGTAATATAGCCTACACCTTCACAATAAATCCATTATTTATTGAAGGTCTAAAGAAGCAAGCTATGAAGAAAATGTAGTCTATTTCAGAAGATCAAAATAGCATACTATGCATTGTCCTTGTTAGGTCCTGATCTGCGAGCTACACTAATTTAGCAGACAAGATTTGCTTAGAATTCCGTGGCATTACTTTATAGTTTGAAGAATACAATTGAACAAAGTTGAATAAAATAGAAAGGATATTTTCTCCAAATGATTTGAGGGAGTGCTGGTATTCTGTGTTGAGCGGTTAACAAAGAAATAGGTACACCTATATGCTTAGAGTTATTAATGTAAATGTAGTTGTTCTACAAACGTTGAATGCATTGTAAAGCTGCATGATGCGACTAATGATTTGAAAAAAATTTGCTTGAAGAGCCTGAGCTCTGCTGTTTTTTTTGGACAGGCTGTACACACGATCAGTCTCGATTTTCATAATTTGACAGCACTTGATAATGCCTCGAATTTCATGGCGGCATCCCCTTTGTGTGGCCTTAACGCACCCCCCCAAAAAAAATCCATGCCTTTTGTGGCCAGCGGCCATTGTGCCCTTCTCCCTGAGTGCGGCGCGCGCCGATGAACCTCTCACTCACATGGCTCTCCATCACTTGATTGGATCTTTCTCATAGGCTACAAGTGAAGATAGACACATCGGGGACGCAACTCGCGTGTCCTTATCCAATTCCAAGGTGCATATTGAAGATACTGGAAGAACTGTCCACAGCCAACAAGATGAGTAGGTCTAACGAACAGCAAAAGCACTAGCCTACGTCAATCTACTACCCCCATAGTATAAAAGTTGACCTATTCTATTCTGTGCGAGAAATAAATATTCCAAACATAGTCTGGGACAGTTGTGGGATGTTGCGTAAAAATGTGGCTGACGTAACAGATCAGAACGTTTAGCTTGAAATGTTGATAGACTATTAGGCTATTTCTTCATATTATAAGTGCACCAACGCGCACACGGCAGTAGGCTAAAAGCACAAATGTTCCATGAGCGGGAAAACACCCTTGTCAAAAGTGACCACAAATGTGATTATGCATGTAATGCTTCTATAATAGGTGCATTTTATGGTGAAAATGATCTTCCCCAAACTTGAAACTCACACACTGATTATGTATGCCAGTTAGGCTCTACACCCCTTGTAAAGCAGATTAATGTGCTTCATTTTCAGAAGTTATTTGGCCACTTTAGTTGTGATACAAACCTTATCAAAACATATAGGCCAGGCTACATGAGGTGTGTGACTATGATTAGAAAAAGTCGGCAAGAAATAATAAAAAACATTTTGCCTTATGCTGGGCATCATTTACAAGTGATTATCTATAATTAATTAGTGATAGTCTAATATTGTCACCCATCAGACTATTCTTGATTTAATATTGTCTTTACATACAGTACTATCAAAAGTTTGGACATACCTACTCATTCAAGGGTTTTCCTTTGTTGTTACTATTTTCTACATTGTAGAATAACAGAAGACATCAAAACTATGAAATAACACATATGGAATCATGTATATCAAAAAGGTATATTTTAGAATCTTCAAATAGCCACCCTTTGCCTTGATGACAGATTTGCACTCTCTCAATCTGCTGAGCGCTTGTTGGCTGCTTTTCCTTCACTCTGTGGTCCAACTTATCCCAAATCATCTCAATTGGGTTGAGGTTGGGTGATTGGGGAGGCCAGGTCATCTGATGCAGCACTCCGTCACTCTCCTTCTTGGTCAAATAGCCCTTACACAGCCTGGAGGTGTGTTGGGTCCTTGTCCTGTTGAAAAACAAATGATAGTCCCACTAAGCGCAAACATAATGGGTTGGCGTATCGCTGCAGAATGCTATGGTAGCCATGCTGGTTAAGTGTGCCTTGAATTCTAAATAAATAACCGACAGTGTCACCAGCCAAGCACCATCACACCTCGTCCTCCATGCTTCACGGTGGGAACCACACATGCGTAGATCATCTGTTCACCTACTCTGCGTCTCACAAAGCCACGGTGATTGGAACCAAAAATCTCAAATTTGGACTCATCAGACCAAAGGACCGATTTCCACCGGTCTAATATCCATTGCTTGTGTTTCTTGGCCCAAGCAAGTCTCTTATTATTGGTGTCCTTTAGAAGTGGTTTCTTTTCAGCAATTTGACCATTCACGCAGTCTCCTCTGAACAGTTGATGTTGAGATGTGTCTGTTACTTGAACTGTGTGAAGCATTTATTTGGGCTGCAATCTGAGGTGCAGTTAACTCTAATGAACTTATCCTCTGCAGCAGCGGTCACTGTGGGTCTTCCTTTCCTGTGGCGGTCCTCATGAGAGCCAGTTTCATCATAGCGCTTGGTGGTTTTTGCGACTGCACTTGAAGAAACGTTCAAAGTTCTTGAAATGTTCCTGATTGACTGATCTTCATGTCTCGAAGTAATGATGGCCTGTCGTTTCTCTTTGCTTATTTGAGCTGTTCTTGCCATAATATGGACTTGGTCTTTCACCAAATAGGTCCATTTCTGTATACCACCTACCTTGTCACAACACATCTGACTGGCTCAAACGCATTAAGGAAAGAAATTCTACAAATTAACAAGGCACACAAATTAATTTAAATGCATTCCAGGTGACTACATCATGAAGCTGGTTGAGAGAATGCCAAGTGTGTGCAAAGCTGTCATCAAGTCAAATGGTGGCTACTTTGAAGAATATATAAAATATATTTTGATTTGTTTAACACTTTTCCGGTTACTACATTATTCCATATGTGTTATTTCATCGTTTTGATGTCTTCACAAATATTATTTATAATTACAATAATTAAAAAATAAAGAAAAACCCTTAATAGAGTAGGTGTGTCCAAACTTTTGACTGGTACTATATATTAAATAGTGTGTGGGTGAAATTTGCTTTGAATTAGAATGAACCATTATCATGCACCTGTCTCGAAAAAGGGGCAGGGAGAAAAAAAATACATGTCATCTATGCACTTAAATAGCGATTGGAGGACACTTTTCATAAGGTTCATTTTCATGCAACCCAGGTAGGCTATACTCCTTTTGTAAAGATAAGTAATGTGCTTAATATTAGGAAAGTTGAGAAATAAATATATCATCAGCCTATAGAAAGCTGATGGGAACCTCCTCTTTTTAATAGAGGCCATCACTCTGTTTTCTCACATAATTGCATAGCCTATAGAAATGTTGTGCAACATGAGCTCTCATGAAGTATTTGATTAGATCTTCGATTACATTTGCATTGAAGTCAGAGTGATTAGAGGGACAATAGAGTGCAGAGTACCAGGCAGTTAGAAGGTTGGTAGGCTTGGAGAAGCCTAGTTACCATGACTAAAACAGTCACGTGGAATTTGGCTGCATTCATGACTCGTGACCGCTGGTGTGGCGGTAATACCTACATGTAATATTACTTCACCGCATTGTCTCCTTTATCAGCTGTTTTGTTTGTGTCCACCAGTGTGTACTCTGGGGGATATAACTTGCGGAAAGAGACACTATCTAGAAACAAAGATAGAGTAAAGATATAATTTATTTAGACAGTATGTGAGGACGGTATCCAAACATGTCGTACTCACTTTGTCCACTTCCTCACTCCAGAGCTGAAAAGCCGCAGGACAACAAGAGAGGGGGAGAGAGACACACATTCTGATGACATCACAGGGGAGACACACATTCTTAGATTGAGACTGATGACATGACATTTAACAAACATACATTTTCAACCCAGGGGTGCATTCAAGACAGCAGATTTGACAAATATTCTGTGCTCAGAGTAAATTTGATCTGGATCATTTGAAGTGAAACACCTGTGAAGATCTTCACACTACTTTTGTGGGTGTGTCCGAAAAGTGTCACATAGATAGATAATGGACTTTATCACGCAATCTGCTGATAAAGTGGTTAGAGCGTTGGGCCAGTAGCCGAAAGGTTGCTGGATCGAAACCCCGTCAAGGTAAAAATCTGTTGTTCTGCCCCTGAACAAGGAAGTTAACCCACTGTTCCCCAATAGGCCGTCCATGTAAATAAGAATTTGTTCTTAACTGACTTGTATAGTTAAATAAATAAAATGTTGCTACAAATGCCGAAGCACAGAATTGTCTAGAATAAAAAAAATACGTCTCATAGGGTGTCTTGTATACCAACCCTGGTTGTCATGGGTGACAACACAAAGTTAGACATGATTAACATTATAGTGATTTATACTCCAAGTCGATATTCACGTCATAAGGACCACGCCCACAAATTGGGCAAAACAAAACATTCTTTCCCATTGACCCCATTGTAAAAGAGCCAACTTTGTAATAGATTTTTTGTTATACAAAAATAACAAAACTTACCGAAAAGCTGCTGTATTGTTCAAATGTACATGTAACCAGGTCAAAAATCCCGACCTACAGTTCGCAATGCTCCCATGTAGGGAAATAGAACCTGCAAGAGCCCTGTGGCTTCAGGCTATTCATCATGTGAAATATGGGTCCCGGTGTCCAAGTAGGCTAAACGTAGCGATGTGTGTGGAAAACATTTAAATCACAGGTAATACATTTAACTTGTTTAGTATAGTCAATTTGAAACGCCACCCACTAGTAGCAGCGGTATAGTCCATTTGTGTTGTTGGTGGGGCCACAACGTTCTATTTAATTAAAACTGGGATTATACCATGGAATTGTTGAATACTCAATTCTGATTGGCTAGAAGCACATTCTAGAGCAGGCATTATTTCCCTATAATACACAGAAATATTCAATGGCTATGAAGTTAATTCTTAATAGTCTCTCTGGGACAGTGCATATTGTTGCCATTGCCCTAGCACTAATACACCAGACTCAAATAATCAAAGTCTTGATGAGTTGATCAGCTGAATCAAGTGTGTTAAAAAACAACAATGTGCACCCCTTTGGACCCCCCAGGACTAGCCTCACCAGCCACCCTGATCTCAGCCAGCTTACATAAATGGTTCGTTACACAAATATCTGTGTAGAGAATCTCTCACAAGTTTACGCGAATGGGTCGTGAGATCAGGGTGGCTCGCGAGGCAACCGCAGGACCAGGAAACACTGCTCTAGGACCTCTAGGGGGAGCGGAGCTCTCAACACTTGGCTGTAGTCTCTACCTGCCTGCAACATGACGCATGTGGACACTGTATGGAGAGGCCGATCGAGGTTATGACCACACTGAGGGTCAGCGAGAGTAGGCTACAAGTAGTGTTAGTGTAGCGTGGACTGGCTGTTTAAGCTCCTTACCGCAGATGCACTGGCAGAGAGGACATAATTCCTGGGTCTGGTCTCCTGAAAATCAGGCACAGCCTACAGACATGGCAGAGCAGTTTACACATACAGTATGGCGTGCACCAAACCAAAGAAACAAAATCAAACAAAACAAAAAAAAAGTATAACACAGCAAAAACGAAACCCTTTGTTCTTTGATGTACAGACAAATCTGAGACCGGTCCAAATATCTTTCTACACCTGCATATCTCCTGGTGATTCCCAAGGCGTGTTAGACTAGAAGGTTAATGACTATACAGCATGTGTATATAAACACAGCAGGATGTGAGATCATTGTGTGTACACAGCCTGTCATGTGTCATTGCCCATAAAAAAAACAAAAAGCCGACCTTCAAACATTACGCCACTCTAGCCTCAAACTAGCTTATACTATGTGTAGCCTGCAAAGTATACCTAAACAATAGTTCCTGTCAGAGGCTAAGCTATAATATAATGGAGTAACTGGAATGTTATATACTGGGTGATGAGTTGTTGTTGGTTTGATCTTTAATGTATATTTTATGTAAATGTATGAGCACGTGGAAAATGATTTATTCTTCTGAGGACAATAAATCGAATGAAAGTGTTTCCCGAACTCGTTTTGCTAATTCAGCTAATTCTAATATTCAAAGATGAATTGATTAATGGAAACAGTTGTGTAGTGCTAGGGGGAAAAAAACTCAACTTGCACCACTTGGGGTCCCCAGGACTGAGTTTGGGACACACCGATCTAATATAATAAAATTACTTGCAATTGACTTCTTAATCTTTACATTGGACTGGCCAAATCCCAAAGTAATTAAATTGCTGTACTTTAGGAAATACACTACATGACCAAAAGTATGTGGACACCTGGTAGTCAAACATCTCATTCCAAAATCATGTGCATTAATATGGAGTTGGTCCCCCCCCCCCCCTTTGCTGCTATAACAGCCTCCACTCTTCTGGGAAGGATTTTCACTTGATGTTGGAACATTGGCTGAAAGGAAGTTAGTGAGGTTGGGCGATTAGGCCTAGCTCGCAGTCGGCGATCCAATTCATCCTAAAGGTATTTGATGGGGTTGAGGTCAAGACTCTGTGCAGGCCAGTCAAGTTCTTCCACACTGATCTCAACAAACCATTTCTGTATGGACCTCGCTTTGTGCACAGAGGCAGTGTTATGCTGAAACAAGAAAGGGCCTTACCCAAACTGTTGCCACAAAGTTTGAAGAACAGAATCATCTAGAATGTCATTGTATGCTGCATCGTTAAGATTTCCCTTCACTGGAACTAAGGGGCCTAGCCCGAACAATGAAAATCAGCCCCAGACCATTATTCCCCCTCCACCAAACTTTACAGTTGGCACTAGCATTTGGGCAGGTAGCGTTCTCCTGACATCCGCCAAACACAGATTTGGCCATCGGACTGCCAGATGGTGAAGCGCGATTTATCACTCCAGAAAACGCTTTTCCACTGCTCCAGAGTCCAATGGCGGCGAGCTTTACATCACTCCAGCCGACACTTGGCATTGTGCATGGTGATCTTAGGCTTGTGTGCAGCTGCGCGGCCACGGAAACCCATTTCATGAAGCTCCCAACGAACAGTTATTGTGCCGGCGTTGCTCCAGAGGCAGTTTGGAACTTGGTAGTGATTGTTGCAACTGAGGAGAGACGATTTTTACATGCTACGCGCCTCAGCACTCGGTGGTCCCGTTCTGTGAGTTTGTGTGGCCGACCACTTTGTGGATCAGCCGTTGCTGCTCCTAGACGTTTTCACTTCACAATAACAGGACTTATAGTTGACCGGGGTAACTCTAGCAGGGCAGAAATTTGACGAACTGACTTGTTAAGGTGGCATCCTATAACGGTGCCACGTTATATGTCACTGAGCTCTTCAGTAAGGCCATTCTACTGCCAATGTTTCAATGGGATTGCATGGCTGAGTGCTCGATTTTATACATGTGTAGGCAACGGGTGTAGCTGATATAGCTAAATCTACTAATTTGAAGGAGTGTCCACATACTTTAGTATATATAGTGTAAGTAGGCTAAACAAATACATAAATATTTCAAAATTAGCATGCCTTCATGTGGCAATCACCATGCATACAGGTTTCAAATATCTGATTTGATATTAAGTCTACAACTGCAAGAACATACATTTTCTCCGTACATCTGTTTATTTACTCATGTTATTACAAAAAATATAAATCTAATCAAATGGCTAATACAATGGCTTATCAAATCAGATCTTTGCCCTGAAGGAAAAACTCTGCCAAAAATCTAAACATTTGAAATGCTCTGACAGAATGGGAGCAGGGAATGTGAAGTGAAGCTAGACGTTGGTCATGGTATAACAGGGCAAGCAGGTTAGCAATCAGGACTCAACTCCAATCATCTGCACTCACATGGAACAGGGCCTCTCCTCTCACTACTGCTATCAAATAGGCCTTTGTGATTTAATGAGGGGATACTTTTGGTAATTGGACACAGTTTGTCACGTTGGACTCAAATGAGTAATTTAAAAAGACACTTTTGTTTCACCATTTTCCAAATACTTTTGTGTACTACTCAGTTTTGTTGACTCTAGAGTCATATACGGGTTTGCTCCAGTGTAAATCAAATCAAAGTTTATTTGTCACGTGCCGAATACACGTGCCTACCTTACCGTTAAATGCTTACTTACAAGCTTAAAATTGTTACCATGCCACAAGTTAATTTCACTCACTTTCAAGAGAACTCTAGTCTGTTTTTTCTCTTTCTCTCTTGGCTTCTTATTGAGCTTGGAAGACAAACATGCACTCAACTGGATTTCATGGTGGCAATGAGCATGTCAGAAAGAAAAAGGGAAAATAAAAGAACTAAAAGTGGACAATATTTTACACTAATACTCACTTCTCCCTCACACTGTGAACATAATTAGAACAGAGAAAGATGTTAGTTAGCAGTAGCAGTTCACTCTGAACTGGAGCCTGGTTACATGATGCAGCTGAAGGTGCACAGGGAGAGGTGGTGGAGGGCAGAGGGTAGAGGGGGGACTCACCGCGGCCTTGGACTCTGCTAGTTTGGCTTTCTTCAGCCGTGCTTTACTGGAGTCCAGGTCCAGTCTGCGGTTCTCCAGGAGACGCCTCTCTTTCTGAGACAGAGAGGAGAAGATCAGCACCTCTCTGCACGGCATGACCCCACACATACAGGCTACGTTTAACTTGGCTAGGCCCTAATGCCCTGCTACATCCACACATAAGAAGTAGAGTAAAACCCAAGGTGATGATTAGCATTGTATTAAATCCTGGTCTATACACTGGTCTGCATGCAATCTCACAATGTCCCTCTGAGGCCAGAAAGCCAGACTCACTGAGATGGTCCTCCAGTCTCCTTCCAGAAAGTTCCTGAGTGGGGCAAGGAAGCTGATAGCAGAGGTCTGTAGGAACTCTCTCTGTGCACCGCCTAGTCTCCTCTCACAGTCACCTACCTTGATCAGGGTGCTACCTACAGAACACACAGACACACACACACACACACACACACACACACACACACCATATGATGAACCCACAGACAATATGTGAAATACACAGTGGGCTCCAAAATTACTGCCACCCCTGACTGGCAATGCACAAACAATACTTAAAAAAAATATAAACAATATAATTACAGATAAACTCAAAATACCAACATGTGAGAAATACTGTACTTTATTAATGTTTCAATGGAACCAACCAAAATCATGCAATTATTTAATACAAAATAAAAGTTCATCAAAATCAAGGGTTTCATAATTATTGTCACTCCTCATTTAGTACTTAGTGCAACCACCTCTGGCAAGGATAACAGCATGGAGTCTCTTCCTGTAATGTTTGACAAGGTTAAGGAACACATTTGGAGGGATTTTGGACCATTCCTCTATGCAGATCCTTTCAAGATCCTTCACATTCTTGGGTTTGCGCTTATCAACTGCCCTCTTCAACTCAGCCACAGGTTTTCGAATGGATTGAGGTCTGGCGATAGATAGCCACGGCAGAACATTGATTTTGTCACAGAACCATTTCTGTGTGGATCTTGAGGTATGTTTTGGATCATTGTATTGTTGGAAAGTCCACCTACGGCCAAGTCCCAGCCTTCTGGCAGAGGCAACCAGATTGTCAGCCAAAATTGCCTGATACTTGGTAGAATTCATTATGCCATCAATCTTAACCAGTGCCCCTGGACCTCTGGAATTAAAACAGCCCCAAAACATCACTGACCCACCACCATATTTCACTGTGGGTATGAAGTGCCTCTCCTTGTATGCATCTCTGTTTCGACACCAAATGTGCAGATGCTGTATCTGACCAAAACGTTCATTTTGGTCTCATCTGACCAGAACACCTTCACCCAGTCATAATGTAAATGATATTTGACAAACTCCAAGCCCTTGCATGTCTTGGGGTCAGAAAGGGCTTTATTCTGGCAACCCTTTCAAAGAGCCTGTGGTTGTGGCGTCTGATGGTGCATTTTGAAACCTGGTGACCCCAAGACACCACCAAGGCCTGCAATTCTTTCACAGCGATTCTTGGGGATTTTGTTGCTTCTCACCATCCTCCTCCCTATCCTGGGGGGAAAAAAATGCACTTGCGTCCTCAACCCGTGAGGTTTTCAACTGTTCCATATCTTCTGAATGTTTAAATAATTGCCCTGACAGAGCTCAGTGGTATAATATAATAATACAGAGCTCAGTGGTATATTCAATCGTTTGTGGATCTTCTTGTAGCCATTACCAGATTTATGAAGGTCTACGACCACCTGTCTCGTTTGAACTGCCAGTTCTTTTGTTTTCTTCATGGTGTTGGATGACAAAGGGATATTGCACGTGTTACCTCATTTTTATACCCTAGTGAAACAGGAAGTGATGTAACGGCTCAATATAGTTCCTTAAGACATAGGTAAAGTGGAATTTAATTCCTGGTTTAATTTTGGTTGATGTTATTTTCAATAATCTTTAAGAGTGCCATTAATTGTGAAACCTTGATTTTTGGGGACATTGATTTTTTATTAAATCAATAAATGATTTTGTTGGGTTCCATTGAAAAATGAATAAAGTACAGCATTTCTCACATGTTGGTATTTTGAGTTTCTCTCTATAATTATATAATTAAGTCGAGACCAATAGGACTTGGTAGTGCAACACAACCGGTTTAGGATCTCAAACCTTAAAGCTGCAATATGTAACTTTTTGGGTGACCCAACCGAATTCACATAGACATGTGAGTTATTAGTCTGTCATTCTCATTGAAAGCAAGTCTAAGAAGCGGTAGATCTGTTCTATATGCAATTTTTCTATGCTTCCCCTTCTTAAGTTTCATTTTTGCGTCTTTTTTTACGTGCCCAACTACTTTATACCCGCGAAGAAAGAGAAACGGAAACAGAGAGGGAACCTCTAGAGTAGCAACATTCTTGACATGGCAGAAACTCAAATTTCCCCTTTGAATGTAGGGGTTTCTCCAGATGTGAAACAGACAAAAGGAGTACAGGAATACCTGATGAATAACACCACACAGCAAGGATTATATCATTAAATAGGCCAACTACTTGCGGAATTTGAAGTATGCATACCTGTGTAGGTTACTTGTTGGAAGGCATGGACAGACCGCATTGGTATACTGAGGAAATGATGTTTCTCGACACGTCATTGCTGTGAGGACACACTACTACAGCAGAGTTTCTACCCCCACACACAGAAAGTTACATCACTAAAACCCACAACTGAGAAACAGGCCACTAATGACCTGATTAGAGCAGCCGAGTGCCCATCTAGTTACTATTGCAGGAGAGGAAATAATGGGATTGATGACTGATGTATCGATCTGTATGCCAATAAGGGGTTTCCACATGGGTTTCTACTGCGCCACACAGCTGTCTGCTTTGTGACATGGTGTACAAATGAATTAATTAGAAATCAAATTATTTTAAAACCACTAAAACATGCCTGTTCTTGCTTAGTATAGGTTACTGTGTGTGCAATTTTATTCTTTGAAAAAACAAAAAGGTGACTTATTGGCATCAGCTTGCCATTCTAAAATAATGGAATGAATGTATTAAACAAATCCTTGCTAAGCAGCAGTACTGCAGAGCTCTACATTAAGCTGTACATGGCCCAGCACTCAGGTCTCTGGGACTGAGCTCCATTTCAACTGAAGGAGAAAAGCACCAGACAGGCAGCCTAATAAACTCATTTCTGCATAAACATTCTGCGTATCAGAGCCAAGCCTGCAGCTCTCAACAACATTCACATAGGAGAGAGAGAGCGAACGCGAACTATTGATCCTCAGGACTGCCAGTGAAGGAGAGAGGCCGATTTATTGGCCTGACAGACATGAGACAGCCGGAGGGCAGGGGCGGGAGGAGACCAATTCACTAACGCTCACAACAGCTATCGTCACCAATCTCACTGCTCACTCACCTTAGGGTGAAATCATCAGTAGAAACAAAGGCTTTGGGAAGAGTTCTACACTATAAACTATTGGAAGATGATCATATGTTGAAGCGCAGAAGTTAAGATGTTCACTGTACCCTGTAATTACACCTGCAACCCTGTACATTAAACGGCTGTCATTTAAAATCAATATCCTGTATCAACTATGGAGATCTTTTCTCACAGGGATATACCACAAATGGTTTGAGCCCTTCTTATAGCACAAGGTTGAGGGCACAGGGTGAAGATGTATTGGGTAAGTGTGAAAATGCATTTTCCAGAAAATATCGTTCATGGATTTGACTGGGGCTCAAGGCACGGTCTCGGTTTCCTCTCTCAATAAATGAAATGATCACTGGCCAATCCTCTCAAACAAACCAGATTTTGACCACCTGGGAAGAATAAGTATACACAAAGCCTGAGTACACACCATATGGAGTTCCAGGTCCAAAGTCTTTAGCCGCATCCTGCATGTAATGACCCAGTAGTTCTCCATTATTTGGTCTGGATGGAACCGTTCTGTCAAGCTTCTCATACAGGAACTCCTCAATCCTGGCACCTGCCGATACAAAGAGGGGGGGGGATGTCCTGCTTCAAGAGAGGACTTGCCAAAAACAGTTGTCACAGATGGACACTATGAAAACTAGTCTGAGAATGGAAATTCGTGGGAGAGAAGAATGCCAAAGAAAAGAAAGAAAATGCCCAATATGACAATGTAGAGTATTGTAATTCAACATGGTGGGAATGAGGTGTAGAATGAAGATGTCGTGGAGATAAATGTTATTTCGCTCAGATAATGCCTCTGTAGAGAGACTAACATATTTATCCCACACACGGTAAATGCATGTTTCTGAGGAATGAATTGCTGCATGTTACCCACAAGCCTGAGTCAGTGTCGGGTGTGCATAACACACAGAGCTGTTGAGCTGCTCACTGATAAGTAGGCTACCGCTTGCAATAGAGGATAATCAACAGGTATTCATACCCGCAGAACAAGCGCTAGAACAGACTGGTGCTTGAAAACAGCCAATACTGCATAGAGCATTTGTCTGCTGCACTACAGGCCAGACGGATGAAAAGATTCCACAACAGGGCACTATGGGAGGGAGGGATACTCACCAGTGTGGTCAACTGTAGCATGGAGAATCAGAGAGTCACAGGTTAGAGCACAATGCTCTCTATCACCATGCTACCGCCATGTTTCACATTAAAAAAAACTCATTGGTTTTCATCTAATGTGTTTTTGGTCCTTCTATCCTGTGTGTGTCTGCATTAAGTAGGGTTGGGAGTTGTGGAGGCCTCTGTCCTGATCAGTTCAGTGTGTATGCCGGGCCTTACTTGGGTTGGGCTGCAGCAGAACCTCTGTCTGCCTGAAGATTTTCTCTGTCCAGTTTTTTGTGGAATCGGCACGGCTGAGCAGATTCTCAAAATGGGCATCCAGCTCAGTCTTCTCTACCTGTCCGAACTTTTCTCCTGTGAACTTTGCCAAAATAGACAATGAAATAATCACTTTCACTTCTCTGTGAACAAGGCCTATTGCAGTGACTCAACATCAATAGTGCATTTCCACTGTTTCTGTGTATCATGGTACTTTTCTATAGTGTCCATGGAGCTGCCCTATGCCATGTCACTTGAAGCTTCAACATTATCACTGGTTTAGGGATGCTCTTCACGTCATGTGTCTCCTCATAGGCTACTGGAAACCATCTTACTAAATACCACGCCCTCATAAGCCATGAAACACTACACCTGCTCGTCTCCCAGTCCCTGTCTAATAAATGTTTCACCAGTCTTTTCCCATTGCCAGTATACTCTGCCAAGGGGTTTAGATACAAAATCTGAGAAATCAAACTGAATGGAATTTCTATGGGCTGAACAGACATCCATTGTCAGACAGTCATTGGGAAATCAGTCACACTGTCATTCCCTCGTGACATTTTCATCATGACCTGTTACACTGTCACAATAATGAAAAATGTATCTTGCGTTGGAACGCTTGGGAGTTGGGCAAAGGGGGCACGAAAGGTCACCTCTGAGCCCACAGCTACACCGTACCTGAAAAGCAAAGAAAGACCTCTGCGAAAACACAACTAGCGAACGTCAGCTATAGCATCAAGCTAGCAGTGGCTATCACAGACGGCATAGAACCCTTCCTTCAATATATCGGTCTGTTACAAGCCAAGAAAACTAGCTAGCAGTACTGTACGAAGGCTACTATGAAGAAGGGAGGATAACGTCAGCTGAACCAATGTTTTGTGTAGGATATAGAGGGTATTCTGTCAGTAACGTAAGCTAAAGGATTTGGCAATGATGCCAACTCATGCCGTTTCCAGTTTTTATTGAAGCCAAACGCTACTAGCTATTTCGCGAACATTAGCTAGCTAGCATTTAACGTTAGTCAATTTATAGGAGACACGACATAAATTACCCTACCTGTACAGCTCGTGTGAAAAACACTCCAGCATCCGAAGCTAATTTCTTCACGTTGAAATCCATTATGTAGGAAGTATCTGGCTAAACACACATCTAGCTATGTCCAGGGAGACGTTATTCAGTCAGCGGTATCTGTCACTGTCTCTGGTATCTACACATCATCCTGGAATCATTATTCTATCAGTGATCGTCTACCCATTTTCCAATTTATGGAGTTCATGGTTTCTTATGCAGTGACAGGTTTTATTATTGATTCTCTATTCACGACTTATTCCAATACATTTTTATACACATTCATACATGATTTTTGAGGAACCTGTCACAGTTGTTTGGGGGGGAAATATAACTAATGTAAAATTCCTCTAGATATTTTTTTTTATATATAATAGGCTACCACTGCAACAGAAGCTATTTGGTGCCACCTACTGTTCATGCTGTTCACAAAACAAGTTTGATTATTCACTTGATAGTCTCTTCTGTGTCTCAATGGGCTTCAGTGTCCCTGTTTTACTTGGTGTGGTCCTTTACCCACTGGCAGAACCTCTGGGAGTAGGTAGCTGGGCTGACAGTGGAGAAGGCTCTGCCAGGGAAGCGCAGACTCTTCCACAGGTTCTCCTGCCTTTTCTTCACACCGTACACAGTGAAAAAGTCTACAATACCCACAAAGTAGCGCAGCTTTGGTCCGTCTATGACATGCACCGAGTTTTTTAAATTAGGCAGCAGCCTACGGTGATGAGCTTGGAACTCCAGGAGTTCTGCATCTGTACGGTTTACCTCCTGGAGGGGGATTCCATGGCCAGAGTGTTCCCCTGTATTCTGGACGTGGTCTAACCCACTGTCTATTGTATCTGATGCCAGTCGAGCAGAGTACCCCTCCAACAATGGAATAGTGGGGGGATCTTCCTCTGCGGGACTGTCTTGGTCCATGGGCCTGCAGAGGAAAGACCATTCAAGAACTGAATAACAAAGAGAGAACAATCAGCTTAAGAGTAAAATACCTGATTTATTTCCAATTATCTTCTCACTGTGTTACTTTACATTAGCTGCATGTCTGGATGGTCCACAAAAGAAAACTAGTGTCTTACTTTTTTTTCATACAGTAGATCATTGTTCTCCACTGAACACTTACTTTACAGTATGCATGCTCAGGTTACTAAAGGAGTGCTTCCTGTCCAGCTCATCTTGGTGCAAGGGTTGATGGGCCAGCAGGATACTGTAGTCAAGCACATTGAGGCTACGGAGGAAGGCTGAGTCTATTTCAACCTGATCCACAAGCCAGGAGCGCTGCTTATCTGTCAACACATGATAAATGTTGACTTCTTAGGGGAACGTATGTGATTTTACCTTTCAATTGATAATAGACACAAAGAAAGAACATCCCCTCAGGTACTGACAGATATAGGACATACAAGACTCTTACCCAGAATGATGTGCTTTCCTTCAAAGTTGTTATCCTTCAGAATCTTAGTAACTGGGTTTCCCGTAGATGCAGGGTCAGTCCACCTACCCACCTCACAGCCCTTGATGTCATATCTAAGAGACAAAGCCAAAATTGGCAACAAACAATCCAGAAAGAGATTAAAAAAAATGTCATCTGTAATCATCTTTCATAACTACAATACAAACAATGTTTACCTGGTATTAATCCTCTCGTCCGGGTAAAACACATTCTGCATCACAATGAAATACTTCTGGGGGAGAGTGAGAGAAAAGTTACTTACAGAGTAAAAAAAAGACTGTTTGTGAAATGTTGTGTTTCATTAAAATTACCTTTGTTTTATTTGGAATTTGGATGCTATAGAGACCTGGAATAAGAAAATAAGAATATGAACATCTGACAAAGGTGACAGTCCATCTGTGGTGATATTTAGTATTTTTTTATTTGAACCCCTTTTTCTCCCTAATTTTGATTTTGTCTCATCGCTGCAACTCCCCAATGGGCCTGGGAGGCAAAGTTTGAGTCATGCGTCCTCCGAAACATGACCCGCCAAACCATGCTTCTTAACACCCACCTGCTTAACCCGGAAGCCAGCCGCACCAATGTGTCAGAGGAAACACTGTTCAACTGATGACTGAGGTCCACCTGCAGGCGCCCGGCCCGCCACAAGGAGTCGCTAGAGCGCAATGAGCCAAATAAAGCCCCCCCCAGCCAAACCCTCCCCTAACCCGGACGACGCTGGGCCAATTGTGCGCCTCCCTATGGGACTTCAGATCACGGCCGGTTGTGATACAGCCCGAGATCGAACCTGGGTCTGTGGTGACGCCTCTAGCGGCACCACTCGGGAGGCCCTGTCATTTGATATTTTGATCTTAAGCTGTTGGACTTCTCTCTCACCCAGGAACCTGACCATCAGTGAGTGGGGGTATTTCTCCAAATGATCCATATACGCCTTCAGGTTGGATAGAAAAAATGCAACCTCCCGCGTATTCTGTGTCTTTAGGAAGAACCTCTTGTCATTCCTAAGGAGGAAAAAAAGGACATTTACTACATATGCTACTATGTAGAGTTGACAGATTAGGTGTGTTGTGTGTACATTTATGAGGTTTATGATGTCCTCCAGCAGGACTCACGTGAGGAAGAAGTCAGCCTTGCTCTTGGAGTTGCTGATGAACTGTAGATAGCAGCCATCTGAAGAGAGGGACCTCTGGTACTCCTCCTCTGTTATATCCAGGGACCGTCGCAGGCCGGCAAACACAGGCCCTGCAAACGTCTGCATCTCCAAGTCCTGCAGGGGGAGGTAACAGAGGACCGTGGTTCGAAACTGAAACGTGTCCCAAAAAACATGTATTCAAATAGGCAGTAAGCTGTTGGGATTGGTTTAACATATTTGTTTGAATAGTGATTAAATAGCACCTTGTGGACTTGAGTCTCCGCCGATTTGTAATGTTCAGCAGAAAGTTTATCCTGATTGAAACAAGATCAACTCATTATAAAACCACAATTAAAGGTTTCTTGTCATAGAAGTAACTAAGGGAAAGCTATGTACAATGCAGGTACTGTATGTAGAGTCATTTTCTCAGAGGTGGGTCAATGCCGTAAGTTCCAATGGTATAAAACTGTATTCTATGTGACAGTTGAAATAGTGTATATTGTTGTGTAGTCTATAGGTTTGCTCACAGGTACTGTTGTGTTGTTGCTGGTCTGTAGGACAGCATGCAGGCCCTCTTTCATAAGACAGGTGAGGCTGCACAAGTCATGTTCCTGGTTGGTCTTAAACACCCCTAGCATCCTCCATGTAAATGTAAATGTGATGTAAATGTAAATCCATCTTCTCCTCAGACCCCACCATCGCCTTCGCCTGGCTGTCCCAAAGTGACACAGGCGCAGATCGCTCCTCTTATCCATCTGACAATCACACACACCACAAACAACTCACAGTCACCAGAGGCTCACCAGGAGGGTACCACACACATAGACTGTGTACACACACACACACCTCTGGATCTACATTGTATAGCTAAAAATGTGCAGTTAAAACAATAACAAAGAACACACCTGCCACTGTTTCCATAAGAAGCTGACAGATGTGGTTGGAGAAATGTAACCACTCAAATTCATAGACAGAGCTATAGATGCAAGAATAAACCTTCCATGATTTCTAAATGATAGTTTTAACCATGTTTTGGGGCTATACAGTGTTTGTCTACATGTACTTTGTTTACAAACATTGGAGTAAAACAAGCTTATATATTTTGGGTTCTGATAGAGTTGTGACAGTCAACTCCAAAAATGGATGTAGCAACTGCAGATTTCCCCTTAACATTTTTTTTTTTTTTTAAGAAATGGGAATTACGTCTCATGTCGTAGACAACATAACATTAAAACAACAGTTGACCAACATAATTACATCCATTGATCGAATGTGAGACGCTACTCAGACATTGTTATTTGTTGTAACTGTCATGAAAGCTGACAACCACGTCGTTCTTACCTTACCAGCCTACTTTCCTCGTGTTGTCCTTTATGCTTTGATGCCTTGCTGTACAAGGGAAGTATCTGAATTCAGTGAAAATCATTGGAGATATTTGAAGCCTATGCTTTTACCATTTTCATATGCGTGTGGAGAGCAATTTGGACCGTAAAGATAAAAACATACACATTTTCATGACAGCGATAGGCTTCCTTTTTCAGGCAAGAGCGGGCCTAGTGCCGCATACCATGGCGAGATCTTCAGGGTGTGTTACACCTGGGCTGTCTTTACTAGCTGGAAACCAAACAGCCAACAAAAGCGAACGGAACTGAACAATGACGCACATCATTGGTAGTGACCTGCCTGAATTTGCCCAATAGAAACTCTTGTTTTCTATGGAAAACGTTTTGTATTGGCAACTGTTTCCTCAGGTGTGCACTAATGATTACACCCCTGCAGGCGTAAAACGTGTGTCGTAATGACTTATGGTTTTTGAATCTGCCACTGCAGGCTAGTAGACTGCTACGTTGTCGTCATCATGACAAAGGCCCGAATTCGGGAACTAAACTGTACTGGTTGTGATTTTACTATGTTATTTATCTGACTTATGAATGTCTGATTTCTGTTAAAATTTGCTCCGTAAAGATTGGAATCTCAGGAACGCTGTCCATTCTTCGGTGCTTGTCCCATAGATATAGATAGAGGACTTGTATCTATCTGTGCAACTATAGACTACTAGCGTCTGTGACCGCTTGGGCAGCGCCCAGGGGGAATGAGTGCCTCCTCTCATTGAAGCAATGAATATTCAAGGCCGACCGCGATACTGCAGGCATTGTTAGCGTAAAACAGCATCCCACACTATAGTGAATGGAACAATCTTTGTGGTGAATCTTTGTGTAAATAAAAATGTTTTTAGAAGACAGTCATGGTAGCAATAATTGCTTCTAATACACCAGATTTATGTCCTTGAACAGATTATTTTAACATCGCACACAGAAGAAGTTAAGGATAATTTAGTTACTAATTGCAGCCTGCAGTACCCCGGTTTCCCTTAAATTTGAGTTACTCAATGAGATGGGGCCGCACTGACCAAGACTGCAACATGACTTCTTGGAGTAGCTCAAACTGTGTATGTTATGTTTATTTTTATTTTATTTAACTAGGCAAGTCAGTTAAGAACAAATTCTTATTTTCAATGAAGGCCTAGGAACAGGGGCAGAACGACAGATTTTTACCTTGTCAGCTCGGGGATTCGATCTTGCAACCTTTCGGTTACTATGTCTCCAGATGCCATCTTAACCGACTTAATTTGGCTTCAATATGCTATTGAGTATTCACATAGGAATGAATGGTGTCACGTGATCGATGGCTTTGTCTATTCATATATACAGTCATAGGTATTTAGGCTATCTCCATTTTAAAGTAGTCAGTTTTCTTCTTTTGTGTTTTAAAAAAGTGTAAAGCTAATATTGGTTATTTGCTGCCACCTGCAGTGCTGGAGTCCTGAACCAAATCTTGTGTCATTCAATATTGTGGCCACTCGATGGCGGTTATATAGGTTAAAGCCATTTACAAACCATTACACCCAATTTGAATAAGAAGACAATGCTCTGATCATTAGCTGATTGCTCCCAACCAATAGGATTCCCCACCCAGTTGACTACTTTAAAATGGTGGAAGCCCTGAATGGCAATGTCCATGCTAAAACAGGTTATATCCATGATGAGTCCTCTATCTCTATGGTATGTCCCCATTGAGATCTAACTTATTAGTTTCCTATTTAAACCAAAGTTTATTGATCAAGTACACTGTAGGCCTACAGTAAAATTCTTGCTTGCTAATTTTGCAGTGCCCCGTTTCCGATAGTGATTAAGCCTAATATATATATGAGGCTCAGAATCAGAAGAATACTCGTCAGAGATGCCATCATGATTCATGTCTTCCTCACCATTGGAGTAATTTTCATTCATATTTTTACTCCAATGGTGAGGAAGACATGAATCATGATGGCATCTCTGACGAGTATTCTTCTGATTCTGAGCCTCAACCTGAACCTAAACCTCCATGGCCTAACCGCAAAAAAGCCAGAACTGTGCGCACTGAGCAAGTGCTCACACCACCACCAAATGAAACCGTGAGACCGGAAAAAGAAGGCACCATTTGGAATAGAACAAGCCGGTGAGAATTCTACAGGCTATTATCAGTAGAAAATGTCATCACTGAGGGAGCAGGCCCTACATCTCAAGTAAGAAACTAAATCAGCAACGCACTCAACAGCTGTCCTTGTTTAGGCTATGTGACATGGAAATGCTCCAACTGATCATTGACTTTTTGACTGCTGTCATATCACACTTACATTTATAATGCCATTATTGCTTTTGTGATGATTTTCACTATTTTCAAGCACACTTGACACTTGTAGTGATGATTAGGCTACTGATGTTTTTGCAATTCAACCATGCATCTTGCTGACCGTGTGTCTTGGTGGTTGGGGTATTTATTTTTATTTTGTTGTGATAAAAATAAGCTTATACCGGGTTCAAACACCAATCCTTTCTGTTTCATAGTGGTAGCAAAGGCACTGCACTTAACCCCTTTAATATATAGGTTACTAATATATATCCACATAGGAGGTCCCGTAATTATTGTATTTTTTTGCCGCTCTATGGAAATCAAATGGGCGTCTAACGGATTTGTTCTGGCAATGGCCCTGCATATGGCAGCGAAAACTGTAGCACTACCCCCTCTGGGCCGGGGCGGCCACTGTACAGGGGATCATAGTGTTGAGATGAGGGTATACCCAAGCATAGATCGGTAGAGGGTTGGGGTTTCTGAATAAGAGCATCTGCTAAATGACTTAAATGTAAATGTAAATAATGGATTGATATCCAGGGAGAAGGAAGTAATTAGGTGGGGTCCTTTGGCTGGGGGAGTATGCTCAGTTTGCCTGGGATATGCCCTGCCCAAGGTATGTGAAGGACCAGGAAATAAAAGGCCTGCAGTCATGCCTGGTGTAGAAAGGGACGTGGCCTATGGGATAGACAGGAATTTATGAGGCCCAATAAAGGTGATGGATCACATATTCTGTCATTATTGCCGCCTCCAGTTTTTTCTAGGGCTTAGGTTGTGAGAATGCTGTTCATTGACTACAGCTCAATGTTCAACACCATAGTGCCTACAAAGCTCATCACTAAGCTAAGGACCCTGGGACTAAACACCTCTCTCTGCAACTGGATCCTGGACTTTGTGACGGGCCGCCCCCAGGTGGTAAGGGTAGGTAACAACACATCTGCCATACTGATCCTCAACACGGGTGCCCCTCATGGGTGCGTGCTTAGTCCACTCTTGTACTCCCTGTTCACCCACGACTGAGTGGCCAAGCACAACTCCAACACCATCATTACGTTTCTGATGACACAACAGTGTTAGGCCTGATCACCGACAATGATGAGACAGCCTATAGGGAGGTCAGAGACCTGGCAGTGTGGTGCCAGGACAACAACCTCTTCCTCAACGTGATCAAGACAAAGGAGATGATCGTGGACTACAGGAAAGGAGGGCTGAACACGTCCCCATTCACATCGATGGGGCTGTAGTGGAGCAGTTCGAGAGTTTGAAGTTCCTTGGTGTCCACATCATCAACAAACTATCATGGTCAAAACACACCAAGAAAGTCATGAAGAGGGCACGACAACACCTTTTCAACACCTTTTCAGGAGACTGAAAAAATTTGGCACGGGTCCCCAGATCCTAAAAAGTTCTACAGCTGCACCGTCGAGAGTATCCTGACCGGTTCTATCCCTGCCTGGTATGGCAACTGCTCGGGCATCCGACCGCAAGGCGCTACAGAGGGTAGTGCGTAAAGTCCGCATCACTGGGGCCAAGCTTCCTGCCATCCAGGACCTATATACTAGGCGGTGTCAGAGGAAGGCCCAAAACCTTGTCAAAGACTCCAGTAACCCAAGACATAGACTGCTGAACAATTAATCAAATGGCCACCCAGACTATTTGCATTGCCCCCCCCCCCTTGGTTTTTACACTGCTGCTACTCACTGTGTATTATCTATGCATAGTCACTTTAACCTTGCCTACATGTACAAATTACCTCAACTCACCTGTACCCACGCACATTGACTCGGTACCGGTACCCCCTGTATATAGCCTCACTCACCTTCTTGGTCAAATAGCCCTTACACAGCCTGGAGGTGTGTTGGGTCCTTGTCCTGTTGAAAAACAAATGATAGTCCCACTAAGCGCAAACATAATGGGTTGGCGTATCGCTGCAGAATGCTATGGTAGCCATGCTGGTTAAGTGTGCCTTGAATTCTAAATAAATAACCGACAGTGTCACCAGCCAAGCACCATCACACCTCGTCCTCCATGCTTCACGGTGGGAACCACACATGCGTAGATCATCTGTTCACCTACTCTGCGTCTCAAAAAGCCACAGCGGTTGGAACCAAAAATCTCAAATTTGGACTCATCAGACCAAAGGACCGATTTCCACCGGTCTAATATCCATTGCTTGTGTTTCTTGGCCCAAGCAAGTCTCTTCTTCTTATTGGTGTCCTTTAGAAGTGGTTTCTTTGCAGCAATTCGACCATGAAGGCCTGATTCACGCAGTCACCTCTGAACAGTTGATGTTGAGATGTGTCTGTTACTTGAACTCTATGAAGCATTTATTTGGGCTGCAATCTGAGGTGCAGTTAACTCTAATGAACTTATCCTCTGCATCAGCGGTAACTCTGGGTCTTCCTTTCCTGTGGCGGTCCTCATGAGAGCCAGTTTCATCATAGCACTTGATGGTTTTTGCGACTGCACTTGAAGAAACTTTCAAAGTTCTTGGAATTTTCCGGATTGACTGACCTTCATGGATTAAAGTAATGATGGACTGTCGTTTCTCTTTGCTTATTTGAGCTGTTCTTGCCATAATATGGACTTGGTCTTTTACCAAATAGGTCAATTTCTGTATACCACCCCTACCTTGTCACAACACATCTGACTGGCTCAAATGCATTAAGGAAAGAAATTCTACAAATTAACTTTTAACAAGGCACACAAATTAATTTAAATGCATTCCAGGTGACTACATCATGAAGCTGGTTGAGAGAATGCCAAGAGTGTGCAAAGCGGTCATCACTTTAGTTTATTTAGTAAATATTTTCTTAACTCTATTTTCTTAAAACTGCATTGTTGGTTAAGGGCTTGTAAGTAAGCATTTGACGTTAAGGTCTACACCTGTTGTATTCGGCCCATGTGACAAATAACATTTGATTTGATATGATGATCTAGACGGGAATTTATGAGGCCCAGTAAAGGTGATGGATCATATATTGTCATTATTGCCGCCTCCAGTTTCTTCTACAGCTTAGGTTGTACACCCAGTGGGTAGGACGGGGTGGCAATGAGGGACTGGAGAAAGGACCCCAGGACTGCTCCTGTCAGTGGGATGAGGCCCAGCTGGGGAGATGTGAGGAATGCAGTGATCTAAAAAGGGCAGGCCTGCTAATGTCAGCCGAGTTGACATGCCCCGGGTCAAGAGAGGCCACCTCAGCTGTAAGGCCTGAGGGAGACCCAAGGTTACAGGCCCATAGGCAGGTTAGTAAATACCTCAGGCTCTATAGATACCATGAACAGTGTGTGATGAACATACTGGAAATGGACCCAGGCTCATGTGTGGATGGGAGGTCATGTCCAAAGTTATGACTCGGGTAGTGGCTCATGTGTAAAATGGCCCTGCGGCACTATAACAGAGGTGGGGGTCGATAGAGAGATTAATGAAACCTTGCCTTGGGTATGGAAGAAGCCTGTTACACTGTACATATTAGGTGTGAACGACCCCCTGGAGAGGTGGGAATAGAAATGTGGGTACAGTCCCAACCTACCCCCGGGGATTTGGAGTGGGTGAATTGAACTCACTTTGCGGAACTGGATAAGTGTGTGAGTAAGGCAAGGACTTCACCTTGGATGTAGACAGGAATTCCTGGGGAACTTCTAGGTGCTCTTTACACCAGGTGGAGCCTGGGAGAAGGGTATAATTGCACAAGGCTACGGGGATCGGGCACGATGCGCTGAAATCGTATACCCAGGTGTTTGCCATTGATAAGGCGTGTGTATGGTGCGGTCTGCAAACCAGGGAGGTGCTGAACTATGTGAAACCATGCCTGAATAAACTGGATTGGAGAAACAATTACTGGATAGATAGATACCAGTATCTGGCCATGGTTTATTCAGCAGGAGACACATAGGACACCCAAGTGATTAAGGTACCCTATGCTCTGAGTGTAGGACCATCCCCCTGAGTGTTAACTAAGGAGAAGGATGTGACCGTTATAGCATGAGCCAAGCTGGATTGTTTCAGACTAAAGGACGTTAGAGGGAAACTTGTAAAAAAAAAAAAAAAAAAAAAAAAAAAAAGGGCATCCGAGGAAACCAGGTGGAAGAGGTTAGCCGGTGGAGGTAGGGTTTGAATTGTAATAAGGAAACTTTCAAGCCGCGGCTATGTGAGTGGAGGTCTGATTGGTCAGACGTTCACACAGGAATGGATGAATGAGTGGCTGAATAGCTGGGGCTGGGAGGTTAGGCGAAAATGGAGATATAAGCACCCGGCTTTACACGTTGCAAACCCCCTGCTCTATGGCCACCGCGTTCACCAGTGGAGACAGGAACTATGTGACGGTAGGGTGTTGGAAAGGCTGGACTGGGTTGGTTCTAACAGGATTTATACTAATGCCACCTGTGAAGAAGCGAGGGCCTGCACAGGATTTATCGTTAGAGATATGGGGGCACGTCGTAGTGGAGGGTTTTACTAGGATAACCTATTTTACTAGGTTGGCGGATTTGGTTGGGAGCGTCCTGGAGGTACCCCTGTGGTTGGCTTATGGTTTACCTATTGGAGAGAATCCCATTGAAACCAGGTAGGGGCAAGTACTATAAATGGGGGGCCTTAATTGCTTGGCAAGCTATGGATGCTGGGGTGGAGTTGTATGGTGCCCTGAGGCCACTATTGTGGGTACTAGAGGCATTTAGATGTTTTTATTTAACCTTTATTTAACTAGGCAAGTCAGTTAAGAACATATTCATATTTACAATGACAGCCTATCAAAAGGCAAAAGACCTCCTGCGGGGGTGGGGGTGCACATAGGACTATACCTGGTGGTGTGTGTGTGTGAATATGGGCAACAAGAATGTGCAGCAACAGGGCATAGTAGGAACGTCACGCAAGGATGGAATATGCTGTGGAGAGGAGCCTACCTCCCGGTGCCTGAGGGAGCTCGAGGGGTAAGGTTGGGATATATTCATGAGGGGATGGTGAAGTCATGGGGAAGTCCAGGTGGGGCAGAATCCGTACCATTCACTTGGCGGATGGAAAGGTTTTCTACCAGGAGAGAGAGTTAATCCATGGAGCGGGTGTCGGGACCTGGGGGTTGGATGTAGGTCTCCCTCCTGCCTTCGATACAGCTAATTCTGTGTCGGAGGGAACAGGAGGCTAAAAAGACTTGAACTTGTTGTGAAAAGAAGAAAAACAGGAAGGACAAGGCTTACTGTTGTCGTCAGCAACTTTGCCAACGAGACCAGCATCAGCCGAGCCAAAGGTAGAGCCGGGGGAATTACCAGAACGGGAGGCAGAGGGAAGTGTGATGCAACATGAACTTCCACAAACCCCTTCTTTGACGTCCTTCTGGTAGATGACAAGCAACAAGGGCTGGGAGTTTGGGGAGGGGGAGTCCAGTATGAACCAGATGTAACCGGTTTTAAGGGAGTGAATGAATAAGGGGAAATTATAGTGTTGTATGAATCTGATGTAACCAGTTTTGAAGGAGGAGTTGTGTCGGGAGAATATGACCGTATGTAAGTCATGGTTTAAGGCAGTGGTCACCAACCGGTCGATAACCAAGGCATTCCTAGTCGATTGCCAAACATTTCTGTAAAAAAACAACGATAAGCCTTACATTCCTATTTTTTTATATTAGTCTCGCTCTGTTGCCGGTAGGTGCACCCGATTCAAATGCCTTGCGCACGGGATAGGGGCCGTGTTCCCATTTTCAACCATTTCATATCTCTGAAGGTACAACTGCCTTCCCGGCATGGCCGGGGGGAGGAAATCAAGTGCACTATAGGCCTACCACTGGCCAATCAGATGACTCACATTACCGTGTCTGCAGTAACGCAGCAGGCTTAAAAGAAAGCTTCAGCAAAGTTGACACTGTGAGGTTTTAGAACCATGACTAGAGACTGTCAACGAAAACAGCAAAGAGCTGCTGTTTATATGAGTGAGTTCATGTTTAAGTTCTTACTCAGCACTGTCAACACTTTGTATTCAACACTTTTATAAGCCATAAAATGTGTGTTCTCCTTACTTCCACTCACGCTACAATCAGCACTGCAGCTTCAATGAATGAGTAGGAAAGTGGATCCATTGGCTTGCGTTGGTATTATCAGCAGCTTGGGTATTTTTTTATATCTAGGAATATTTCACTTTCTCTGGTCATAGGCGTAACAACATGAATTTGTGCATGAGGTAGAAATAATGCAGTGTGACTTGAGTTTCACCAGCAGCTCGAAGCCGGTGTCCCTTTTTGGTCAGTGTCAGCGGAGGAAAGGGAGAGCAGAGGGACATTGAGAGGTGGAACCAGTCTGCTGCCCTCTCCCTCCGCTGAGACTGACCATCAGATGCAGGCTCCATCAGCCCAGTAAAATAAAAATTTAAAAAGCGAATTATTCAAATATATTCTCACTCAGCTGTGCCTCACAAGTAATACAACAACTGATCTATTACCGGTGTGACCATATAGCCTACCTCAAATGTTGATCATTTTTTTATGGTCTGAGAAGAACAACAATGCATTGGGAGGGGAATTCAAGCAAAGTCAATATGCTGTGATAATGTTTTGGGCCTATAGCCTACTACACAAACATCATTACTACAGTACTGTTTTTAATAGGTCCATGTTTTAGTTCATATAAAAAAAATGAGATACAGGATATTTTGGGGGATAATTAGAGTCATTGGAAAGGGCTTTCTTTTAATGGATTTTCCCGACTGGGGCCACTGACCCGAAATAGAGCCGAGTCTCCTCTTTCTTGCTACCGATGGGGTCCATGCCTTGTGTGTGTGTATAGAAATGTCTATACCTCTTCGTATTGGTGACTATACCTCTTTGTCTTGTGGGAGACTAGGTCCCATTACGGTGAGTAACTCCAGGTCCACAACTGAAGGGTTTGTGACGCGCACGCGTGGGTGTAAAACTAATATTTATTTAACGTAAATTGCCGAGCTGAGAAAGTATACTCACCACTCGAATTCTCCTTGTCTTATAATTCCCAGGAGAGCCTGGTGAACTATGGGTCACCCAGCCCCTGATCTAGACGTCTGGCTGAGTGGTTTTTAATAAAGGTTACTACCACCCCAGCAGTCGGCAGCCGAGTTGGAAGCCGGTGCCGCCGTTGGTATCAGCAGGTCTCTACGGTCGGGACTGGGCTGGAACGGCAACACCCGTAGGCAATAAACCTGAAGTAGGGTTTCATCTCAAGGAGAGGCTTGAGTCGGGCAAGATAGTGGCGAAGATATTGCCGTGTCTCTCTCTAGAATGCGCTGAGCTGTCTCACACCAATTCTTGCGCATGCATTGTTTTAGTGTGTTAGATGTTTGCCCTTTGTTTATTTTGATCATTTCCCTATTGCATATGTCACTAGTAAAACATTTACCATTAATTTGGTTACATTCATTTCTGTTAATGCATGGATTAATTAGGTCATTTACCGTTCTAATTCTCAGAGTGGAAACATTATTTGCAGAGTTCACAACCTGCTACTCTTTCTTGTGGGAAACAATTTGGGATTTATTTCATACCATCATTTACGAGCTTTTTCAATTTTGTCATTGTATTTTGTTTGGAGCGCTCCATGTGAGCAATGAGTGTGTCTGGTTTCTCTGTCCTCGAAATGTGACGGGAGCTCGCGCACCTGAGCAAGCATAGAAGTAGGCTAACTGGCCTGCTGTGCGCAAAAGTAGGAAAGTGCCCATTTGGGGATGTCTGATTTCTGATTGTCTTAACTCACCACCACTAATCAGCGGAGCTTCTCATTATTTGTTTATACCTCACACAGTAAGTCAAGTATTTTTTTATTACATCCATTGTGAATGATAATAGTTCCTCACATTATCTGAACAATCCTGATTATCACCAGGCCTCGTTGTGAAAGAGCAAAATATCATGCTCTTGGGATACTATATATCCAGTGGAAACGTCATAAAATACCTGAACACATTTCCCTTTGCACAAAAACAGCTGTGTCTGTCCCGAGCTCACAGGTGCAGGAAACTCTGGGGGGCCGGAATAGGCTAGTTGATACAATGTGGTAAGTTTGCTAGTGACAGCTTCCGGCCAGACCTTCATATATACAGTCATTGGGTGGACACAGTTGATTGATTTGATACAATGTTGCACTTCACTAGCGATAGCTCAAGTCATGACAAATAGAAAGGGAGGCGGGCAGATGGAGTAGAGAGATGAATGCAATTGAAAGAATCAGCATTTTCATCAGGATATATATATATATTTTTGTCGGCTTGATGTATTTTTACTTAGTTGACAATGGAAGTTATAGGCCTACTGCTACATTGGCCTATATAGGGTATATCTTAGTTCCATGCACTAATTTATTTAGCCGACAATGGCTTACAGTGAATCAATGTGTGCATGGAATTTTTACTTTTAGACTTTTATCATTTTAACATCCAATTTGTGTTATTAACCACATTACAATAATTCTGAAAAATGAAAATGTTATTATTGAAATTAAACTGTTCTCAAAAATGTGCATATGAAAATCAAAACTGGCACGCAGACCGGTAGTTAAATGGTTGGATAAATTGTAAGCTTCCCCAAACTTGAAACTCAAACTTGAAACTCACTTGAAACTCACGCGTTGTGAACAGAGTGCACATTTATTTGTACTACATAATTACAAAGGGTGTGTCTGTGTGTGTGAGAGAGAGAGAGATAAAGAAAGTGGTGTTGTAACTAAGATTGTATCTATTAAAACTGAGCGCAAATGGACAGCTATGCGAGCCATCGTTCACCAGTGGGTGAAAAGCGCCACTCAATGGGCCGCGGCCAGAACTGTGTCGCTTGGTAGACTAGTAGGTTAGTACGCCTACGTGTTTGACATGGGCAGGAGCAGGCCTTTCAACCAAGGGCGAGAGAATGCCATGTTCCTTTATTTGATATTGTTCCCATTCTTTTTTCGCCAAGTTTAGAATGGTAAACTAATAGAAAATAAAAATAGAAGATTATTGCTCCAGATCACTTGATCTCCACCACAAGGGGGAGAGAAGAGACGAGGCAGAGAGAGAGAGAGAGAGACCCGACAACTCAAACTAAACTGTCTATCATACAGCAGAGTGTACGGGAGAGCTCTCCATGCAGAATTGGGACAATACAGTGCCTTCGGAAAGTATTCAAACCTTGACTTTTTCCACATTTTGCTACGTTAGCCTTATTCTAAAATGGATTAAATAAAACAATTTCCTCAGCAATTTACACACAATACCCCATAATGACAAAGCAAAAAAAACAGGTTTAGACATTTTTGCAAATGTATTAAAAACCAAAAAACAGAAATACCTTATTTACATAAGTATTCAGACCCTTTGCTGACACTTTACTGTTTCCATTGATCATCCTTGATCAACTTGGAGTCCACGTGTGGTCAATTCAATTAATTGGACATGATTTGGAAAGGCACACACCTGTCTATATAAGGTCCCACAAGTGATAGTACCTGTCAGAGCAAAAACCAAGCCATGTGGTCGAAGGAATTGTCTGTAGAGCTCTGAGACAGGATTGTGTCGAGGCACAGATCTGGCTTCCATCATTTTTAAATGGAAGATCTTTGGAACCACCAAGACTCTTCCTAGAGCTGGCCATCCGGGCTAAACTGAGCAATCGGGGGAGAAGAACCTTGGTCAGGGAGGTGACCAAGAACCCGATGGTCACTCTGACAGAGCTCTAGAGTTCCTCTGTGGAGATGGGAGAACCTTCCAGAAGGACAACCATCTCTTCAGCACTCCACCAATCAGGCCTTTATGGTAGAATGGCCAGACCGAAGCCACTCCTCAGTAAAAGGCACATGACAGCCTGCTTGGAGTTTGCCAAAAGGCACCTAAAGATTCTCAGTGTCACGCGTGTGTGTAGGAACAGACCAAGGCGCAGCGTGCGTATCGTTCCACATCTTTATTATATTGTGAAACTTAGCCAAACAAACAATAAACTATAAACAAACAACAAACCGTGACGACAGAGGTGCAACATGCACTAACTCAAAATAATCTCCCACAAACACAGGTGGGAAAAACAACTACTTAAATATGATCCCCAATTAGAGACAACGATGACCAGCTGCCTCATATTGGGAATCATACAAAACCCCCAACATAGAAAAAAGAAACTAGATAAACCCCCCCAGTCACGCCCTGACCTACTCTACCATAGAAAATAAGAGCACTCAATGGTCAGGACGTGACACTCAGACCATGAGAAACAAGATTCTCTGGTCTGATGAAACCAAGATTGTACTCTTTGGCCTGAATGCCAAGCGTCACATCTGGAGGAAACCTGGCACCATCCCTACGGTGAAGCATGGTGGTGGCAGCATCATGCTGTGGGGATGTTTTTCAGTGGCAGGGACTGGGAGACTAGTCAGGATCAAGGCAAAGATGAACGGAGCAAAGTACAGAGAGATCCTTGATGAAAACTTGCTCCAGAGCACTCAGGACCTCAGACTTCTAACAGGACAATGACCCTAAGCAGACAGCCAAGACAACACAGGAGTGGCTTCAGGACAAGTTTCTGAATGTCCTTGAGTGGCCCAGCCAGGGCCCAGACTTGAACCCAATCAAACATCTCTGAAGAGACCTGAAAATAGCTGTGTAGCTACGCTCCCCATCCAACCTGACAGAGCTTGAGAGGATCTGCAGAGAAGAATAGGAGAAACTCCCCAAATACAGGTGTGCCAAGCTTGTAACGTCATACCCAAGGAGACTCGAGGTTGTAATCGCTGCCAAAGGTGCTTTGAAGTACTGAGTAAAGGGTATGAGTGCTTATGTAAATATTATATTTAATTTATTTATTTGTTATAAATTAGCAAAAATGTCATATCAAGTTTTTGCTAGCAAAAATGTCAAATCAAGTTTTTGCTTTGTCATTATGGGGTAGTGTGTGTATATTGATGAGGGGGAAAAAAACAGTTTTATCAATTTTAGAATAAGGCTGTAACCTAACAAAATGTGGAAAAAGTCAAGGGGTCTGAATAATTTCCGAAGGCACTGTATATAAATAGCCCATGTTTTTTTCTCTCACCTACCCCAGTCCCATTATCATTTATATCAATAATGCAATGGAAAAAATGGTTTCATCATTTTTTTATTGCAACTACACATTATTTGCAGTTTTAACGTCTCACCCGAGTGGCGCAGCGGTCAATGGCACTGCATCTCAGTGCTAGAGGTGTCACTACAGACCCTGGTTCAATTCCAGGCTGTATCACAACTGGCCGGGATTGGGAGTCCCATAGGGCGGCGCACAATTGGCCCAGCGTCGTCCGGGTTAGCGTTTGACTGGGGTAGGTAAATGAGAATTTAAATAAAAACTACCAGATGGTCCTGTAGCACTGCCAGCATCCCTACTTCCTGTGGCTATCACAACTATCATGGGTTGCTAATATGACTACAATAATACCTTTGGCTGCTAGACAATGAAATAACGTTGATTTGAAAACCAATAGAACAGGAGGGCAATATGAGGCAGTGTTTATAAAATAATTGCCTCCACATTTCTATGGTGGGATTTTGGCTATAGGCTACTTTGAAGCAAGCTTAGACATGCATCATAATATGGTTTCAAACAATTAAGTAACAGGAAGAATATAGCGATACTAATAGCCCTAATCATCTTCTGGTAGTTTTTTTTGAGAAAGCCTTTTCTTCTCAATTAAATGGTAATGCTAAAAAGTAGCCTATGCCTACCTGGAAGACGGATATCATGATTATTTGCATCAATCCAGTGGCCAATTGTTTTGCAAACTCCACCTCATGTGCACTGCAGAAACACAACTAACCAAACAACAGTGGCTGGGGGCCCGGAATAGGCTAAAAACTACCAGAAGATGGTTAGGGCTAAAAAAAACTTAGGGCTATTAGTATCGCTATATTCTTCCTGTTAAGGTCCAGGAGTGGCCTAGCCAGTCTCCAGACCTTAATCCCATAGAAAATCTGTGGAGGGAGCTGAAGGTTCGAGTTGTCAAATGTCAGCCTCGAAACCTTAATGACTTGGAGAAGATCTGCAAAGAGGAGTGGGACAAAATCCCTCCTGAGATGTGTGCAAACCTGCTGGCCAACTACAAGAAACGTCTGACCTCTGTGATTGCCAACAAGGGTTTTTCCACCAAGTACTAAGTCATGTTTTGCAGAGGGGTCAAAACTTATTTCCCTCATTAAAATGCAAATCATTTTATAACATTTTTGACATGCGTTTTTCAGGATTTTTTTGTTGTTATTCTGTCTCGCACTGTTCAAATAAACCTACCATTAAAATTATAGACTGATCATTTCTTTTTCAGTGGGCAAACGTACAAAATCAGCAGGGGATCAAATACTTTTTTCCCCCACTGTATATATATATATATTTAGCTAGCTGGCTTGCTATTGCAAGCTAATTTGTCCTGGGTTATAAACTTTGGGTTATTATTTTACCTGAATTGCACAAGGTCCTCTACTCCAACAATTAATCAACAGATAAAAGGTTAAACTGAGTTTGTTTCTAGTAATCTCTCCTCCTTCAGGATTCTTCTTTGGACTTTATATGTCACCCAGTAAAATACTACTTGAGTAAAAGTCTAAAAGTATTTGGTTTTAAATATACTTAAGTATCAAAGTAAATGTAATTGATCAAATGTACTTAAGTATCAAAAGTAAAAGTATAAATAATTTCAAATTCTGTATATTAAGCAAACCAGATGGCACCATTTTCTTGTTTATTTTTTATTTACGGATAGCCAGGGGCACACTCCAACACTCAGACATAATTTACAAACAAAGCATTTGTGTTTAGAGAGTCCTCCAGATCAGAGGCAGTAGATGACCAGGGAGGTTCTCGACAAGTGCGTGAATTGGACCATTTTCCTGTCCTGCTAAGCTTTCAAAATGTAACAAGTACTTTTAGGTGTCAGGGATAATGTATGGAGTAAAAAGTACAGTATTTTCTTTAGGAATGTAGTGAAGTAAAAGTTGTCAAAAATAAAAATAGTAAAGTACAGATACCAAAAAAAAACGACTTAAGTAGTACTTGAAAGTATTTTTTCTTAAATACTTTACACCACTGCTCAATTGAGATAATTTCCACACTGCCACGTAGGGCTGCACGATATGGGCAAATAATCTATCTTATTTTTAACCAATGATTTGCAAAAAACTGTTGGAATGATGGAAATATAATGACTATTCTAATTCTATAGTTAGAATATAATAGTGAGCACTTTGAATACAGTGTTGTTTGAGATGACAACGAATTAAAATGCCAGGGAGGAGTTATTGTGACAGGGTAGGAACTAAAGTATTGTTAGGTGTTTCCTAGGGGACCCTATAAGCTTTGGCTACTTCATGTAGCTAACATATTCTTTCTTTGCATTTTCCTTTGATTTAGAAGATACTGTTGCACAAACAATTGATTTAGGTCTACACCATCACTGGTATTATCAGGCTGCATTAGCTAGCTACGTTTGCTCTTACCCAGTACATTTATTAGCTAGCTTTAGCATTAGCGGCTAACAATTAGCCTCTCTCAAGATTTAGGGCAACTTGCTAAGAAAAAACAAACTAGCTTGTTTGCTGATGTAAGAAACACAAACTAATAGTGTCATTATTGAACGTTAGTGGATTTATATTAAGAAGCAAAGTGAAAACAGCATTGTTATCAACATTGTTGCATGTGCTGTATTGACCATGCAGACCGAACGAAAGGGTCTCATGGTTGAACATCAAATGCGGTCCTTGAGTGACAGGGGGCGTGGCTAGGTCTGTGTGGAAAGTGGCGCGGAGAGAGATGAATCAAGTAGCGAAGTAAACTTAAAAAATGGACATTACACATGTCGTATCACATTTAACAAACCAAACATTCAAATACCTATATAGATGGTAAAGTAAAAAACCCAAACCGGTCCCTGCGTCAATACCGGTATATAATAAAATACGGTATACTGGTGAGGGAGGATGATTCGTTTTCATGAGCATGGCCTTATTTCTATTACAGCATATTGGATGACGTTATATTATTCCATTCACCCAGTTCAATGTAACAGCGATAGGTTTAGGCTACTACATGATACTCAAATTTTCCTTTTACCCATCATGAGGTTGCTACAACCTAGCCTCTGAATAAAAGTTTACAACATAGGTGCACACAGGTCGAGAGACAAATTTGAGGTGAAAGACAACGACATTCAGTACGGTCTTGCACTCTTGCCTGCATCTAGCTGATATGGGGGGGATCATTAGTCCAACAGTTGCAAACAGGAGTTTCTATTGGACAAATTCAGGTATGTTTATCCACGTTTTGTTCCGTTTGCTTCCTTTTAAGAAACTTTTTCAACAGAATCGCACCTCTGATCACGCGTAAACACAGTTCACTTTCATAGCAGCCACGTTGTATTCCTTCTCGCATCCATGAACTCTCCTCCTCTCACCTCTTCCCTTCGATTGTGGACTTCAATGCACAACACATCAGCTGTATGTGGCAAAATAACCTTTCCAAACCAAACCGCTACACACAGCCTACAGCATTGTAGTCAGTAAGAAGTTACACCGGCAATACATTAGTAATACCAAAAGCTTACCTTGACTTGGAAGAGCTCCAGTGTTGTGTTGGAAAGTCATAGCCAGCTAGCTAAAATAGCATCCCTCTGTTTGAGCAGGGTGTTTCAGTAGGCTAAACTAGCTAGTTGCATTTGCTAGCTAAGTAAGTGAAACTGAAAGTGAAAAAAAAATACTCTCTCTATTTGTCTCTTCCTTCTCCTTAATTTTGGAACAAATTAATTTGTTCAAAACTGTTAAACTATTCTTTCTCTCTCTGAGTCAACTACTGACCACATTTTATACACTGCAGTGCTAGAAGATATCTGTATCTTATGCTTTCAGTACTAGATTAATTCTCTGATCCTTTGATTGGGTGGACAACATGTTGCAAGAGCTCTGATAGGCGACACCATAATTCTACCCTACAGTGCTGTTGAGGCTACTGTAGACCTTCTTTGCATAATAGTATGTTTTAATCAGTTTATTTGGTGACATGATTATATTTAGTATAGTGTTATCTAAAAGTATAACTTTCTAAATGTTTTACAATAAAAATAAATACTGAAATCCACTGGGGAGGATAGTCCTCCCCTTCCTCCTCTGAGGAGCCAACACCGCTGTACACCAAGTCAGAATCATAGGATAAATAAAGGGGGCATATCAAATAAAATAAAAATGTATGTCACTTGCGCTGAATACAACAGGTTTCACCTTACCGTGAAATGCTTACTTCCAAGCCCTTAACCAACAATGCAGTTTTAAGAAAAATAAGAGTTATGAAAATATTTACTAAATAAACTAAAGTAAAAAAAATAAAAGAGCAACAATAAAATAACAATAACAAGGCTATATACAGGGGGTACCGGTACCAAGTCAATGTGCGGGGGTACATGTTAGTAGAGGTAACTGATGTAATATGTACATCTGAGTAGGGGTAAAGTGACAATGCACAGCTAATAAACCGCGAGTAGTGTGGGGGGTCAATGCAAATAGTCTGGGTAGCCCTTTTGAATTAGCTATTCAGCAGTCTTATGGCTTGAGGGTAGCTGTTAACAAGATTTTTGGACCTAGACTTGGCACTCCGGTGCTGCTTGCCGTGCAGTAGCAGAGAAAACAGTCTATGACTAGGGTGGCTGGAGTCTATACCAATTTTTAGGGCCTTCCTCTGACACTGCCTGGTGTAGAGGTCCTGGTTGGCAGGAAGCTTGACACCAGTGATGTACTGGGACATACGCACTATCCTCTGTAGCGCCTTGCGGTCGGAGGCCGAGCAGTTGCCATACCAGGCGGTGATGCAACCAGTCAGGATGCTCTCGATGGTGCAGCTGTAGAGCTATTTGAGGATCTGAGAACCCATGCCAAATATTTTTAGTCTCCTGAGGGGGAATAGGCGTTGTCATGCCCTCTTCACGAAAGTCTTGGTGTGTTTGGACCATGATAGTTTGTTGGTGATGTGGACACCAAGGAACTTGAAGCTCTCAACCTGCTCCACTGCAGCCCCGTCGATGCGAATGGGGGCGTGCTTGGCCCTCCTTTTCCTGTAGTCCACAATAATCTCCTTTGTCTTGATCACGTTGAGGGAGGGGTTGTTGTCCTGGAACCACCTGGCCAGGTCTCTGACCTCCTCCCTATAGGCTGTCTCATCATTGTTGGCGATCAGGCCTACCACTGTTGTGTCGTCGGCAAACTTAATGATGCTGTTGGAGTCGTGCTTGGCCACGCAGTCATGGGTAAACAGGGAGAACAGGAGGGGACTAAGCATGCCCCCCTGAGGGGCCCCTGTGTTGAGGATCAGTGTGGCAGATGTGTTGTTGCCTACCTTTACCACCTGGGGGCGGCCCATCAGGAAGTCCTGCATCCAGTTGCAGAGGGAGGTGTTTAGTCCCAGGGTCCTTAGCTTAGTGATGGGCTTTGAGGGCACTATGGTGTTGAACGCTGAGCTGTAGTCAATGAACAGCATTCTCACGTAGGTGTTCCTTTTGTCCAGGTGTGAAAGGGCAAATGTTGAGTGCAATAGAGATTGCGCCGTATGTGGATCTGTTGGGGCAGTATGCATATTGGAGTGGGTCTAGGGTTTCTGGGATGATGGTGTTGATGTGAGCCATTACCAGCCTTTCAAGCATTTCATGGCTACAGACGTGAATACTACAGTCGGTAGTCATTTAGGCAGATTATTTTGATGTTCTTGGGCACAGGGACTATGGTGGTCTGCTTGAAACATGCAGGTATTACAGACTCGGCCAGGGACAGGTTGAAAATGTCATTGAAGACACTTGCTAGTTGGTAAGTGCATTCTTAGAGAATACGTCCTGCGGTCTTGTGAATATTGACCTGTTTAAAGGTCTTACTCACATTGGCTATGGCGAGCGTGATCACACAGTCGTCTGGAACTGCTGGTGCTCTCATGCATGCTTCAGTGTTGCTTGCCTCTTAGGCACGCATATAAGTAATTTAGCTCGTCTGATATCCTCGTGTCACTGGGCAGCTCACGGCTGGGCTTCCTTTTTGTAGTCCGTAATAGTTTGCAAGCCCTGCCACATCCGATGAACGTCATAGCCGGTATAGTAGGATTCAGTCTTAGTCCTGTATTGACGCTTTGCCTGTTTGATGGTTCGTCGGAAGGCATAGCGGGATTTTTTATAAGCGTACAGGTTAGAGTCCTGCTCTTTGAAAGCGGCAGCTCTATCCTTTAGCTAAGTGCGGATGTTGCCTGTAATCCATGGCTTCTGGTTGGGGTATGTACGTACGGTCATTGTGGGGATGACATCATTGATGCACTTGATGATGAAGCCGGTGACTGATGTGGTATACAGACAATAAAAGCTCTTACAATATTTGATGATTACATTTCTCTGAAACAGGCAATAGGCTACGTGTGCACCACTAAATCCGAACAGTAGGCTAAGTTATGAGTGGGAAAGTTACCAAATTATTAGGGTGAGGCACATGGGCTACTAACAGCTTACTACACAACATACACTTAGTATTACTTTTTTAACTACAGTATACATATCTCCCTGGCATACTACATCATTTATGCAGCAGTATACAAGACATTTTGTTGTGCTGTGCTCACTTGAACAGGAAGGTAGCGTGGCGGTCTTTGTGGACAAATTATTTCATCAAACTTTGTCATCAAAGTCTGGCATTCTATGGATTTATGGTGCTTTCAAGACAACTGGGAACTTGGAAAAACAAGGTTGAATCATGACATCAGTGATCTTCAGGTCGGAGCTCTAAAAAGAGGCCTGAGTTCCCGAGTTGGAATTCCGAGTTGGATGACCAGTCAAAATGTATTTTTCCAGTCGGAGCTCGTTTTCTTCAGAGTTCCCAGTTGTCTTGAACTGACTGAAGTCTGAGATTTCCAGTTGTTTTGAACGCAGCAGAAGTTATGCTGGATTGACAGCATGGCCAATGTATTCAACCTTTTCTGGCCCATGGTGTTGAATGTTTATCCTTTTAAGCTGTGAAAAGAGACCCTTAAACCCAGACTTGGACCACACACCCACATCCACTGAATAGCAGGCTAGTGATTGCTTTGCAACGCTTGCAGTTAGCCACTGATTCCTTCCAAACCCCTCATTGGTCAATTTGCGACTTCCAACTTGTTGTGTAATGTTTATGTCCAATGGCCGATGAGCACCGATGCGTTTTATCTGTCATTTCTCTTCATATCACAAGGATGGAAAATGATTTGAAGTTAGATTGTCGACATGATTCATGATGATGACTGCTAGCTTGCTAGCTAAGATTTTGAAAGTATGATGTTGATATGCTCAGTCCAATCAAAGCTCCGGTAGACATAATGTGATTTGATGTAATTTTATCTGTGGCCAATGACCTTGAACCTTCTTGGACTGGCACTTCTAATGTAACTCTATGGCAGCACCCAAGGGGCTTGAATTTTTGAGCTCTCCCTGTATATTTTGTGGTGTAGTAGTGTCCCCATGACTGACAGAACACCAACCCCTGTGCTCCGTATTTTCCATTGGCTGCCCCACCAACAGAAAGGCTGAAACACCAGCATTTTGGAGCTGCCTTACTCAAGAAAGCAAAAAACAGACCATGTTTGTATGCAGCTTTATTAACTCAATAAAACATGTTTTTTTACATTGTTTGCAAACTGATTTGTGACACGTATTAATGGCAAAATAACATGCAAAACAGGCAACAAAAAACCGAATGTTTTTCTTTTTTTTTTGCTAAACAGGTGGGGCTCTGAACTGCCCTGAATGACAGGTTGCCACTGGGCATAGGCAACAGATCTTGATGTGTTCTTTTAAACAATTTGAGCACCTTTCGTGGTTCTAAAAGGACAGCCCTGAATAAACTTTGATTTGATTGGCTTGAACACATGGTTACAATATACCCAATAGAATAAAATAAAACAGAGGGGTGAACTATCAATTTATATAGCCACATTTATTTGCATAGATTTAATCATCAAATCAATTGACCAAGTAGTGAACATAAATCATTACTATGTAGAATTGCAGGGAATTTGTTTTAAAATAGCCATAAAATCAAGATTTTAGTGTGGTATATTCATGCATCTCAATAAACTATAACCTCCAACTTGGCCCAGTTCACATTTCCAATTTCCCACCCAACAAAGCTAGAACGGGCCCTGCGTCTCAACCAATAGTCAATATACACTATATATACAAACGTATGTCAACACCCCTTAAAATGAGTGGATTCAGCTATTTCAGCCACCCCCGTTGCTGATAGGTGTATAAAATCGAGCACACAGCCATACAATCTCCATAGACAAACATTGGCAGTAGAAGAGCTCAGTGACTTTCAACGTGGCACCTTCATAAGTTGCTACTTTTCCAACAAGTCAAATTTCTGCCCTGTGGGAGCTACCCTGGTCAACTGTAAGTGCTGTTATTGTAAAGTGGAAACCTCTAGGAGCAACAATAGCTCAGCCGCGAAGTGGTAGACCACAGAAGCTCACAGAACGGGACCGCCAAGGGCTGAAGCATCGGTGGCAACACTGAGTACCAAGTTCCAAACTGCCTCTGGAAACAATGTCAGCACACTAACTGTTAGTCTGGAGTTTCATGAAATGGGTTTCCATGGCTGAGCAGCCGCCCACAAGCCTAAGATCACCATGAGCAATGCCAAGCGTCGGCTGGAGAGGTGTAAAGACGCCGCCATTGGACTCTGGAGCAGTGGAAACGTGTTCTCTAGAGTGATGAATCACGCTTCACCACCTGGCAGTCCGACGGACTAATCTGGGTTTGGCGGATGCCAGGAGAATGCTACCTGCCTGAATGCATAGTGCCAACTGTAAAGTTTGGTGGAGGAGGAATAATGGTGTGGGGCTGTTTTTCATGGTTCGGGCTAGGTCCCTTAGTTCCAGTGAAGGGAAATCTTAACGCTACAGCATACAATGACATTCTAGATGAGTCTGTGCTTCCAACTTTCTGGCAACAGTTTGGGGAAGGCCCTTTTTTGTTTCAGCATGACAATGCCCCTGTGCACAAAGTGAGGTCCATACAGAAATAGTTTGTCAAGATCGGTGTGGAGGAACTTGACTGGCCTGCACAGAGCCTTGATTTTAACCCCATCGATCACCTTTGGGATGAATTGGAATGCCGACTGCGAGCCAGGCCTAATCGCCCAACATCAGTGCCCGACCTCACTAATGCTTTTGTGGCTGAATTGAAGCAAGTCCCCGCAGCAATGTTCCAACATCTAGTGGAAAGCCTTCCCAGAAGAGTGGAGGCTGTTATAACAGCAAAGGGGAACCAATTTCACATGACTGTTGGTCACAGATACCTTAAAAAAAAATAAGGTAGGGCCTTGGATCAGAAAACCAGTCAGTATCTGGTGTGACCTCTATTTGCCTCATGCAACTTGACTTCTCCTTTTCAGTTGATCAGGTTGTTGATTGTGGCCTGTGGAATGTTGTCCCACTCCTCATCAATGGCGGTGCGAAGTTGCTGGATATTGGCAGAAACTGGAACATGCTGTTGTACATGTTGATCCAGAGCATCGCAAAAATGCTCAACGGTCAAAGTACCACCACCTGTTGCTGTTTTTTCTCTTCACTTGGCCCTAATACTCTTCCATAGATTACTGAGGGAACAATCAGAGCGGCTCCAAACTCCGTCAGACTCTCAGCTAGCTAACACTCCCTATGCAGATATGTTAACATCCCTGCCAATCAGGGTTGTTTTTTTGTATGTGTGTGTCAGAATACACTGAAAAGTTTATACATACACAGACATAAATACATATTTGTAGCTGAAAGCTGAGAATTGAATCTTTCTGGCAATATAAACATCAATAGAAGGTTCCTCCTTTGACACTGACAAATTGATTTGATCCGTGCATAACTGTCAAGCCCTGACCATAGAGAGCCCTTGGTTCTCTATGGTGTTTAGGTCAGAGCGTGACTAGGGGGTTGTTCTAGTCATTCTTTTTCTATGTTGGTGGTTTGTATGGTTCCCAATTAAAGGCGTCTGGTAATCGTTGCCTCTAATTGGGGATCATATTTAGGAAGCCCTTTCTCCCACCTGCATTTGTGGGATATTGTTTGTGTTAGTGTTTTGTGCACTAAGGCTTTCACGTTTGTAGTAGTTTATAGTTTTGTTTAAGTTTCACAATAATAAAAGATGTGGAACTCAAATCACGCTGCGCCTTGGTCCGACCTTTTCTACGAGCGTGACAATAACCTCTGTATACAGACTAAAATTATACTGTTTGCCATTGATCTCTTACAGGATTTATGAACCTAAGCTACACAACTAAAGCTGAACATAGAAGTCTGTCTTCTGTACTATTATTTTCAGAATCTATTTTAAGTGTGTTGAATAGTTTTACTCTACCCAGTCCCTGTCCCAGCTGTGTTTTCAATACCCATTACACTCGCTCTGTGATTTGTTTGATTATTGATTCTCTATTAACAACTTATTCCCCCCCAAAAAGCATTCATGCATGATTTCTTTTATGAGAACTATGCCAGGTGAAATGTCTCTTCAGTCAAATTCCTGAGAATATTTATTAAATCATAAAACACACAAAATACCATATTGTGAACAAATGGAATAACATTAGTTAAATGACAAAAAGTGTATGTACAGTAAATATCTATAGGCTACCACTGCAGCAGAAGCTATATGTGATGCCACCTACTGTTCTTAATCAATCTTGTTTTACAGAGAATGTAGACGTGTTATAAAGTAGTTATACAGACAGCATGTTCACTGACACAAACAGAACAAAATGCCGTTTGATTATTCATTTGACAGTCTGAGTGCTTCCTGTCCAGCTTGTCTTGGTGCAAGGGTTGATGGGCCTGCAGGATACTATAGTCAAGCACATTGAGACTGCGGAGGGAGGCACAGTCTAGTTCAATGTAAGCTACAAGCCAGGACTGCTGCTGATCTGTTAATACGTGAATGCCACTTAATTTCACTTTCTGTTCAAATTGTTGTGGTTAATTCGATCCAAAGATTAGGCAGAGACTAATTTAATGATATAATGGTGAATCTTTAATACAAGCAGCTGATAGGTAGATTCCTCTCTGATCTCAGTCAGGGAAGGAGCTGGAAGAGTAAATGGTTTCATATAGTGGGAGGTAATAAAACAATCACTGTTACACAACAGTTATTTTATAGAAACAACAGTTCCAGAACACAATGGCCTTGTGTTAGGGTGCAGGCATAACAGGAGTCTATGAAATGCATAGCGTCAAAGTCCAACACAGAACAGAGCTCACCCCAATTCTGAACACCACAATTCCCCCTTTGATGCTACGGGAAACATTAGCATCACCCTACATTATATACCCGAGCTGTTGTCAGACATTATTTAAAACCTTCTGGTTTCTGGGAAATTGGTATTTTACACAGAAAGGGGTGGTCTGAATGGAACTCCTGAAAGGTAACTAAATAATAATAATCTGGGGGAAAGGGAGGTTCATAGGGTTCGGGGTCATTTCGATGACAGTAGGCTTTATCGTCCCCAATAGGGCCATCTGGACACCCAATGAAGGTTGAAACGGTGACGAGGTCTGTCAGGTCATTTAAGTTAACTTCTGTGGTCATGACGATCTGGTGGGGAGGAGATACTGCTGTTTCACACAATCTCCTCACCAAGGTCGCCCGGCTTGAGAAAAGATAGCAAAAGGACTCCAACTAGTACCAGGAGACATTGCAGCAAAAGTTCCACAGGCTAGTTTTCACCCGTGCAAACACATCCCAACCCAACTTATCTTGCTTGTTTGCAATAGAAACCACCTGTTTGATAGTGGCAACTGACTCAGCATTCTTGACCCACCAATGCACAAACCCCTCCCTTATACAAGTTCAGCAGTTAATTATTCAATAGCAGCAGCATTACCCATTCTTTCTACATTTGCTAGTTCTCTAAAGGAATCAAGCACAGTTGTCATGCCATAATTGGGAATTAATGCAGAGAAAAACAGTTTTGCAGGGCCGGGAGAAAAGGGTGATTTGGGGATACTGGGATAGCACACACAACAGGAACAACATAAGCAGCATAGCAGGATCCTGACCATTTTGTAGGCAGATAATAGTAGGCTTTCCCCCCACACACATACATACATACAGTAGTTGTACTTACTGAGGAAGTAGGTTAAGCATTCCCAATGACGTTAGGGTTCCGATCCATTTCTCAACAGTAAGGGCAGTATTATGTTATTGTAGACAAAGGTTATACTTACAATGACATTCCCCTAACTGGAGACCGGTTCCATTTGCTATATAACACAAATAACCTGGGGAAGAGTAGGCCAGGGTGATGGGTTGCTTGGGCAGAGGTGGGATTATTAAAACCTTCTCATATAAAACACCTTATCCTTCACCCAATTAAGCTCTCGGTATGTAAGGTAACTGCTTTGGTCCACATTAATATTTCATAAACACCGAGGGGTATAGCTAGTAATGGCATAGTCTCAGCACTGTCTGGTAACCATCCACAACCCCAACAATCTGATACATTCTGTAGTACAGAGACATTACTAGCTAATTGTAAGAAAGTGTTTGACCCGGGGGAAACCCCATAACGTTCATGTCCTCTTCTTCTCTTCAGGTCTGCAGGGTCATCAGAGTCCAGGTCCAAGTCAGCGGGGTCATCTACTTCTGGGTTTAACCCTGTGGAAGCCGGGCCTCTTTGGAGCGGAGAGGTCAGGAGAGGATAAAGGAAGTTAACCCACCTCTGGCTCGAAATCTGCTACCACCCAGAGGATGCCCACAGCCACAACGTCTGCGACTCTCTTCTCTGTATACATCAATGATGTTGCTCTTGCTGCTGGTGATTCTCTGATCCACCTCTACGCAGACGACACGATTCTGTATACTTCTGGCCCCTCTTTGGACACTGTGTTAACTAACCTCCAGACGAGCTTCAATGCCATACAACTCTCCTTCCGTGGCCTCCAACTGCTCTTAAACGCAAGTAAAACTAAATGTATGCTATTCAATCGATCACTGCCCGCACCTGCTCGCCCGTCCAGCATCTCTACTCTGGACGACTCTGACTTAGAATATGTGGACAACTACAAATACCTAGGTGTCTGGTTAGACTGTAAACTCTCCTTCCAGACTCACATTAAGCATATCCAATCCAAAATTAAATCTAGAAGAATCGGCTTCCTATATCGCAAAAAGCATCCTTCACTCATGCTGCCAAACATACCCTCGTAAAACTGACCATCCTACCGATCCTCGACTTTGGTGATGTCATCTATAAAATAGCCTCCAACTCTCTACTCAACAAACTGGATGCAGTCTATCACAGTGCCATCCATTTTGTCACCAAAGCCCCATACACTACCCACCATTGCGACCTGTACGCTCTCGTTGGTTGGCCCTCGCTTCATACTCATCGCCAAACCCACTGGCTACAGGTTATCTACAAGTCTCTGCTAGGTAAAGCCCCGCCTTATCTCAGCTCACTGGTCACCATAGCAGCACCCACTCGTAGCACACGCTCCAGCAGGTATATCTCACTGGTCACCCCCAAAGCCAATTCCTCCTTTGGCTGCCTTTCCTTCCAGTTCTCTGCTGCCAATGACTGGAACGAACTGCAAAAATCTCTGAAGCTGGAGACTCATATCTCCCTCACTAGCTTTAAGCACCAGCTGTCAGAGCAGCTCACAGATCACTGCACCTGTACATAGCCCATCTGTAAACAGCCCATCTACCTACCTCATCCCCAAACTGTATTTATTTATTTATCTTGCTCCTTTGCACCTCAGTATCTACTTGCACATTCATCTTCTGCACATCTACCATTCCTGTGTTTAATTGCTATATTGTAATTACTTTCGCCACCATGGCCTATTTATTGCCTTAACTTACCTCATTTGCACTCACTGTATATAGACTTTTTGTTTTCTTTTGTTCTACTGTATTATTGACTGTATGGTTTGTTTATTCCATGTGTAACTCTGTGTTGTTGTATGCGTCGAATTGCTATGCTTTATGTTGGCCAGGTCGCAGTTGCAAATGAGAACTTGTTCTCAACTAGCCTACCTGGTTAAATAAATAAATACTTATGGTCAAAAATAAATACTTATCAGCGTTTACATATTGGTTTATAGTTAAATATAATGTCACTGATCTTTCTAGTGAGGGTGATAAGACCTCGTCAGAACAGAGGTCATTCAAAACCTTTAAGTGAGTCTGTTCTTTCCCTGTACTTCAGACGTATTGTTTTAAAACATGTTAAACATTATCTATACCAGGTTTACATTGGGTGTATCAGCACATTTCTCATCAGGAGAACTTAAATGTGTGCAACCAAAATTCAGACAATAGATACTTCAGAAAATGTCATTTGTGTGCCCTTTAAGGTATTTTGGTATTTTATTAGGATCCCCATTAGCTGTTGAAAAAGCATCAGCATCTCTTCCTGGGGTCCACACAGAACATGAAACATAGTCATTCTGTATTAAGTACATGTTTTACATATCGGGTTAGAAAGGTGCATCCTACTAAAACCAAATAGAAAACCCCACACAATAAATCAGACACAGTATTAACAGCACTAACAAATATTCCTAAGTATAGACGGTTGGGTTGTGTGTATGCAGGTGTGTGTGTGCGGTAAAACGTAGGGCAAAAACAAACAAATGGCCAGGCCTTACTTAATTTGCGAGCTCCCTTAACAGCCGGATCCAGGTACCTTTATACTTTATAGTACTGCAGAATTTCACTAACTGCTCTCCCAAGGCACCTGCTTCAGGAAACACTTCAAAGGAAGAAATACAGAATCATTTTTAAACTCAGCAGAAAACTTGGTAGTCGACATTCCATCAGTCTAGAAAGAGAAAATAAACATGTACTTAATTTTCACTATTCTACATCTTAATCAATCCTAAAAATGCAATTTTTGGTACTACTATGCCTATCTACCTCCCTCTCATTTTCAATCGAGCTCACTGCATTTTGGGGAGGAAGCCTCGATAAAAACATGCGTACATATAATCATACTGGAGACCCAGATGATACAGGGTCCCAATAAGTGAAATAGGCACCTTCTAAGTAAACAATCCCAGAGCCCCTTTCTTGTAATCTTATCATCTAGACCTGTTGAATTGACGTATGGCTTGTGTTCTGTACTTTCTGTCCCTGGGACATCAACTAGTCAAAATATGAAACCTGTTGTTTAACCAATCTGCTAGGGCCTTCAAAAAGTTGGTGCTGGTTTATCAGCTCTTTCATACTAAAAAATGGATTTGTATCTACTCACTTCAATTTTGGTGTTCCACGTAATACAGATTGTTTTTAGATGACGTTACCTTCTTACTTAAATCACTGGTGTTATTCAAACTATCGAATTGAGAAATAATTGGAATTGTCAAAAACGTATCCTTTCTATTATTTATACCTCTGTTCCAAATTTTTTCCACTGTGTCCCTTACAGCCTGTTTGAGTTCACTCACTGTTACTGGCTGCTTATCTATCCGGCCACAGGAAGCTTATGTTTAACCCAAACACCAGATGGCAGCCTCTAATTCAATATCAGTCCCAAGGCTCAATCCCTCTGTTCGCAATGTCAACCAAATGCTGTTCACACTCATATTTTTCATGTGACCTTGTAGTGAAACCGTAGCTCTTCAAATTACTAAAATATTGCATTAATAGAGTGCTATCTGAAAGCAACTAATAACATATTACCATTCACCATACTGTCAACACTCATTACATTTGATAGACCATGAATCTTTCCATTATCATTGTCTTTACCCTCACTAGTCTCCATGTCTGTTTCCTTCAACTAGGACCCTTCTACTCTTTCCAATAGGAAAATCCTCTCAATCACTACTACTAATACATACGGATCACTCTCAAACAATGTTCTGCAAAACAGATATGATTTCTTCTGTTCACCGGGATGCCACTTTCCCCTTTAACATTCTCCTTATTGGAAGGCATTGTTTGTATATTAGTCTACCCTAACAATATTATATTTATTATCAATTTCCGTTAGATATTCACTTTATTTTGAGAGTAATATTCAATGTGCCCAAATTATAAAATTCATCAGCCAATTCAGAAGGGAATAGATAAACTTTGGAGGGAGCTTGTTTTTCAAGGTAGCTCTCAGGACCAGAGGCAAGGATGGAAGAGTCAGGGATGCAAATCAATCCCAGAACAACAGCAAAGGACCTTGTGAAGATGCTGGAGGAAACAGGTACAAAAGTATCTATATCCACAGTAAAACGAGTCCTATATCGACATAACCTGGAAGGCCGCTCAGCAAGGAAGAAGCCACTGCTCCAAAACTGCCATACAAAAGTCAGACTATGGTTTGCAACTGCACATGGGGACAAAGATCGTACTTTATGGAGAAATGCAATCTGGTCTGATGAAACAAAAATAGAACTGTTTGGCCATAATGACCATCGTTATGTTTGGAGGGAAAAGGGGGAGGCTTGCAAGCCGAAGAACACCATCCCAACCGTGAAGCACGGGGGTAGCAGCATCATGTTGTGGGGTGCTTTGCTGCAGGAGGGACTGGTGCACTTCACAAAATAGATGGCATCATGAGGGAGGAAAATGATGTGGCTATATTGAAGCGACATCTCAAGACATCAGTCAGGAAGTTAAAGCTTGGTCGCAAATGGGTCTTCCAAATGGACAATGACCCCAAGCATACTTCCAAAGTTGTGGCAAAATGGCTTAAGGACAACAAATTCATGGTATTGGAGTGGCCATCACAAAGCCTTGACCTCAATCCCATAGCAAATTTGTGGGCAGAACCGAAAAAGCGTGTGCGAGCAAGGAGGCCTACAAACCTGACTCATTTACACCAGCTCTGTCAGGAGGAATGGGCCAAAATTCACCCAACTTATTGTGGGAAGCTTGTGGAAGGCTACCTGAAACGTTTGACCCAAATTAAACAATTTAAAGGCAATGCTACCAAATACTAATTAAGTGTATGTAAACTTCTGATCCACTGGGAATGTGATGAAAGAAATAAAAGCTGAAATAAATAATTCTCTCTACTATTATTCTGACCTTTCACATTCTTAAAATAAAGTGGTCATCCTAACTGACCTAAGACAGGGAATTTTTACTTGGATTAAATGTCAGGAATTGTGAAAAACTGAGTTTAAATGTATTTGGCTAAGGTGTATGTAAACTTCCGACTTCAACTGTGGACAAGTGTGTACCTTTCCAAATCATGTCCAATCAATTGAATTTACCACAGGTGGACTCCAATCAAGTTGTAGAAACATCTCAAGGATGATCAATGGCAACAGGATACACCTGAGCTCAATTGTGTGTCTCATAGCAAACGGTCTGAATACTTATGTAAATAAGGTATGTTTTTAAAAAATTTGTATAAATTAGCAAAAAATTATAAAAACCGGTTTTCTCTTTGTCACTATGGGTATTGTGTGTAGATTGCTGAAGATTTGTTTTATTTAATCCATTTTATAGTAAGGCTATAACGTAACAAAATGTTCAAAAAGTCAATGGGTCTGAATACACTGTATTGATTATATTTGTATTTAATTGTAGGGAATCCAATTCCTACTTGCAGGCCTGATAATATACTGTTCCAATAGTATTTTTCAAGTCATTGTAGGTAAACCCATCCCTACCCATCAGTTCTAGCAAATTTCTATCAACATGTTAAATGTGCAACCAGAGGGAAACAAATTCTAGATCACCTCTTCTCCACACACAGAGACGCGTACAAAGCCCTCACCCTCCATTTGGGGAATCCGACCACAACTCTATCCTCCCGATTCCTGCTTACAAGCAAAAATTAAAGCAGGAAGCACTCTGTCTATAAAAAAGTGGTCAGATGAAGCAGATGCTAAACTACAGGACTGTTTTGCTATCACAGACTGGAACATGTTCCGGGATTCTTCCGATGGCATTGAGGAGTACACCACATCAGTCACTGGCTTTATCAATAAGTGCATCGAGGACGTCGTCCCCACAGTGACTGTACGTACATATCTCAACCAGAAGCCATGGATTACAGGCAACATTCTCACTGAGCTAAAGGGCAGAGCTGCCGCTTTCAAGGTGCGGGACTATCCCGGAAGCTTACAAGAAATCCTGCTATGCCCTGCGACGAACCATCAAACAGGCAAAGCGTCAATACAGGGCTAAGATTGAATCATACTACACCAGCTCCGACGCTCGTCTTATGTGGCAGGGCTTGCAAACTATTACAGACTACAAAGAGAAGGACAGCCGCGAGCTGCCCAGTGACGTGAGCCTACCAGATGAGCTAAATCACTTCTATGCTCGCTTTGAGGCAAGCAACACTGAGGCATGCATGAGAGCATCAGCTGTTCTGGACGACTGTGTGATCACGCTCTCTGTAGCCGACGTGAGTAAGACCTTTAAACAGGTCAACATACACAAGGCTGTGGGGCCAGACAGATTACCAGGATGTGTGCTCCGGGCATGTGCTGACCAACTGGCAGGTGTCTTCACTGACATTTTCAACATGTCCTTGATTGAGTCTGTAATACTAACATGTTTCAGGCAGAACACCATAGTCCCTGTGCCCAAGAACACAAAGGCAACCTGCCTAAATGACTACAGAACCGTAGCACTCATGTCCGTAGCCATGAAGTGCTTTGAAAGGCTGGTAATGGCTCACATCAACACCATTATCCCAGAAACCCTAGACCCACTCCAATTTGCATACCGCCCAAACAGATCCACAGATGATGCAAACTCTATTGCACTCCACACTGCCCTTTCCCACCTGGACTAAAGGAACTCTTATGTAAGAATGCTATACATTGACTACAGCTCAGCGTTCAACACCATAGTGCCCTCAAAGCTCATCACTAAGCTAAGGATCCTGGGACTAAACACCTCCCTCTGCAACTGGATCCTGGACTTCCTGACGGGTCACCCCCAGGTGGTAAGGGTAGGCAACAACACATCTGCCACGCTGATCCTGAACACTGGAGCACCGCATGGGTGCGTGCTCAGTCCCCTCCTGTACTCCCTAATCACACACGACTGCATGGCCAGGCACGACTCCAACACCATCATTAAGTTTGCAGACGACACAACAGTGGTAGGCCTGATTACCGACAACGACGAGACAGCCTATAGGGAGGAGGTCAGAGACCTGGCCAGGTGGTGCCAGAATAACAACCTATCCCTCAACGTAACCAAGACTAAGGAGATGATTGTGGACTACAGGAAAAGGAGGACAGAGTACACCCCCATTCTCATCGACGGGGCTGTAGTGGAGCAGGTTGAGAGCTTCAGGTTCCTTGGTGTCCACATCACTAACAAACTAGAATGGTCCAAACACACCACGACAGTTGTGAAGAGGGCACGACAACGCCCATTCCCCCTCAGGAAACTAAAAAGATTTGTCATGTGTCCTGAGATCCTCAAAAGGTTCTACAGCTGCAACATTGAGAGCATCCTGATTGGTTGCATCACTGCCTGGTACGGCAATTTCTCGGCCTCCGACCGCAAGGCACTTCAGAGGGTAGTGCATACGGCCCAGTACATCACTGGGGCTAAGCTGCCTGCCATCCAGGACCTCTACACCAGGCGGTGTCAGAGGAAGGCCCTAAAAATGTTCAAAGACCCCAGCCACCCTAGTCAGACTGTTCTTTCTACTACCGCATGGCAAGCAGTACCGGAGTGCCAAGTCTAGGACAAAAAGGCTTCAACAGTTTTACCCCCAAGCCATAAGACTCCTGAACAGGTAATCAAATGGCTACCCGGACTATTTGGATTGTGTGCCCCCCCCCCCATCCAACCCCTCTTTTACACTGCTGCTACTCTCTGTTTATCATATATGCACAGTCACTTTAACTGTACATATGTGCATACTACCTCAATTGGCCCGACCAACCAGTGCTCCCGCACATTGGCTAACCGAGCTATCTGCATTGTGTCCCGCCACCCACCACCCGCCAACCCCTCTTTACGCTACTGCTACTCTCTGTTCATCATATATGCATAGTCACTTTAACCATATCTACATGTACATACTACCTCAATCAGCCTGACTAACCGGTGTCTGTATGTAGCCTCGCTACTGTATATAGCCTCGCTACTGTTTTTCACTGCCTTTTTACGGTTGTTTTTATTTCTTTACTTACTTTAGTTCACCTAATACCTTTTTTTGCACTATTGGTTAGAGCCTGCATATCACTGTAAGGTCTTCACCTGTTGTATTTGGCGCACGTGACAAATAAAACTTTGATTTGATTTGACTATTGGAGACACTTAATGTATATCAGTTTCGTTAGATTTACTCTCTGAAACAATTTTCTTAGATCCTCTGAACCTATTACCTTAGGTTCTCTAAATCAGTTTTACAGTGCTCCCATTGATCAGTGTTAACTCTGGATCCATTTCCTTAGGTTCTACTCTGAATACATTTCCTTGGATCCTCTTAACCAATTTCCTTAGGTTATACTGTTCACTGGCCAGATTCATTATTTATAGGGAAATAGTTCTGCCAAATTGAACCCCAAAATGTCATGGATTTCATGGAAGAGATCTTTTAACATTAAGGCTTGGCTAGAAAACAGTCGTTCACAGAGATTTTTTAATAAGGTCTCTTACCTTTTTTTGTGGCCAGAGGGTTGTCTGGTTCCAAGCCAAGAGAAATTGATCAAAAAAATCAGGTCGCTCTCATCCGGGTTATGGCACCAAATGTAGTGGAAAATTCCATTCAAAGATTAGGCAGAGACTAATTTAATTATATAATGGTGAATCTTTACTACAAGCAGCTGATAGGTAGATTCCTCTCTGATCTAAGTCAGGGAAGGAGCTGGAAGAGTAAATGGTTTCATATAGTGGGAGGTGATAAAACAATCACTGTTACACAACAGTTATTTTATAGTAACAGTTCCAGAACACAATGGCCTTGTGTTAGGGTGCAGGCATAACAGGAGTCTATGAACATAACATCACAGGCCAACACAGAACAGAGCATAACCCTTGAGAAGTTACAACAGCTCACCCCAATTCTGTCACAACAAAGTCCTAATAGACAAGGAAACAACACAATACAAATAAATATGAATGTATCCATTCCCTCAGGTGCTGGCAGATATAGGGCATACCAAATAAGGAAAAACTCCTGGTATGTACAGTGCAAGTACTGTAAGGTGTACTTTTCTCAGAGGTGGGTCAATGCCGTAAGTTCCAATGGCAATTAAATGTATTCTGAGTGGCAGTTTAAAGTGTGTATAATGTTGTGTAGTCTATAGTTTTCCTTACAGATGCTGGTGTGTTGCTGCTGGTCTGTTGGGCAGCATGGAGGCCCTCTTTCATCAGACAGGGGAGGCTGTAGAAGTCATGTTCCTGGTTGATCTCAAACAGTCCTAGCATCCTCCTGTACCTCCTCAGACCCCACCAATGCCTCCACCTGGCTGTCCCAGAGTGAGGCAGGCCCCTCCTCTTCTCCATCTGACGCACACACAAACTCACCTCACAGTCACCACAAAGGAAACACACAAACCAAGACACAGCAAACACAGGTGGATCTACACTCAGTGTACAAAACATTATGAACACCTGCTCTTTCCATGACAGACTGACCAGGTGAAAGCTATGATCCCTTATTGATGTCACTTGTTAAATCCACTTCAAATCAGTGTAGATAATGGGGAGGAGAGGGGGGAGAAGGATTTTTAAGTGGAGACAATTGACACATGGATTGTGTATGTGTGCCGTTCAGAGGGTGAATGGGCAAGACAAAATATTTAAGTGCCTTTGAACGGGGTACGGAAGTAGGTGCCAGACGCAGCGGTTTGCTGAGTTTTTCACGATCAACAGTTTCTTGTGTGTATCAAGAATGGTTCACCACCCAAAGGACATCCAGCCAACTTGACACAGCTGTGGGAAGCATTGCAGTCAACATGGGCCAGCAATTATATTCATTACACTCAGACATGGCTAACTGTTGTAACTGACATAAAAGCTGATAGCCACCCACTAGGCAGAAACTGGTTGAATCAACATTGTTTCCACATAATTTCAACAAAAAATATTTTAATGACATTGAATCAACAAGGAAAACTTACAGGATTTGCAAAAAGTCATCAACGCAATGGAATTACATCTTTTTTCACCTATCTTTCAACCTAAATCCAATGTCATTGTGACATTTTTAGTTGATTTCACTTTGAATTCCCGACATCTAGGGGGCAGTAATTTCACGGCTGGATAAAAAACGTACCCGATTTAATCTGATTATTAGTCCTGCCCAGAAACTGGAATATGCATATAATTATTAGCTTTGGAGAGAAAACACTCCAAAGTTTCTGAAACTGTTTGAATGGTGTCTGTGAGTATAACAGAACTCCTATGGCAGGCAAAAACCTGAGATGCTTCTGTTCAGGAAGTACCCTGTCTGAACATTTCTTGCCCTTCTTGATTCTCTCTATCGTTTACAAAGGATCTCTGCTCTTACGTGACACTTCTCACGTCAACAATGGAGTCTCACAGCCCGGGAAAAACAGGAATGATGTCATTCAAAGCCCTGGCTGAAGCACACGAGAGCAAAAGCTGAGTGGTCAGTCAATGGACTAAGCCTTAGGCGCGTGACACGCCCCGCCCCCGGCTTTCGGTTTTTTCCTCAGTTTACAGACAGGCAGATTCCCGGTCGGAATATTATCGCTTCTCTACGAGATAAATTGCATAAATATTGGTTTTAAACAGCGGTTGACATGCTTCGAAGTACGGTAATGGAATATTTCGAAATTTTTTGTCATATTTTGCGTCATGCTCGTGGCCGAGATTTAGCGTTGGGATAGTGTCTAGAACGCACGAACAAAACGTCGCTGTTTGGATATAACGATGGATTATTTGGGACCAAACCTACATTTGTTATTGAAGTAGAAGTCCTGGCAGTGTATTCTGATGAAGAACAAGCAAGGTAAGAACATTTTTCTTATAGGAAATGTGATTTTGGTGAAGGCTACACTGGGTGGGTGTCTAAATAGCTAGCCCTGTAACGCCGGGCTATGTACTTACATTATTGCAAAATGTGCTTCATCCGAAAAGCTATTTTAAAATCGGACATATCGAGTGCATAGAGGAGTTCTGTATCTATAATTCTTAAAATAATTGTTATGCTTTTTGTGAACGTTTATCGTGAGTAATTTAGTAAAATCACCGGAAGTGTTCGGTGGGAATGCTAGTTCTGAACGTCACATGCTAATGTAAAAAGCTGGTTTTTGATATAAATATGAACTTGATTGAACAGACATGCATGTATTGTATAACACAATGTCCTAGGTGTGTCATCTGATGAAGATCATCAAAGGTTAGTGCTGCATTTAGATATGGTTTGGGTTTATGTGACATGATATGCTAGCTTGAAAAATGGCTGTGTGATTATTCCTGGCTGGGTACTCTGCTGACATAATCTAATGTTTTGCTTTCGCTGTAAAGCCTTTTTGAAATCGGACAGTTTGGTTAGATAAAGGAGAGTCTTGTCTTTAAATAGCTGTAACATAGTCATATGTTTGAAAAGTGTAAGTTTTCGGATTTAGAGGAGTTTGAATTTCGCGCCCCGCCCATCATTGGATATTGGAGCAGACGTTCCGCTAGCGGAACGTGTAGATGTAAGAGGTTAATTGACAACTCAAGCAAATGTAAATCAAAAATAGATGTTGAACTGACATCTGTGCCCAGTGGGCACCTGCTCTCCGAGCAATTCTGTTCTGCGCAGGGTCCTAAAGCCTGCCAGCTGATACGCTAAACAACCGTTGCATTTTAAATCGGGATTGGAATGATTTTAGTGTACGTTTTTGTTGCCGAGTTAAATGTTTTGGTCTTGAGCTAGTGTATGGTGACTGCCATACCCAACTGACGCCCCTAGAGGTGCACCCAACCCTAACGGTTTCATGGGAGAAGCAGATCCTCCGGAACCACATCCTGGACCTGAAAAGATGTCTGAACAGCATGTAGCAGCACAAAAAACTAAATCATGTTGCTTTCCTCTCTCTGTGTTTCATAATTTTCTTTCAATTCACAAGAGGCTGAATGTATCTCACCAGAGAAAGCATCCGAGTGAGCGAAACAGCACCCCTCTGTCTCTGTACATGTAACCCATCTTTCTTTCTTTTTCTTACCTTTATTTAACTAGGCAAGTCAGTTAAGAACAAATTCTTACTGCCAATGATGCCTACCAGAAGGCAAAAGGCCTCCTGCAGGGATGGGGGCTGGGATTAAAAATACAAAATAAAATAAAAATAGGACAAAATACATATCAGGACAAGAGAGACACCACAACACTACATAAAGAGAGACCTAAGACGACAACATAGCATGGCAGCAACACATGAAAATGCAGCATGGTACTGTAGCAACATAGCATGACAACAACATGGTAGCAACACAACATGGTAGCAGCACAAAACATGGATGATTTCTGATGCTGTCTGGTAAAAAAGAGTATAATATTGTTGCCGCCCGTACTATTGAATGCAAGGGAAGTCAGCAAGCATTTGGCCTCCCTTGATAAAAAAAACTACAATAAAATCCAATCCGCCTTCAGCTAAACTGAGTGAGCTCAACTGTGAATGGTCCTGGCTCACCAAAAAAAAGTGTCAAGGGAAGCCAGTTTGTATTTGGCTTCACTCCAATCACATCACATCGAGCCAGACGCTTTTGACAGTCATTTTTTTTTTAGTTGATGCATCTCGTTGTGTTGTTGTCCTCAGGTGGCTAGCTAGCTAGCTAGCTAAAGTTGGCCCTTTCATAAATTATCTATAGATGGAGATAGGGGTTTGGACTTCTAGTTTTACTTAATTCCATCATGGTGGCCCACTCATTAGGCTGGGTTAGGTGGCCACCCATGGCAGCAGATTGACGAGGGAGGCATTTTCTGAGCTAAACTGCCCAAGACACACATCCAACAACACATAAAACCTCACCTAATTCTGCCAAAAAATTATGAAAATTTCTCTCATCCAGGGGCATATGGGCTTTTTAGGGGAGGATGCCGCCCTTTGATAAGCAGTGCCCACTTTGTCAAAGGCAGGGGTGCAAAATATTTAGCTTGTCCATTCCCAGCACGCCTCTCCAGCATGCTGTTGGAGACTCATCTCTGTAGCGTTCCAACAATGTTCTGTCAAACAAATAATGTAACATAAATCATGTAGCAGATATAGGATATGGTAGAAAGAGTAGGTGGCCTTTCTGTAGCTTACAAGCAGGAGATAAAATGTATAACAATGTAATGAGACACTTTTTACATCATGCAGGTTTCTCCCATCAAATAGCCTAACCTGGATGGTGCTCAATCAAATTAAAAAATGAGCTGTCATGTTAACAAACAACATATCCTAAAAAGAGGACAGGTCAAAGTAAAATGGACAATTACAAATGTTGTCCAGGAGTTTCACCCCATTGTCATGATCAGTGGTTCAAATCAAATCAAATTTAATTTGTCACACGGCGAAGCTTGGCCCAAGTGATGTACTGGGCTGTACGCACTATCCTCTGTAGCGCCATAACGGTCGGATGCCAAGCAGTTCCCATACCAGGTGGTGATGCAACCGGTCAGGATGCTCTCGATGGTGCAGCTGGAGAACGTTTTGAGGATCTGGGGATCAATGACAACATTTTACAGGGGAAAAAGTGTTGTCGTAACCAAAATGTAGTAACCAAAAAAGTTAAACAAATCCAAATATATTTTAGATTCTTAAAAGTAACCACCCTTTGCCTTGATGACAGCTTTGCACACTTGACATTCTCTCAACCAGCTTCACCTGTAATGCTTTTCCAACAGTCTTGAAGGAGTTCCCACATATGCTGAGCACTTGTTGGCTGCTTTTCCTTCACTCTGCGGTCCAACTAATGCCAAACCATCTCAATTGTTGAGTCCTGGTCATCTGATGCAGCACTCTATCACTCTCCTTCTTGGTAAAATAGCCCTTAGACAGCCTGAAGGTGTGTTGGGTCATTGTCGTGATGAAAAACATATTAGTCTCACTAAGCGCAAACCAGATGGTATGGCGTATTGCTGCAGAATGCTGTGGTAGCCATGCTGGTTAAGTGTGCCTTGAATTCTAAATAAATCACTGACAGTGTCACCAGCAAAGCACCCCCACACCTCCTCCTCCATGGTGGGAATCACACAAGCGGGGATCATCCGTTCACCTACTCTGCGTCTTACAAAGACACAGCGGTTGGAACCATACATTTCAAATTTGGACTCATCAGACAAAAAAAGGACAGATTTCCTCTGGTCTAATGTCCATTGCTTGTGTTTTTCTTTGCAGCAATTCGACCATGAAGGCCTGATTCACGCAGTCTCCTCTGAACAGTTGAGATGTGTCTGTTACTTGAACTCTGTGAAGCATTTATTTGGACTGCAATTTCTGAGGCTGGTAACTCTAACTTATTCTCTGCAGCAGAGGTAACTCTGGGTCTTCCTTTCCAATGAGACCCAGTTTCATCATAGCACTTGATGGTTTTTGTGACTGCACTTGAAGAAACTTTCAAAGTTCTTGAAATGTTCCGCATTGACTGTCCTTCATGTCTTAAAGTAATGATGGACTGTCATTTCTCTTTGCTTATTTGAGCTGTTCTTGCCATAATATGGACTTGGTCTTATACCAAATAGGGCTCTCTTCTGTATACCAACCCTACCTTGTCACAACAACTGATTGGGTCAAACGCATTAAGAAGGAAATTATTTCCACAAATTAACTTCTGACAAGGCACACCTGTTAATTGAAATGCATTCCAGGTGACTACCTCATGAAGCTGGTTGAGAGAATGCCAAGAGTGTGCAAAGCTGTCAAGGCAAAGGGTGACTACTTTGAAGAATCTCAAATATAAAATATATTTTGATTTGTTTAACTATTTTTTTGGTTACTACATGATTCCATATGTGTTATTTCATAGTGTTGATTTCTTCACTATTATTGTAATATGTAGAAAATAGTGAAAATAAAGAAAAACCCTTGAATGAGTAGGTGTGTCCATACTTTTGACTGGTAGTGTGTGTGTGTGTGTATATATATTTTGTACTTTCTCCCCAATTTCGTGACGTCCAATTGGTAGTTACAGTCTTGTCCCATTGCTGCAACTCCCGTACGGACTCTGGAGAGGCGACGGTCGAGAGCCATGCGTCCTACGAAACGCGACCATGCCAAGCCGCACTGCTTCTTGACACACTGCTCGTTTAACCCAGAAGCACCAATGTGTCGGAGGAAGAGATGGCGCTGAAGAACATGGCTGATGTTTTTCATTCTCCCAATTGTGCAATTTTGTAAATTTCTTTGCATTTTGTGTAACTTGTGTACATAATGTTGCTGCTACCGTCTTTATTTTCGAAAATAACTTCTGGATATCAGACTGGAAGAAACTTTTTCCTTTAACAAATCCGACGAGAAGGATATCCTGCTTCACTGGAACAGGCCCAGATCCACGCCTTTTGCGTGAAGAAAAGACGCCGGAAAAGGGAACGCAGATCGGGGATCCTTCTGAGAAGCCAGAGACGAGTGACTAAACTTCCAATGCCTTCCATTCTACTTGCTAAAGCGCAATCTTTAGAAAATAAAATGTATGACCTATTATTAATATTATCCTACCAACGGGACATTAAAAACTAACATGTTATGTTTCACCGAGACGTGGCTGAACGAAGAAATGGACAATATAGAGCTGGTGGGATTTTCCATGCACTGGCAAAACAGAGTTGAAGTCGGAAGTTTACATACACCTTAGCCAAATACATTTAAACTCAGTTTTTCACAATTCCTGACATTTAATCCCAGTAAAAATTCAGTTTTAGGTCAATTAGGATCACCGCTTTATTTTAAGAATGTGAAATGTCAGAATAGAGAGAATCATTTTTCAGCTTTTATTTCTTACATCACATTCCCAGTGGGACAGAAGTTAATTAGTATTTGGTAGCATTGCCTTTAAATTGTTTAACTTGGGTCAAACGTTTCGGGTAGGCTTCCACAAACTTCCCACAATAAGTTGGGTGAATTTTGGCCCTTTCCTCCTGACAGAGCTGGTGTAACTGACTCAGGCTTGTAGGCCTCCTTGCACTGAGTTTGAAGGTAGGCCTTGAAATGCTTCCACAGGTACACCTCCAATTGACTCAAATGATGTCAATTCACCTATCAGAAGCTTCTAAATGACATCATTTTCTGGAATATTCCAAGCTGTTTAAAAGGCACAGTCAACTTAATGTATGAAAACTTCTGACCCACTGGAATTGTGATACAGTGAATTATCTGTCTGTCAACAATTGTTGGAAAAATTACTTGTGTCATGCGCAAAGTAGATATCCTAAACAGACTTGCCAAAACTATAGTTTGGTTACAAGAAATTTGTGAAGTGGTTGAAAAACGAGTTTTAATGACTCCAACCTAAGTGTATGTAAACTTCCGACTTCAACTGTACGTCTGGTAAGACGAGGGGTGGGGGTGTGTGTCTTTTTGTGAATAACAGCTGGTGCACGATGTCTAATATTAAAATAAGTCCCGAGGTATTGCTCGCCTTAGGTAGAGTACCTTATGATAAGTTTAATGCAGTCAAACTTCAATCAGTTTTACAACATTTTTACCAGCATGTCACATGTGCATCCAGGGGGGGGGGGGGGGAATCCTAGACCACCTTTACTCCACACACAGAGATGCATATAAAGCTCTCCCCCTCCCTCCATATGGCAAATCTGACAATTCCATCCTCCTGATTCCTGCTTACAAGCAAAAACTAAAAGCAGGAAGTACCAGTGACTCGCTCAATACGGAAGTGGTCAGATGACACGGATGCTACGCTACAGGACTGTTATACTAGCACAGACTGGAATATGTTCCGGGATTCATCCAATGGCATTGAGGAATACACCACCTCATTGATGAAGCCGATGACAAAGTGCATCAATGACGTCATCCCCACAGTGACTGTACGTACATATCCCAACCAGAAGCCATGGATTACAGGCAACAATCGCATTGAGCTAAAGGCTAGAGCTGCCGCTTTCAAGGAGCAGGAGACTAATCCGGACGCTTATAAAATATCCCGTTATGCCCTCAGACGAACCATCAAACAAGTATTGCGTCAATACAGGATTAAGATTGAATCCTACTACACCGGCTCTGACGCTAGTCGGATGTGGCAGGGCTTGAAAACTATTACGGACTACATAGGGAAACCCAGACGCGAGCTGCCCAGTGACGCGAGCCTACCAGACGAGCTAAATGTCTTTTATGCTCGCTTCGAGGCAAGCAACACTGAAGCATGCACGAGAGCACCAGCTGTTCTGGATGACTTTGTGATAACACTCTCGGTAGTCGATGTGAACAAAACCTTTAAAACAGGTCAACATTCACAAAGCCGCTGGGCCAGACGGATTACCAGGACGTGTACTCAAAGCCTACGCGGACCAACTGTCAAGTGTCTTCACTGACATTTTCAACCTCTCCCTGACCGAGTCTGTAATACCTACATGTTTCAAGCAGACCACCATAGTCCCTGTGCCCAAGGAAGCTAAGGTAATATGCCCAAATGATTACCGCCCCGTGGCACTCACGTCAGTAGCAATGAAGTGCTTTGAAAGACTGGTCATGGCTCACATCAACAGCATCCTCCCGGACACCCAAGACCCACTCCAATTCGCATACCGCCCCAACAGATCACCGACAACAATGAGACGGCCTATAGGGAGGAGGTCAGAGAACTGGCAGTGTAGTGCCTGGATAACAACCTCTCCCTCAATGTGAGCAAGACAAAGTAGCTCATCGTGGACTACAGGAAAAGGCAGGCTGAACAGGCCCCCATTAACATCGACGGGGTTGTAGTGGAGCGGGTCGAGAGTTTCAAGTTCCTTGGTGTCCACATCACCAACGAACTATCATGGTCCAAATATACCAAGACAATCGTGAAGAAGGCACAACAAAACCTTTTCCCAGATCCTCAAAACCTTCTACAGCTGCACCATCAAAAGCATCCTGACTGGTTGCATCACCAACCATGTATGGCAATTGCTTGGCATCTGACCTTAACGCGCTACAGAGGGTAGTGCGAACGGCCCAGTACATCACTGGGGCCAAGCTTCCTGCCATCCAGGACCTATATAACAGGCGGTGTCAGAGGAAAGCCCATAAAATTGTCAGAGACTCTAGTCACCCAAGTTATAGACTGTGTTCTCTGCTACTGCACGGCAAGCGGTACCGGAGCGTCAAGTCTAGGTCCAAGAGGCTTCTAAACAGCTTCTACCCCCAAGCCATTAGACTGCTGAACAATTCATAAAAATCGCCACCGGACAATTTACATTGACGATGTAATGCCTTAAACCGCTATGCCACTCGGGAGACCGAATATATATTCATACTCACCCTCGGGCGAATTTATGTATTCGGAGCTAGATTCCACAAATCCTGGTCTTGGCTCAGAAAGTTTAGTACACTAAACTTTCTTGTGCCATTATCCTCCCGTAGCCTAGCACATTTTCCAAATGAGCTAACACTGAAAAGTCTCTCATTGAAGACAAGGAGCAGTGAGCTGAGTAGGCTACCCCTTCCTCTGTCTCGTAGCCGCGTAATGTAGATTAGAACTCTTTCAAGGCATGTCTGTCACGCGACATTTTTGGGCTGCACGCAGCCTCAGTGTGCTCATTGTCTAGGTAGCTAGATGGACTGGCTAGTTAGACTGGAAAAGTTAGTTTTTAGCTTGCTATGCTAGCATCACAGAGCACTTGACAAATTAGCTTGCTAGCTAACAACGAATCCTCGCTGAGCAATGACTCCTACTTGTATGAGGGGCAATGCACTTCCGTGAGAACAAGTTTACCATCCAGATGCATGTCTGGGTACCCTGCTTAGCTTTGAAAATAAGCTGTGTTGGTTTTAGCTGAGCTATAATGTAAACACCTTTAGACATTGATCAGCTTCCAAACTCATTTGCGTAGACTACCTAAATAACATTGAATAGTTGATGGCATGATGTTGAAACAATAACGTTGATTCAAACATACCATTTTACTATCAACATTGAAACAATGTCTAATCAAATATGAAATTCAACATCATTTCAACCATCCAAAATACAGTATATTGAATATAGGATGAAAAATATGCTTTTTAAACGCAATTTCAACATATACATAGTTCTAATGATTATGTTGAAATTAGATTGATGTAACAACCTTTTAGTCAGATTTTCATTGTATTTAAATTGAGACTTTACCCTAATTTCAATATTTACAACGCTGGTTGAAATGAGATTTAAAATGTAAAAAAAAAACACGTGTGCTCAACAGGAAGTCTGTCTTCTGCACTATTATTTTCACAATCCATTTGAAATTTGTGGAATAGTTTTAATCTATCCAGTCCCTGTCTCAGCTGTGTTTTCAATACCCCCATACACTAGCCTACTCTGTCTGGCTTTGCCTCCCTCCATCCAGTTGAAAAGTGTAACGCTGCAACTGCTCATTATATGGGGGAAGGATTCAACGTATATCTATGTATGGGGGGGGGGGTCAATGTAATACATAATACAGGAGTAGTCTAAAACAAATTGTGTGCATGGGTTTGTGTGTGTGGTGTCATTGGTCATTTATGTGGTCTGGGAGCAGAGTGAGCTTTGTGAACCGCCTGGAATGTGTCAGCAGTTGGGCTCTAATGAGTTTATCAGTGACATTGTGCTGCTACATTACAAACGGTTTCCTTAATGAACCTTCCTAAACAGACAACTAGCTCGAGGTCTACGCTTCAATAAGATGAGGTTTCAAACGGTTCTCTTTACTTTATCCATCTGCTTTGGTGCCATTTCATCGTCTCCCTCCATGACCAACCCTCCGCCTCCGCCCTCGGACTTGAAGAAGAGAAAGACAGGCTGTTTAAAAATAAGTAACTGTAGATGCATCATGAAGGACGGCTCAGGGGTGATAAACCTGGTAGCCATGGCGGATTCAGACGGATTCTTGGTACCCCTAAAGCCTGTGCCATCGGAGAACGCGCCACCAAATGCAGAAATTCTCCTCTCCTTCAGCCCCTGTCAACCGTTCTCTGAGCCAGAGGAGCTCGCAGGGACAGACTGCACAGACGTGGCTGCCTGTCTGACAGTCCGGTATGTACTTTTTTGTTGAAATCTTAATTGCTAAACAAAATACACAAGTATTGGCAGTCTTTTGTGTTGGTCAATATTACATTCTGTGAAGCATCAATATAGGCCTAAGTATTTACAAAGGACCCCAAAGATTAATCACTTATTCATTTACTGAGCAGGTTTTACAGAAATAGCAGATACATCAGTCATTACATAAACTATGGGAGACATGAGGGCAACGAATTCCATTACAACAGCAGCTTGCAGACACTGTCTGTTACATATTCTGGTAAGCAGAAGTGTAAATCAGAAGTGTCATTATTATTATTATTGTGGTCCGTGCGCTCAACATTGACATCAGCTTTCCCTTTCTCTAGTCCTAGAGTACACCCCCCCCCTGACAGTAGTACACTACCGCTGTAGTCCCAACAGATCCACTTACTTCACCCTACACGTTGATGGAGACATTCCCCTGCAAATCTGGGTGGAGAGTCCCTGTGCCTGTCCAAACGCCTGTGCCCTGGGGGACGTGGGTCCTGGCACCATCTTCCTCATCATCCTCTCCCTCAGCGCCACTGCCTACTTTATCCTGGGTAAATACAGTGTATCCACATGTAAATACAGACCAGTGACAGCAGGTGCCTTACTATATTACCGTGTGCCCTCTTTTGAGCCCCTTCTAACCTCTCCTCTGTGCTCCTTCCCTCTCCTCTGTGCTCCTTCCCTCTCCTCTGTGCTCCTTTCTACAGGGTCCTGTGCTCTGCGGCCATTCAGGACAGGCAGTGGAGTGCAGATCGCTCCAGAGGAAAGTCTGTGGTGCATGCTCTGTTACATGTTCACTGAACGCAGAGGGGGTAGGAGGAGAAGATACATCTCCCTGCGAGAGGAAACCCTGTGAAGCATGGGATATTGGATACATGGGGAAGGAGAAAGTGGAAGATGACACAAAGCTACTGCATATGAAATGACACTGAGGAAAACCTGGGCTTGAGATCGATTATATTTCCAGTGATGTGACTGATATTCATTTAGGAGACATGATTTTCTATTTGTTAATAAATGGGGTTAATAATAGTAGTTGGATAGCATTGAACAGCATAACTAACAACCAGACTAACATTTTAAACAAAGTCATTGCTCCATTTAGGTTATTAAAGATTGAAAAAATATCAAATACATTATTGTTCATGAAACATTTAGGGATGATCACAAAAATAGACCAAGATTACTGTTAATTTTAGAATGTAGTATACATGTGCATTTGTTAAAATGACAATCTAAGATTAATTTATTTTTTAACAAGATTAGACAAAATTCTAATCAATGTGTAGGACACTGGGGTTGTGTGTATAGCTTAAACCCCTCTTCAAACACAGGAAAGAAGAACGGAAATAAAAAATAAAAATAATTCAATCTAAAGTGCTGTCGCAATGAACGTCACACATCACCTGAGACCAGCCAATGTAAACCCAGCTGTGGTCAATATTAGCCCATGTGATAACTGATATTTTGTACATAATGCACAGCAATAAATACAGAATCTCATTTAAGACATTCATAGGCAGACAACTGATAGATATTATCTATCAGCACATTGCAAAATGTTAACTCTGAACAAGTGTATCAAACCTCCAAGAATTCAGTCCATAACAACAGCTCTATTAGTCACATATGATAGAAAAAGTATATCACAGTTTACATTCAGATATGGAGGAAAACTATTTGTTCTGTATTTTTCAACATCATTGAGAATGTAATTCTATAAAAACAATAAACAGGGAACCTTCCAAACCTCTGTAGTGCTTAATAAATTCCATTTAAAAAAATCTAACAAACCAGCAAGCTGGTTGGAAAAACAAACAAATGATGAATGATCCTTCATAAGATAATGTTTGATGACATCTGCCAGTGTAAAAGACCTCTGAATATGTATTGTCAAGTCTGACCCCTAGCTTCTTACCCCTTTGGTGTTTGCAGATCTGAGAGAATCAGACAGCACCAAATAGACATCTAATGGGTTTAGAACTTATAGCATATAAAACTTTACCCATATTACTACACCTACCCAGTTCCTTGAGATCTGTAAACACTAAAATGGACAGGCTAGGAGCTACCAGTTTTTTGGGGACATGATTGAAGATCAGAGACTGATCCCTCAGCAGGCCATTTCTTCACAAGGGGGCACCAGAGTACTACAATCTAAATGGGATTGAAACCAGTCAGACTGTGCTGAGAACTTTCCCACTTCTCCATCACCAGCTCTCCTCCAATAGTGACTAGCACTGTCATCACAGAGATTATCTGGTGCTTTGGGTCATGTATGAGAAATATACATTCTAAAGTAGCGCATACAATGTGTATTGGGTATTTTCTTTACAGTATTACATTTGTCCGATCGTTATTTCTCAATATTTCTGGAAAGGCTGAGGATAGAGAAATGCATGATGTCACTTCCTGATCAACAGGACAAGAAATTTACCATGGAAACAAAGATACTGTAACAACATACAGCTGAAATGAGTTTAGATTTAAGCCACATCTTCTGTGGGTACATCACATTAGAAATAAAGTGCAAAATGACCAGACAAAAACTGAACAGTTTACAATCAATCAGACCCCATAGGGTAAACAGATCCACAACTAAACATGAAAACTGTGCGGTACAGTCCTCCTCTCATGGCAACCAGCTCAGCTGGTGCTCCAGGATGACTACCATATATTTCTTGAGTTAGTCCACAAGCTTGACCACAGAGGCCTCAACTTAAACTCACATCTTCACCAGTCCTAATGGCTCTCAATCACAACTGGCTCATAGACACCCGCGGACACCCTGAAAGAATGAAAAGTAGGAGAGTAAGAGGTGTGTGTGTGTGGTGTGTGATGTGTGGTGTGTGTGTGTGGTGTGTGATGTGTGGTGTGTGATGTGTGGTGTGTGATGTGTGGTGTGTGATGTGTGGTGTGTGTGTGTGGTGTGTGATGTGTGATGTGTGGTGTGTGTGTGTGGTGTGTGATGTGTGATGTGTGATGTGTGGTGTGTGCGCGTCCTCACCGGTTTCCAAGCTGTAGCTCATTCAGGGAAGTGGTCCCGTCTCTACTGACAAACAGTCGCAGGTTACTGTCTGAAGAGGAAACAATCACACCAAGAGAAAGCCAAATGAAACACAGTACAATAGAGGCAGTTATGTACAAAAGAGATTGCAAAAAATGTGCTGGACAAGTGAAAGGGCAGGGTTCATACCTTCAGTGTTACTTATGTCACCAAAGTTCTGGCTCTGGACGATCTTTTCAACTATATCGTCAGCATCGATGCGGGTGTCATTCACCCAGGAGGGATGGCTCTCCACAGAATCCTGCTTCCTCCTGTCACAGGGTGGAGGGGAAAGGCCCAGTCACTCAACAGCAAGGTGACAAACAGCAGTCATACAAAGAACAATATCCGTAGTGTTTCACTGATGGATTGGAGTGTTTCATAGATTGTGAAAACAGACACATTGGGCTAAACACATCTGGTGGGTGGGAGATTGGTCTTGCCTGGGGGGTCTGTTGGATGGCAGGATGGGCCGTGGGGGGCGAGGGGGTCTCTCTGGCCGGCAGATGTCGCTCTCCCTCTCTGGGGGGGTGTCTACGGTCACACTCAGGCCCCCAGAGGTGCTGCTTCCTGTGGAGGTGTTCCTCCGGTGTGTGAGGTCAGACAGACTGGAGGAGCAGGAGTGCTCTGTGCTGTAGCCTGGGGAACAAGAGTTTACATTACTGCCATTGGTGCAAATACAGTAACAAAGAAACATGACCTCTGGAGAGGGAAGATGGGGAACAGGAACACACACCTGAGATCTTGCTCAGCTGGCTGGCGTAGCTGGAGTTGCGAGAGTGGCCCGACTGGAACACTTCTCCTGGGCTGGCCACCTGGGTCTGGTCTGGCTCCTCTGGAAGTCCTGACATCAACCAGAACCACACCTCAATTAGTTAGTCCCTCACCATGTTTCCGAGGCCGGGGTTAACTGTTTAGTGTTGATGAGATAATCATAAAAACACCCACAGTTACAAGGTTTAATCGGATCCTTCTTCCATGTCATACCTGAGCTGATGACAGAGGGTCTGGGCTTTATGGACCGGCCCAAAGAAGGGGGCCGGTTAGGGGTTCCAGTGCCCTCACCCTTACAGTCTAGCTGCAGGGTATGGTCCTGGCCTGAGATCGAGATGGACTTGGCTGTGCTGGGGGCACTGCAAAAAACATGACTGGTCAGTCCACATGTTATACTGTGGGAAAAGGGGCAACAGCATCACGTTTACTAAATGTATGACGATGAATGACAGATCAGAGATTTGAACAGCTATCAGGTCACTCACGTTTTAAAGCACGGATCTCCAGAGAGGAGGGTCATCCCGATAGTCACCTTCAGAGAAGATCCAGAGAAAGACAACTTTTATTACAAAATAGAAAGTAAAAAAGACAGTCATGTTTGCAGTAGCGATATCAAAAGTTCCGCTGAGGTGCAGGGCATCAACAGCACTGGGTGATCAGTTGTCATGCGTCATGTGGGCCAGAGCCCCACCAATATCCAGGATATTTGCATGCAATTCTGGTATTTCATGTCACAACAAAACATATCAGTTAGCAAACATCGTTTATATATTTTTTAAATTGGTTGATCTAATAAAGCATACGTGGTTGCATACGTAAGACAGCTCAAAAATGCAGCAGTTTCAGCGTTGCTCTGTGCTTTGTGTGGTGGAGAGGCAGACAGAAAGTACAGAGCATAGGTATCGTTGGCACAGGGTGCTGTCACTCATGGGGTCACTACATCACCGCAGCACCTGCTGGGAGAGCTAGCCAGCAAAAGCCCCTCTTCGGTGCCCAGGGGCCAGGGTTCTGGTCTAGAAGCCCAGTTTCAACTACTCCTACAGTTTTGCTTCGGTACTGCAGTTTAACTGACACCCGGCAAAAGACAATTTCCATAGATGGAAGTCAGATTTGAAAATTCTTAATAAGACACTTTAGTCATCACCTCTTTGCACAAAACATCCATTGAATTATTCAAATAATTGTCGCTGAGGACCTTTATTCGAATTTTTTTTAATCACTGACAATTACAATTTTATATTCATCCAATGTCTGCCATGTTTTTGGATAACGTGATGCTTTCGTCGCTGCTTGTGCTCGCCCAAGAAGGCTCTTTGTCATTAGCAACAGATAAATCAACGTCTTATGCCCACCAACTTTGATTGGACTGATGTGTCAACTTCATAGCTAGCTAGTTCTTTACCACGCACTGTTAAACACGCCTTCAAGCTAGCTAGCTTAACTAGCTTAAACATGGAACTGGAACTGTGCAATAGAAACAGCGAGGGAATAGCGTCATAAACGTTGCATATTGTTAACCAGGCCCAAAACGTGTGGCTCAAAACAACATTTCTGGGATTGGTTATTAGTTAATTCAATGTGTAGCCAGTGGAGTGTACTGTTTTCAATGCATATCAGCTTTGTTGATTGAGTTTTCCCCACCACCCTTTTCATGTTAAAACCACCACTGTGGGTGAATTAGAAGGATGATTTCCTTTACCACTCAATATAAAAGTCACTCCGTATAAACGATTTACTGAACAAAAATATAAACGCAACACGTGAAGTGTTTGTCCCATGTTTCATGAGCTGAAATAAAAATTCCCATAAATGTTCTATATGCACAAAAAGCTTATTTCTCTCAAATGTTGTACACAAATCGGTTTACATCCCTCTCAGTGAGCATTTTGCCTTTGCCAAGATAATCCATCTACCTGACAGGTGTGGCATATCAGGAAAATTATTAAACAGCATGATCGTTACACAAGTGCACCTTATGCCGGAGACAAAAGGCCACTAAAATGTGCGGTTTTGTCACACAACACAATGCCATAGATGTCTCAAGTTGAGGGAGCGTGGAATTGGCATGCTGACTGCAGGAATGTCCACCAGAGCTGTTGCCAGAGAATTTAATGTTAATTTCTCTACCATAAGCCACATCCAATGTCGTTTTAGAGAATTTTGCAACCGCAGACCACATGTAACCACGCCAGCCCAGGACCTCCATATCCGGCTTCTTCACCTGCGGGATGGTCTGAGACCAGCCACCTAGACAGCTGATGAAACTGAGGAGTATTTCTGTCTGTAATGAAGACCTTTTGTGGGGAAAAACTAATTCTGATTGGCTGGGCCTGGCTCCCCAGCGGTTGGGCCTATGCCTTTAAAGTCAACATGCAACTAATATATACTGAACAATATAAAGTCAACATGCAAATAATATATACTGAACAACAATATAAAGTCAACATGCAACATATTGTTGTTCAGTATATATTAGTTGTTCTGTTCAACCAAACCCGACCCTGAAAAAGTCCCAAGGTCAACAGTCGACTCCTGTCCACCCAAGCTCAGTCAATTACCTTCAGTATGGAGTTGTCCTGTCTGGTATTCTTGGTGTCGTATCCCTCCAGTAGACAACAGCGGACCGCAGAGCCTGAGCCAGCGAACTCTGCCATGTTTAGGTCAGTAAAACCCAGCTGAGGGAGAGCAACAGTTACATTAAAGGTAGACTCAGCGATATGAAGTAGATAAAGAAAGTAAACAGCATTGTGGGTCAAACTAAGAGTGTTGAAGAGGGAGGCTCAATTTCTCCACTGTTTTGTTGCCCTGGCTACTGAAGAAAACCCGTGCACATGAGCCGATACTGTGTGAGAGCAAGGTCTTGCATCTCGCTCATCTCAATATCTGCGGTGCTGCTTGTGGCAACGTCATTTCACTGAGTCTACCTTTAAGTACAGTAGTTTTAAACCTTCATATACTGTGACATACATGTAGCCATCTGGATGTAGAGACAGACTGTATATGCTCCAGACACTTAGCCCTACTGCTTCTCATTTTAATCTCAGGTTATCCAAGAGGAGATGACTCTCGTTTCCCTTTCTCCAGGTTTCATTTCCTCAAAGCTACTGTTTACAGATGTGTGTATTTAAGGAAGCCTACTTCCAAGGAGGAAAGGGATTATATTTAGCTTAAGGAAATCCAGAAGCAGAACGTGAGAAAACACAGGAAGGGTCCCTGGCAACCTGAGTGTGCATTCTCTGTAAATTTTCCCCATCTAACATGGTATAGTTTACATATGCTTATACAGGAGTGCCAAAGTTGTTGCTTGTGTTTGTAGAAGTGGGGTGACTAATGTTCCTGTTTAAATGGAGTAACGGGAGTGTTTGTGTGTGTTGACATCAGGCTACAGTAAATTGTTTAAATGTGTTTATGGATATAGGATGGAGTGCTCAGGAGGAGTGGGCTCTTACCTTTGAATATGTTTTTCCTCCTTTGAGTTCCTGTAGAGAAAACAGGAAGAGGGAGATGACTCCTAAGGACTTTGACAGTCAGGCATGCAGTGGAGTGTGTGTCTTTAGCACTGCTCTACCATCAGATTATAGAGGCTACAGAGAGTTAGGGGAAACTGTAGCCCTGGATGTTCACAGAGATAACAGCATAGAGCTGTGTGTTGGTAAGAGAGAGGTCTCCAATCAGTCAACACAGACCTTCCGCACAGAAACCCGACAGATCGAGGGATCCAGCACTCCAGTTGTCGGGGTGACACTCATTTTACACAAAAAGGTGAACCTCTTCTTCCATCGAACACAGTTCTCCTGAACCTCCACTCTGTGTGACAAGAGGACAGGGATCAACAAGGGGATGGCACTACAGCACAGATGCATCAATCTCAATAAAAAAGGAATTGGTTAACACATCTGTTATTAGTGTCTAAAGTGGAGAGAAATCTAAAGTGGAGAGTGAATGACAGTCATTACTGTTTGAGCGATCTCAAAAAAAGAAGTCACTAATTCAACGTAGCATATGACATCACTTGTGCATTTGGCCTCTCTTCAATGTCTTGCTCCAGTTTTAGAGAAAGTAAACTTGTCGAGGAAACGGTGAACAATAATCTGCAGGCTTCTGTAAAAAGAAAGTTGATATAATTAGGCCAGTGCCTGACGTCACCCTGTCCATCCATACCTTGAGGTAAATGGCTGATAATACAGAGTGGTTGGCATAAAACATTCCTGGTGATAATCTACTTCCCATTTTAACATGCTTTAAACCCTCCTTCTCCCAACTGGACAGATGGACTGAGTGCAAGCTTTGACAGTACTACAGTCATGCCATGGCATGGACCCAGTATCCAGCCACTCAGAATGCACAGAAGAAACTCTAGTGAATTCAGTGCTTAATGTGGACTATGGAAAGAATAAATAACTTGCAGAGCAAGATGAGCTAAATGTATATATAGGGCTAGATATGCATGACCCATCATCTTTAATGCAAACACACAGCCATGGTGGACAGATCGGCCTGGTTACTGTAGTGTGTACCACCTTCTGGGAGTGCTCAAACAATCAGATATTACCAGACTGAAGTCAACTACGCCAGAGGATACCCAGTGAAACATAACTATCCTTTAAATCAGGCAAAACCCAAACACCCTGTACAAGTGAGAAGGCAGTAAATGCAGCAGGCTTAATGAGCAGTTGATCCAACAGAGAAGTAAAGTGCCTTCAGAAAGTATTCCCTTTACTTTTCCACCTTCTGTTGTGTTACAGCCTGAATTTAAAATAGTTAAATTGAGATTGTATGTCACTGATTTACACAATACCCCACAACGTCAGAGGAATTTGTAAGGATTGACGCTGGAGACGAGAAGCAGGTACAGGGAGTGAACATTTAATAAACAATGGACATGAAACAGAACAGGAACAACATCTTGACAGGGGGAGAAGAAAAATAGGGCCAGCTGAAGCATGATGGGGGATGGGCACCTGCAGAGCCCACCGAGGCAAGAAGACCTCTCGAGCCAGGTAAGGCGTGGAAGCCCGACGTGCTAGCTGAGGCACCCCCGGTTCCATCGGCGATGGCACCCGGACCCGACATCTCCAACCAAAACAAAAACTCCCAGATGCTTCCATTAGTGGTGTCAGCATTCTGTAAGGATCAACGCTGGAGACGAGAAGCAGGTAAAGGGAGTTTACATTTAATAAACAACGGACATGAAACAGAACAGGAACAGCGCCTGGACAGGGGAAAAATAACGACATCAACGACAGTAATGCTGACACGGGGAACCAACTGAGGAACAGAGATATAGACGAGGCAATGATCAAAATAAAAGGAGTCCAGGTGAGACCAATATTGTGCAGCTGTGCATAATGATGGTGACAGGTGTGCGTAATGAAGGGTAGCCTGGCACCTTCAAGTTCTGGAGTAAAAATGTGCTTAACAAATCACATAAGTTGCATGAACTCATTCCGTGTTCAATAATAGTGGTTAACATGATTTTTAAATGACTACACCATCTCTGTACCCCGCACATACAGATAATTGTAAAGGTCCCTCAAATCGAGCAGTGAATTTCAAATCACAGATTCAACCACAAAGACCAGGGAGGTTTTTCCAATGCCTAGCAAAGAACAGGTGTAGACCTTTCCGTGAAATGCTTACTTACAAGCCCTTAATCAACAATGCAGTTAAGAAAAATAATAGTTAAGAAAAATATTTACTAAATAAACGAATGGAAAAAATAAGAGCTACAATAAAATAACAAGGCTACATACAGGGTTACCGGTATCGAGTCAATGTGCAAGGGTACAGGTTAGTCAAAGTAATATGTACATGTAGGTTGGGGTAAAGTGACTATGCATAGATAATAAACAGCGAGTCGCAGCAGCGTAAAAAAAAAGAAGGGCACCAATTGGTAGATGGGAAAAAAAGTTATTCATTACGCTTTGGATGGTGTGTCAATACACCCAGGCGTCCTCCCTAACTTAGTTGCCGGAAAGGAAACTACTCAGGGATTTCACCACGAAGCCAATGCTGATTGTAAAACAGTTAGAGTTGAGTGGTTGCGATATGCAAAGAAATAATCATTTTGTCCTGAATACAAAGTGTTATGTTGTGTTGGATTTGCCCCAAACACATCACGAAGTACCACTGTTTATATTTTCAAGCATGGTGGTGGCTGCATCATGTTATGAGTATGCTTGTCATGGGCAAGGACTAGGGAGGTTTTTGAGGATAAAAAGAAACAGAATACAGCTATAAGCGCAGGCAAAATCCTAGAGGAAAACATGGTTCAGTTGGTTTTCAGACACTGGGAGACGAATTCACCGTTCAGCAGGACAGTAACCTAAAATACACGGGCCAAATCTACACCGGAATTGCTTACCAAGACGACATTGAATGTTCCTGAGTGGCCTAGTTACAGTTTTGACTTAAAATCGTCTTGAAGAATCTATGGCAAGGCTGTCTAGCAATGAGCTACAATCAACGACAGAGCTTGAAGATTTTTTTTAAAGAATAAATGGGCAAATATTGTACAATCCAGATGTGCAAAGCTCTTAAAGACTTACAGCTGTAATCGCCACCAAAGGTGTTTCTACAAAGTATTGACTCAGGGGTATTTCTTCATTTCATTTAATAAAATTTGCTAAAATTTCTAAAAACGTTTTCACTTATGGGGTGTTACGTGTAGATCGGTGAGAAGAAGAAAAATGTATACATTTTGAATTGAGACTAACAACAAAATGTGGAATAAGTCAGGGGGTATGAATACTTTCTGAAGGCACTGTACCTAAGGCTGACGACCACTGTTCTGAAATAAGCACAGGGGAGTACTACAGTCCCTTTTGTCAAGCAACAGAAAATAAACTCACTGCCATTCAGGTTAGGTGTTGTGCAAAGAGGAAGAATTTGCCCTGTGAACAGTGGTCAGTTAGCACATGGTCCCTAACCAGCTGACACATTTGATTAACTGTAGAGCTACAGAGGGGCTTCAGTATAGTGGTGGGTAGTCGTTGGCTCCTTGCAGAGCACAGGGCCAAGGCACGTGTTCCTATTCCATGCCATGCAAGGGAGTGGCGTCATAGAATCATCTGCCCAAAGAAAAGTTCCAGGTGAGCCACATGTGATCCCTACAGTACCTCTACATCAGGGACAGCATGTCCCCAACTGCACACATGGCTTTTACGATGCAGACCAAGTATCAATTCCACGCTTTAGGCATACTATCTGAAGTCACATGACTGACAGTGACACTTTATACACTGCTTGACTAGTACATGGCTGTCCCCTCTGCATTGACACATGGCTAAAATGCAAGAGATTTGATCCAGCCTTCCACATAATGGATATATAGCACTGTTTAAGTTTATAAAATTCTTCCCTTCTCTTGTATGAGTGTCGGTCCCAGAAAAACTGAACCCCACCACAGCAAGCATTTTAGATTTACACTAGGAACCATCATCGTGTGATGATAAATATCGGAAGGCATACATTTTCAATGGAAGGAAAGCGAGAGAAGAGGAGGGGGGCGGGGAGACCGGTAAAAGCGATGCGAGCATGGGCAAGGGAGCTGAGTAGGCCGGGACTAAAGTTGGAGAAAGCTGAACTTTATTTACAGTTGAAGTCAGACGTTTACATACACTTAGGTTGGAGTCATTAAAACTAATTTTTCAACCACTCCACAAATGTCTTGTTAATAAACTATAGTTTTGGCAAGTCGGTTAGGACATCTATTTTGTGCAGTAAATTTTCCAACAATTGTTTACAGACAGATTATTTCAAATATAACTCACTGTATCACAATTCCAGTGGGTCAGAAGTTTACATACACTAAGTTGACTGTGCCTTTAAACAGCTTGGAATATTCCCGAAAATTATGTCATGGCTTTAGAAGCTTCTGATAGGCTAATTGACATAATTTGAGTCAAATGGGAGGTGTACCTGTGTATGTATTTCACGGCCTACCTTCAAACTCAGTGCCTCTTTGCTTGACATCATGGGAAAAACCCTAACCCTAACACTAAAGAAAATCAGCCAAGACATCAGAAAGAAATTGTAGCCCTCCACAAGTCTGGTTCATCCTTGGGAGCAATTCCCAAACGCCTGAAGGTACCACGTTCATCTGTACAAACAATAGTACGCAAGTATAAACACCACGCAGCCATTATACCGCTCAGGAAGGAGACGTGTTCTGTCTCCTAGAGATGAACGTACTTTGGTGAGAAAAGTGCAAATCAATCCCAGAACAACAGCAAAGGACCTTGTGAAGATGCTGGAGGAAACAGGTACAAAAGTATCTATATCCACAGTAAAACGAGTCCTATATCGACATAACCTGAAAGGCGCTCAGCAAGGAAGAAGCCACTGCTCCAAAACCGCCATAAAAAAGCCAGACGACGGTTTGCAACTGCACATGGGGACTAAGATCTGACTTTTTGGAGAAATGTCCTCTGGTCTGATGAAACAAAAATAGAACTGTTTGGCCATAACGACCTTCGTTATGTTTGGAGGAAAAAGGGGGAGGCTTGCAAGCCGAAGAACACCATCCCAACTGTGAAGCACGGGGGTGGCAGCATCATGTTGTGGTGGTGCTTTGTTGCAGGAGGGACTGGTGCACTTCACAAAATAGATGGCATCATGGGAAAAGTATGGGGATATATTGAAGCAACATCTCAAGACATCAGTCAGGAAGTTAAAGCTTGGTTGCAAATGGGTCTCCCAAATGGACAATGACCCCAAGCATACTTCCAAAGTTGTGGCAAAATGGCTTAAGGACAACAAAGTCAAGGTATTGGAGTGGCCATCACAAAGCCCTGACCTCAAACCTATAGAAAATTTGTGGGCAGAAATGAAAAAGCTTGTGCGTGCAAGGAGGCCTACAAACCTGACTCAGTTACACAAGCTCTGTCAGGAGGAATGGGCCAAAATTCACCCAACTTGTTGTGGGAAGCTTGTGGAAGGCTACCCGAAACATTTGACCCAAGTTAAACAATTTAAAAGGCAATGCTACCAAATACTAATTGAGTGTATGTAAACTTCTGACCCACTGGGAATGTGATGAAAGAAATAAAAGCTTGAAATAAATTGTTCTGACATTTCACATTCTTAAAATAAAGTGGTGATCCTAACTGACCTAAGACAGGGAATTTTTCCTAGGATTAAAATGTCAGGAATTGTGAAAAACTGAGTTTAAATGTATTTGGCTAAGGTGTATGTAAACTTCCGACTTCAACTGTAAATCATCTGCGATATTGCGACGGGAGTGACCAATTGAAGCTCCTACTGGATTGGCTGACAATGGTGAGGCTAGCGTTGCTAGGCGAGTGCCACTTGCACAGCGTTAAAGGCCAGTTATGGATCAGTGCAAACTGGTCGCAGCTGCTGCTAACACTCCCCTCCCCTTCACCCATTATATTTTTGCAACGCTCACCAACACTGCACGTCCAGTAACACTTTTTCCTCCCTTCCCAGTCTCTCTTTTTATGCATCTCACACTTTAGGTCAGGAATGATTGAAACCCAGCTATGGTGTGTTAAGCCAAATTGGCCAAATAAAATAGTTGTTTACTAGAGAAACTATTAAAAAACAAGTCATAACTCCCCCACTGCTGCTTTGGATTACAAACAGATTCCAGCTATTTGATTGGCTACAAACCTTTAGTAATAGTAGGCCTACACAAACTCCAACAAATTGCATGACTGACTATAAACCTTCGGTCATACTTAAATGTCTAACATACACGAGTTCCCCATTTCCTCTCTCAATGATTCATCTTGTACATTCAATAAATGTTTTAAAACACTTTTTATGCAAGTATTCTTGTTCACTACCATTTTAGATTTTTCTTCTCTAATAGGTCCTTTATATAGTCGTCCCTTCATGTTTTGCCTTGGTTCATAATGCTGTGCCACACACACTTGTTTAGCTCTTATCAGGAGCGCCACACTAATCACTGCCCCCCTTTGGTCTGTCTCTGAAAACGTTCTCAGCCACATTCCACATACCAGATGGCTTTATTCAACCACCATGGCAACCACACGCCTCAAATCCCTGACTCCAGCGTTCATTCAAAACAAGAGGGAAAGAGCTAGAGCACTGAGGACAGAGACGGGGGAGGGGGTCTGGAGACAACACTTAACAACCAAACTCATTGTAATAGCGGTATCTGAGACATTCTCGGAGTCAGTTCACAGATACACAAGGCCACAATGTCACAGGGAGTAATCAACAGGGATCTCACCAAGGAAACGCAATGCAACACACCGCACTGAGAAAACAAGGGGAGATCTACAATATCTGAACAATGTTGAAAGACAATCCTCATTGAGGCCAGCCCAGTTCTCAACACCAGCATGACCTGTTACATCCAGACCCAGAGCGAGTTAAAGTGATCACAAAACAACACAAACGTCAGATCACAAAACTCAAAAAGGAAAATGCAGGAGTTGTGGCAATAAAACCACACAGGAAAAGAAAAAAGGGTGAGAACTATGACTATTGACTGAAACGGATTGTAAGTTTACACAACGGGCAGATGTTGTCAAAAAAGGAAATAAGTCAGTGGAACAAAAAGTTATTCACCACATTGAAATCACAGTCATATCCACTAGTAGCTATATCAAAAGGGATTTGTTTATTTGAGAGCTACAATACACCGTCACCCCCTACTGTACCCCAGTTTAGGATGACTCACTCAGTCAGGCATGCTTTACTATGGGATTCTTATCTCCCATCCTGTCCCAGAGGCTGGGTGCTGTCCTCAGGCCCTCTCCAGCAGCAACACAAAATAGCAGCAGGCCTGTGTCAGCCACTGGCCCCTGACAGGACTCGGATAAACAGCCTAGCCCTGGGAGAGAGCAGTGTGGAGAGCTGGGTGAGAGCAGTCTGGACAGCTGAGAAAGCTGCAGTGAACGATGGAAGAAACAGTACACTGAGCCTACACTTGACTTTGAAAAATCTCTTTTGGTTATTGAACTACAGTAAATGAAGTGGATTTACACCCGGTAACAGAATCGCAGTAACAGAATTGCATCATGGTTCCCTGATCGGTACTACACAGAAATGTGTTATTATTGATATGAATGTCATTCTCTTCATGGTGATGTATTCTAAATATGTACACAAAGTTAGAAATATGCAATATCCTCCGTTGCATATAGGGTATCATTCTACACACTGGTTATTATTTTAATGAACTCCGCCCCACAAAAAAAAAATGTGTTTGGTCCGGACTAAATACGATATCTATACTTAACAAAAATATAAACACAACATGCAACAATTTTACTGAATTACAGATCATATAAGGAAATCAGTCAATTGAAATAAATGCATTAGGCCCTAACCTACAGATTTCCTGACTGGGCAGGGGTGCAGCCCTGGGAAGACATAGGCCCACCCACTGGGCCCAGCCACTGGGGCCCAGCCAATCAGAATTCGTTTTTCCCCACAAAAAGGGCTTTATTACAGACAGAAATACTTCTCAGTTTCATCAGATGTCTGGGTGGCTGGTCTTAGACCATACCGCAGGTGAAGAAGCCAGACGTGGAGGTCCTGGGCTGGCCTGGTTACACGTGGTCTGCGGTTGGAGGCCGGTTGGACGTACTGCCAAATTCTCAAAAATAATGTTGGAGGCAGCTTATGGTAGAGAAATTAACATTAAATTCTCTGACAACAGCTCTGGTGGACATTCCTGCAGGTAGCATGCCAATTGCACGCTACCTCAAAGCTTGAGGCATCTGTGATAGTGTTGTGACAAAACTGCACATTAAAAAAATACATTGTCCCCAGCACAAAGTACACCTGTGTAATGAATTTAGCTGTTTAATCATCTTGATATGCCACCCTTGTCAGGTGGATGGATTATCTTTGCAAAGGAGAAATGCTCACTAACAGGGATGTAAACACATTTGTGCACAAACAGAGAAAAAAAGGGTTTTGTGCATATGGAACATTTTTGGGATTTGTTTTATTTCAACTCATGAAACATAGGACTAACACTATACATGTTGCGTTTATATTTTTGTTCAGTGTAATTAACACAGGTTTGGACATCAAACTAGAGTACAGTTCAGCAGAGTAGAGTTCAGTACAGTACAGTTCAATAAGTTAGTGTACTCAAAAACGTGTGAAACATTCTGTCATTGGTTCAGATTTTGTCCGGTCCAAATCTCTACAAGCACACTAATAGTTTGATATTAAATGGATTATGGCAGTAGGCAGATTATGCAATACTCTGTTTATTGTCATAAGGTCAAAATCAAAGCATAAGCCAGTTAAAACACCTGGTTTTCTGAGCAATCTTTCAAATGATTATGACATGTAAACACCTTAAAAAATATATATATTAAATAAATAAATAGGTGTATTTGATCTGGGCATGTGCTTGCACCATCCGATCGAGCCTCCCTCTTTAGCGCGAGTGAAGTGTGTTCGGAACAAATGAATGTATGCGTAGTAGAATTAGTTTTCACATACAAACTTAACATGCATGAACTCAGAATCAAATATGCTCCCCAAAAATAACGTTCGCTGTGGTAGAACGTGATCTTGATTGACAATTTTCTGCATTTATAAGTGCCATCAGGTAGCCTGATTTCAGATGTGTCCATGTAAACAGGATTATTAGGGGAATTGTTCTTGCAAAGCATGTAAACATTTTAAATGGAACTATTATATTAATCTATCCACAATAAATTACATTGTGTGAATGTAACTGTACTCATCGACGTCTATGTTTGGGCCAAATCAAGGCCAGTCCAGAGCAAAAACTACATCTGTGGATGTTGAAAACAAGGCAGGGCGGACTGACCAAATATCAACTACTTTTCAACATCCATGGACGTCCGGTATCGGTCGGTGCACAGTGGTTAAGGATGCTGGTTACAGTAAATGCACAGAGGGGGCTCATGGGTAGGTGTCAGTAAGAGCTGGGAGAGATGACATTAACTGGAGAGAGAAGCAGAAAGGTGGAGGGAGGGGTTGTCCAGACTGTTTTAACACTTGCTTTGCAGGTGACAACTGTGGTTTGTGACAAGTATGATTTCCCATTGTAGCCAATTCAAATGCAGTAAATCAGTTACTGATTTTTCGGGAAATTCTGTTACCAATTCTTAAACAAGGCAAATAATTTATCCAAAACTAAGTATAAGTGTTGATATCAGTTGGCAGGGGCCTTTACTTCAACAGGATTGTGTTTTGATGTATTTATAAAACACCCTTTAAAATGTGTTCTGGTAAATGCTTTCCAATATCCCTTTTCCATCTGTGTGATGAGAAATCAAATCCTTTGCTTATTCTTAATATTTTGGATAGAAAATGTTTGACAAACATTTGTGTATAAAAAAAGATATATAAATCCAATCCTAGCTGATATGATGACATGCTCCTTTGAACTTTACATGTTGGTGCTTACAGGTCCTTTTACATGGAAATGCCCTTGTCTAATCAAGGTGTACGAGGCTCCAGTCCAGGCCATTAATGCAGTTATCAAATGTAGGCAATGTGGCATTTCAATACAGTCAGTAGCCTGCACTAATCGTACCTTAGCATGTACACTGTAAATTCATTGAAAGTGAGGGCCATTTTAAAACAGGATGCTCCTCTTGATTACCTGGTCAAAGACCAGAAGAGGTGTGGCAGACCCTCGTCTCTGTTCTATGGATGGGGTAAAAGAGGTGATGGGAAAACAGGAAACAGCTGGACAGCAGCCCGTCCCAGTGAGTCAACCTCCACGTCCGCTCATTTTACTCTTCTTCCAATTCCCCCACTCATTCTTCCATTAACAACAGTATTCAAAATTGTAAAAAAAAAAGGTTTATAAAACATTTGTAATAAATGCAACAGTTGGACAATGTATGAAGATACTCCAAACCTGTCAATCCATCAGATACTGACTGAATTATAGCACATAAAACATTTTACTGGCACAGACAACTAATGAATGGAGTTCAGGGATTTGTGGGAATTCAGGTATTCAATTTATTATTTACTTTATTTTTCTTAGAATGAACTAATATATATTTTTTTAATGGTATCAGGTATTTAATATTGTGGGGGAGAAAATGTTGATGTGCCTCATTTGCATAAATGCACTGGTTATATTTGCATGTATGAATCAATTAACAAAGGGGGGAATAGGGCTGCAACCATCAAAAACTTACTGTCTATGCCTAGCTACATTCAACCGGCCCTGTCCACCCTAGCTACATTCAACCGGCCCTGTCCACCCTAGCTACATTCAACCGGCCCTGTCCACCCTAGCTACATTCAACCGGCCCTGTCCACCCTAGCTACATTCAACCGGCCCTGTCCACCCTAGCTACATTCAACCGGCCCTGTCCACCCTAGCTACATTCAACCGGCCCTGTCCACCCTAGCTACATTCAACCGGCCCTGTCCACCCTAGCTACATTCAACCGGCCCTGTCCACCCTAGCTACATTCAACCGGCCCTGTCCACCCTAGCTACATTCAACCGGCCCTGTCCACCCTAGCTACATTCAACCGGCCCTGTCCACCCTAGCTACATTCAACCGGCCCTGTCCACCCTAGCTACATTCAACCGGCCCTGTCCACCCTAGCTACATTCAACCGGCCCTGTCCACCCTACCTACATTCAACCGGCCCTGTCCACCCTAGCTACATTCAACCGGCCCTGTCCACCCTACCTACATTCAACCGGTCCTGTCCACCCTACCGACATTCAACTGGTCCTGTCCACCCTACCGACATTCAACTGGCCCTGTCCACCCTACCTACATTCACCTGCCCTGTCTAGACTGCCTCGTTTTTTACTGTTGGTGTAACGTTCCGTTGCATTATTCAACAAGTGTGTCAATTGCAGGAAACCCTCTGATTAAAAATCAACAGGCTTGGCTCTAGATTACACCTACTGTATGCATAATTTACATTGTTTGCGAGATCTAATATCACTATAATCCAAGTGTCCATTTTCGGAAGTTGCTTTCATTACAGCGCATCTAATTTGCAAATAATTCAACTGTAATAAATAATTTTTTCCAATTACACCAAAAAATGAACACCCATCAAAATAAAGTGATCTTTCTTGTGATGTAATTGTTGAGATGATGTGTTATATCCCAGACGAAGCCTTCGCGTTCTTATAGATGCAACGGAAAGACAATGTATTGAGCCCATTTCAGCCATTACTGGGGTGTGTTTGACACGTCATTATTATTATTATTATTATTATTATAATCATCATCATCATTTCCGTTGTCGTAACGTTGATGGGAAAAAACGATAGGTACAAGCAAGAGTATGAAAGAGTCGCAGGAGTAAAATGAAAGTAATCAATCCAGCATGATTTAAGTAACAAGTTGATTTTGCACCCCTCAAACACAGGAAATAGATAGCTGAAAAATATATTTATTTTTATTGATTTATTTAACCTTCAACTAGGCAAGTCAGTTAAGAACCAATTCTTATTTACAATGAGGGCCTAACCCGGCCAAACCCTAACCCAGACGACGCTGGGCCGATTGTGCCCCGCCCTATGGGACTCCCAATCACGGCCAGTTGTGAGACAGCCTGGAATTGAACCAGGGTCTGTAGTGACACCTCTAGCACTGAGATGCAGTGCCTTAGACCGTTATGCCACTCGTGTGGGCGGGGCATGAGTGTTGCTACTTCCATCCAGTTCTTCCTATAACCCCCTCCATGATCAGATGTGTCCTCTGTTAATCAGGAAGGAGAGCAGTCTGTGTGCAGTAGGCAGCAGGCATCCAGGCAGGGGAGAGAGAACCTGAACATTCCCCATCATGTCTGTACCATGCAGCCCAGGCCAAATCTTATCCAGTTCAGGAAATGGATCTAATCAGGCCCCACTGCCACATCAAACAACACGCTCTGCTCACTGCTGGCTCTTAAAGCTAGACTCAAACAAAACAGATATGGGTGCTAAAACTCAAACTCATGCAGGGAGTACAAATGGCTCTTCCTCTGCCAAAACCCTACAGGGGAATGTATGGCTCGCTGGCAGCCACTGGGCTGTTTTCCCTTCTACATCTGGCATGAAGAACAGTGGTAATTCAGCACAGAAAGCAATATACAGTATGTAGTGTAGCTCTTAGCAAGACCTACATCAGAAGACCCAAAAATGAGCTTCCACAGTCACATTAACAGCATGTGATCCCCCTTGCTTACGGCTTGTGTTACAACCATTAGGACTGAAGCATTTCCACACTAAGGAGCATGGCCCATTGGTCAAACTCCATGGATTTCAGAACTATTTCAGACACAACAACAGAACAAAGGGAGTTGTGTGTATTACACTCCCCAGGCCCTGTGACATAACACGACATCTCTAGCAGAGACAGTGGGACCCCCCCAAATTAGTCTATTTTTCTAAGAAGCCCTTGTTTTCTGCACTCGGGTAACAGAGATGATCAGAGACAGAGTTGCCAGATAACTCAAGCAGATTGGATGGAGACAACCTGTTATATAATGCTCAAAAACAGGTTTCATGGGTGCACAGCACACCAGGGTCTTGTATCATTGCATGGTAAAGGAAGTGGAGGGCAACATAGAGTTAAAAAAGTGTGTTAATCAATGATGACAGGCATAGGAGAGAAACAAAAGCCATACACAGTCCTGGGACACAGGGCGGCCACAGTTCAGAAGTTCAGTTAGGACATACTGCATCATAAGGTTCTCTATAGTGGGGAGAAAGACGAGCTCTTATCTGAAAGCCCAGAAAAATGGTTTCCTCACAGGTCAACCAAACGGGACATGCTCCAGCTATTCTGATGCGGCTGTTTTTCATGGTTCTGGCTAGGTCCCTTAGTTCCAGTGAAGGGAATCTTAACGCTACAGCATACAATGACATTCTAGATGAGTCTGTGCTTCCAACTTTCTGGCAACAGTTCCTGTTTCAGCATGACAATGCCCCCGTCCACAAAGCGAGGTCCATAAAGAAATGGTATGTCGATATCGGTGTGGAAGAACACTTGACTGGCCTGCATAGAGCCCTGATTTTAACACCATCGAATACCTTTGGGATGAATTGGAATGCCGACTGCGAGCCAGGCCTACTCGCCCAACATCAGTGCCCAACCTCACTAATGCTCTTGTGGCTGAATGGAAGCAAGTCCCTGCAGCAATGTTCCAACATCTAGTGGAAAGCCTTCCCAGAAGAGTGACAGCTGTTATAGCAGCAAAGGTGGGCCAACTGAATATTAATTCCCATGATTTTGGAATGAGATGTTTGACAAGCAGGTGTCCACATGACAAAAAGTAAAAATGTGGCATGACAAATGCTTATGAACTCAGATCCAAACAGTTCTTTGAGACACAACTCAGGTTCACTTAATCATGTTTTTGCACAGCTACCCTTCATCTGAAGTCACACAACCCTCTACCTAACACTGTGAAAGCCCCAGAGAAGCATCACTGTCCTCTCTAGCCTACTTTTCAACAAACACTCCCAGATCAAATACCGGACTCCTTTTGTGTTCCCATTTATATTACTAAATTAAACAATGCCCCCTCACATAAACATGTGTTTTATTTCACCAGGTGTTAGTATGCCAGTGTTTGGGTGTGTAGCTGAAGGAGAGGAAGAGCAACAACATTCTACAATCTCTTCTACCATCATTTTTCCTAAAAGCTCTCCCATCTCTGTACAATTCATTTTGTGTACTTTAGGGAAGGAGTCAGTAGTGGTGTCAGTTTTCACAAAGGGTGTCAGATACAGACCATTACAAGTCACCCTGTTTGCCCAAAGTGAGCTAATTCCTCCTGGTAAAATGTCCTCTAACTCCAACCACTACACTCCGCTCTGTCTGGGGCAACATGGAAAAGACACAAAAGCTGTTGATGTGTTGAGGTTGGGGAGGGGAAGGGAAGGATTGTATGTGACTTGAATGGAAATGTACAACTTGGAGGACAGAGAGCTTAGACAAATGTCTGCAGAGGGCTTTTCTCCAACTCAATTCTTTCTTATGACCCAGTTACCAGTCTGACCCACTTGGCTTGGTTCTAAACCAGAGCTTGGAGGTTAATGCTGTATCAGTGGCCTGCCATATTCAAGCCACAAACCCTTCATCTTAAGGATCTGCCCCCTTTTTTTCAATTTTTGCCTAAAATGACATACCCAAATCTATCTGCCTGTAGCTCAGAACCTGAAGCAAGGATATGCATATTCTTGATACCATTTCAAAGGAAACACTTTGACATTTGTGGAAATGTGAAATGAATGTAGCAGAATGTAACACATTAGATCTGGTAAAAGATCAAAAAAACATGTTTTTTGTACCATCATCTTTGAAATGCAAGAGAAAGGCCATAATGTACTATTCCAGCCCAAGCGCAATTTAGATTTTGGCCACTAGATGGCAGCAGTGTATGTGCAAAGTTTTAGACTGATCCAATGAGCCATTGCATATCTGTTGAAAATGTATCAAGACTGCCCAAATGTGCCTAATTGGTTTATTAATAACTTTAAGTTCATAACTGTGCACTCTTCTCAAACAATAGCATGGTATTCTTTCACTGTAATAGCTACTGTAAATTGGACAGTGCATTTAGATTAACAAGAATTTACGCTTTGTGCCAACATCAGATATGTCTATGTTCTGGGAAATGTTATTGTTACATACAACCTTATGCTAATCGCATTAGCCTACGTTAGCTCACTTGTCCCGCGGGGGACCCACCGATCCTGTAGAGGTTCATTTGTTTTTTAGCCATTTGGTTTGTTGAGTGATTCCTCACGACCCCCCTACACGCACACGAGACCATGATTTTGGTGATTTTCACAACATTTTGTCCATAGAATTGTCATTTGGAGGAAGGATTGTTGACATATATTTGACATTTTTATCCAAAAGCATAATTGAGAAATAATTTATCAAAGTTGGCAAATTTCTGACATTTTGGCCTTACCCAGTCCTCCTTTAATACGCCATAGTGTTTCATCTGTGCTACAAAGCAAACATTGGTGTCATATGAAGCTGTACCGCTTGCTCTGTAATATGAGTAATACTTTGATTTCAAAAACTTGTTTTTTACATTAATTTATGAATATAGAAAGATAAAACATGAATATTGAAAATATAATATTTGGGATTTTGATAATTTTTCTATATATTGTTGAACATAATAATATACTCTACGGGCATATCAAAGTTCCAGAGTGTATTCTCTGTTACTTTTACAGTTATTGTCTAATTTGTAAGCATTACCAACAGAGTGAATGTTTAAATCAGTGGCATTTAAACTTTTTCAGCAGGGACCCCATTTTTTCCCACCAGAATTTCTGGGGACCCCATTTTTTGTTACGGATTTCTTGCGACCCCACCCCAAATTTTATTACAAAACCTTAAAAATCAATCAATTTAGATTTTTACATCAACAAATAACCTTCAATTCATTGCATTTTCATCTCATCAAAATGAAAAGAAACCAATAAATATATTTACTCAATAAAATTGTATCTATCAAATTATCTTTCTCAAAAACGTGTGTATATTGTTCAATGACCTGTACTCTTAATTTGTAGTCGCCACTCCAAAAAAAACAATAGATTGTTTGGTTTACATTTTAGCAACCCCACTGCAGTTCCGGTCACGACCCCGACTTTGAATACCAATTGTTTAAATTGATTCAAAATGATGGCCTTCTGTAGGATGTGCAATGATATAGTTAAAAGGAGGGCTGTGGTTGGTTACATTGCCTACTATGCCAATTGCTCTGTATAAAATGGACCATAACTTTAAGACTAGCAGAGATCGCACTCTGGAACGTTGATATGCCAGTACAGTATATTATGTTGAAACATTATGGCGTCTTAAAGGAGGCCTAGGTAAGGCCAAAATGTAATACATATTCCAACTCTTATTAATTATTTTTCATTTATGCTTTTAGATACAAATGTCTATGTCAAAAATACTTTCTCCAAAGCACTATTCTATGGATTACATTTCGTGAAGATCCCCAAAATCATGGTATTTGTTTCTGCTGTTTCGTGAGGAATCACTGATATAAAGCTGAAGGATGATTGGTTAACAACTAAAATGTATAGATGAAGCGATGGATGCAAAGACTGACAGTGCATAAGACCAACATGCCAATGATAGTCAGGCCTGGGCTACTTTGAATCTAAACATGATTTGTTTACAAAGACATTGCTTACAAACAATGCAGTAAAACAACCTTGTGTTTTGGGTTATGATAGAGTAAGAGTGGTTTGAGGCATTTAACAAGTTATAACATTATGACAGAAGTTTGGTTATTATGTAGGCTACTGTATTGCCCATGCGACATGCGCACAATTCATGCCCACAACGAGCACAAAATAACATTTTACCTTGACGAAGTTGCAACAAAGTCTCCACCGTCCAACAATCTCAGCTTGCAGAACAATACTCCGTTGACAAAAGGCACAGCGGTCAGCTCCTCCAATGTCAAATGTGTCTGAAACTTGAATTTCTTCTTTTTCACAAAAAAAGCCATTGATGAAGGATATTTTAATGAACCTATAAAGAATGATAACAAACACATGATTAAGGTGCTGATAAGCCTCGTTCATAGATAAAAACTCGACAACCTACATAAAATATTAATTCATATTAAATTCTAAACCGATGTGGTGAATATAACACATTGAAACAAACTTGCAAAAAGAAAAAAATGATCATCCCAAAACATTGATTACATACCTTGAGACCGAACCACAGTTTAGATTGTCACCTCACAACTTTTTCTTGTGCGCTTGATGCAATGCTGGCTCAAATGCTGTTGGGCTAACGACCCGCCAGCTTGGAGAACAAACCATAATAGATCAAGCAACACATTTGTCTGAAACTTTTCTGTTCAAACCAGCCTCTGATGCTACATGAAATACATATTCTGACAATCTCTTTTTCACATATCGCCAGCTAAAGCTAGGAAAGAGAATTCACATGCCATTGGTGACCCACACTCATAAAGAAAGACAACCCTAATGGATAGTATTATTACCCCGAAACAATACCGTTGATGGAGTTCTAATACCTGAGCCACGGTGTACCGGTCTATGGCCGGTGACGTGACGGGAAAAAACGGTGAGAGAGGAGCGCTCTTTTCAAAACAAACAGTAATCTGCGTCAATGTTGTCAAGAAGGCAATATGGTGCATCATACAGAAACCTACATTTATTTTCCAGAAAATATATTTTGGAATTTTCTAACAAGTTTTCATTGGCAAGGCAGATAACGCGTTTTTATCAAAAGCAATCACTTTTGCAAGTGAAAACACACAATCCTACTCATTTCTCCAGGTGCCTAGGCTACATAACTTTTGTTTTGAGCAGATTTAGCCGTGGGCTTTGAACGGGGAACCTGGCTGCCCGGTTCCAAAACGACTGCGATCACTTTTTACCCGAAGCAAACTCCTCTCACTGGGATAACCCAGCCCAATAATCGAATCCCTTTATTGTTTAATTAGCTCCGCCCCTGTATGGTCAGGCGTCATTGACAGTGTTGGCTCGTGCTCCCATCGAACGACCTGAATACGACCCCTTGTGGCTATGCATAGACGTCGGACTGGTGTCATAGACCAGACTTAACTTAGTAAATGTAAATCCGAGACATGCAAATTAGTATAATATGTTATGTTTGGTATGGTTACATCACAGGAGGTTGGTGGCACACTAATTTGGGAGGACAGGCTCGTGGCTTGAGTGGAATCAGTGGAATGGTATCAAATACATCAAACACATGGTTTCCAGGTTAATATTATGAGCCGTCCTCCCCTCCGCAGCCTCCACTGGGTTACATACGATCACAAGCATTTTGCTACACCCGCAATAACATCTGCTAAGTATGTGCATGTGACCAATAAAATTTGATTTGATTTGATAGAAGGTTACTTAAAGGGGTGGATGGGTGGGAGTATAATGCAAACGTCAGCAACCAAAAGGTTGCGTGGTGGGCGTATAACACGAACGTCTAGCAACCCAAAGGTTGCATGTTTGGATTTCATCACGGACAACTTTAGCATTTTAGCTATTAGCAACTTTGCAACAACTTACTACTTTTTAGCTACTTTGCAACAACTTAGCATGTTAGCTAAACCTTCCCCTAACCCTAACCTTAACACTTTTAGCTAACCCTTTGCCTAACCCTAACCTTAACCCTTTAACCTAAAACCTAAAACTCTAACCGCTAGTGATAGCTAAAATTAGCGTTAGCTACCTAGCCACCTAGCTAGTGTTAGCCATATCAAATTGGAATTCGCAGCATATCATATGTTTTGCAAATTTGTAGCATATTGTACATTATGCAAATGTGTAACATATTGTACAAATGAAATGGATGACAGACATAAACAAATGAATACATACCATACGAAAATGAGCATATCATACTAAATGAAGTGTCTCAGATTTACGTACAAAATAATATGAAATGCTCTGAGACCACGTTGCAGAGGTGGGTATGTTCCTCATATATACAGTCATTAGTACGTACACTGCCTATCATAAGTATTCACCCCCTTGGATATCTTCATATTTTATTATGTTACAAAGTGGGATTAAAATGCATATAATAAAAAAAAATTGTCAATGATCTACACAAAATACTCTGTAAAGGCAAAGTGTAAGAAACATTCTAACAATTCTTTAAGATGAATGAAAAATAAATCACTAATATACACTACATGACCAAAAGTATGTGGACACCTGCTCATCGAACATCTCATTCCAAAATCATGGGCATTAATATCTGATTTGTCAATCAGATTGCCAGATGGTGAAGCATGATTCATCACTTCGGAGAACGCGTTTCCACTGCTCCAGAGTCCAATGGCGGTGAGCTTTACACCACTCTAGCCAACACTTGGCATTGCGCATGTTGAGCTTAGGCTTGCGTGCAGCTGATCGGCCATGGAAACCCATTTCATGAAGCTCCCGACAAACAGTTCTTGTGCTGACGCGCTTCCAGAGGCATTTTGGAACTCAGTAGTGAGTGTTGCAACTCGGCGGTCCCATTCTGTGAGCTTGTTTGGCCTACCACTTCACAGTTGAGCCTTTGTTGCTCCTAGACTTTCCATTTCACAATAACAGCACTTACAGTTGACCGGGGCAGCTCTAGCAGTGCAGGAAATTGATTAACTGAGTTGCTGGAAGGGTGGCATCCTATGACGGTACCACGTTGAAAGTCACTAAGCTCTTCAGTAAGGCCAGTCTACTGCCAATGTGTATCTATGGAGATTGCATTGCTGTGTGCTCGATTTTATACACCTGTCAGCAACGGGTGTGGCTGAAATAGACGAATCAACTAATTTGAAGTGGAGTCCACATACTTCTGCACACTACCAGTCAAAAGTTTTAGAACACCTACTAAGGGTTTTTCTTTATTTTTACTATTTTCTACATCGTAGAACAAAACTATGAAATTACACATATGGAATCATGTAGTAACCAAAAAAGTGTTAAACAAATCAAAATATATTTTATATTTGAGATTCTTCAAATAACCACCCTTTTCCTTGATGACAGCTTTGCACACTCTTGGCATTCTCTCAATGTTTGTTTTGATCACGAGGACTGGATATATGTTCAGAGTAGCTTCAGAAAATAATATCGACACATATACCGATACGGTGAATGAGTTTATCAGGAAGTGCATAGGATATGTTGTACCCACTGTGGCTATTAAAACCTACCCCAACCAGAAACCATGGGAGCATTCGCGCAAAATTGAAAGTGCGAACCACCGCATTTAACGAGGGCAAGAAGACTGGGAATATGGAAGAATACAAACAGTGTAGTTATTCCCTCCGCAAAGCAATCAAGCAGGCTAAACGTCAGTATAGGGACAAAGTTGAGTCCCAGTTCAACGGCTCAGACATGAGACGTATGTGGCAGGGTCAACAGACAATCACAGATTATAAAAGGAAAACCAGCCACATCACGGACACCGACGCCTTGCTTCCAGACAGGCTGAATACCTTCTTTGCTCACTTTGAGGATAATACAGTGCCACCGACGTGGCTCGCTATCAAGGACTGTGGGCTCTCCTTCTCTGTGGCCGACGTGAGTAAGACATTTAAGCGTGTTAACCCTCTCAAGGCTGCCGGCCCAGATGGCATCCCTAGCCGCGGCCTCAGAGCAAAGCCCAGACCAGCTGTCTGGTGTGTTCACAGATATATTCAATCTCTCCCTTTCCCAGTCTGTTGTCCCCACATGCTTCAAGATGACCACCATTGTCCCTGTACCTAAGAAAGCAAAGGTAATTGAAGTAAATTACTATCGCCCCATAGCACTTACCTCTATCATCATGAAGTGCTTTGAGAGACTAGTCAAGGATCATATCACCTCCAACTTAGCTGCCACCCTAGACCCACTTGCTTACCGCCCAATAGATCCACAGATGATGCAATAGCCACCACACTGCACACTGCCCTGTCCCATCTGGACAAGAGGCATACCTATGTAAGAATGCTGTTCATTGACCATAGCTCAGCATTCAACATCATAGTACCCTCCAAGCTCATCATCAAGCTTGAGGCCCTGGGTCTGAACCCCGCCCTGTGCAACTTGGTCCTGGACTTTCTGACGGGTGGCCCGCAGGTGGTGAAGGTAGGAAACAACACCTCCTCTTCGCTGATCCTCAACACTGTGGCCCCACATGGGTGCGTGCTCAGCCCCCTCCTGTACTCCCTGTTCACCCATGACTGCGTGGCCAAGCAAGCCTCCAACTCAATCATCAAGTTTGCAGACGACACAGTAGCAGGCTTAATTACCAACAACGATGAGACAGCCTACAGGGAGGAGGTAAGGGTTCTAGAGTGTGGTGTCAGGAAAATAACCTCTCACTCAACATCAACAAAACTAAGAAGATAATCGTGGACTTCAGGAAACAGCATAGGGAGCACCCCCCTAACCACATTTTTGGAACAAGAGTGGAGAAGGTGGAAAGCTTCAAGTTCCTCGGTGTACATTTCACTGACAAACTGAAATGGTCCACCCACACAGACAGTGTGGTGAAGAAGGCGCAACAGTGCCTTTTCAACCTCAGGAGGCTAAAGAAATTTGTATATATATTCTTAATCCATTCCTTACTTAGATTTACGTGTATTTTGGGTATATGTTGTGAAACTGTTAGATATTACTTGTTAGATATTACTGCACTGTCGGAGCTAGAATCACAAGCATTTCGATACATCTGCAATAACATCTGCTAAACACGTGTATGTGACCAATAAAATTAGATTTGATTTGACTTGACCTGGAATGCTTTTCCAACAGTCTTGAAGGAGTTCCCACATATGCTGAGCACTTGTTGGTTGCTTTTCCTTCACTCTGCGGTCTGACTCCTCCCAAACCATCTCAATTTGGTTGAGGTCAGGGGATTGTGGAGGCCAGGTCATCTGATGTAGCACTCCATCACTCTCCTTCTTACACAGCCTGGAGGTGTGTTGGGTCATTGTCCTGTTGAAAAACAAATGATAGTCCCACTAAGCCCAAACCAGATGGGATGGCGTATCGCTGCAGAATGCTGTGCTAATAAAAATATATTTTGATTTGTTTAACACTTTTTTTGGTTACTACATGATTCCATATGTGTTATTTCATAGTTTTAGTGTCTTCACTATTATTCTACAATGTAGAAAATATAAAAAATATAAGAAAAACCCTAGGTTTTATACAACTTTTGACCGGTAGTGTATATCAACAGTGTACCCCCTGAGGTAATACATGTTAAAAAACATATTTGGCAGCGATTACAGTTGTGAATCGTATCAGGTAAATCTCTAAGAACTTTGCATATCTGGATTGTGCAATATCTGCCCATTATTCTTTTCAAAATTCTTTAAACACTGTGAAGGTGTTGGGGGTCATGGCTAGACAGCAATTTTCAAGTCATGCATAGATTTTCAAGCAGATTTTACTCAAAACTGTAACTTTGCCGCTCAATAACATGAACTGCCTTCTTGGTAGATTTGGCCTTGTGTTGTAGGTTATTGTCCTGCTGAAAGTAGAATTCCTCTCCCAGTGTATGGTGTAAAGCAGACTGAAGCAGGTTTTCCTCTAGGATTTTGCTTGAGTTTAGTTCCATCCCGTTTCTTTTTATCCTGAAAAACTCCCCAGTCTTTTCAGATGTCAAGCATACCATGATGCAGCCACCACCATGCTTGAAAATAAGGAGGCAGTTACTCAGTGATGTGTTGTATTGGATTTGCTCCAAGAATAAGGTTCTACATTTAGGCCAAAAAAGTGAATTCCTTTGTCTTTTTTGTTGCAGTATTACTTTAGCGCCTTGTTGCGTACAGGATGGAATATTTTTATTCTGTATAATTGTATTCTTCTTTTCACTCTGTCATTTAGTTCATTATTGCGGAGTCACTACAATGTTGATCCATCCTCAGTTTTATCCCATCACAACAATTGTAGCTGTCTTAAAATCACCAATGGCCTAAACAGTTTCCTTCCTGTCCTGCAGCTTAGTCCAGAAGGACGACTGTATCTTTGATGTGTCTGGGTGGTTTAATACATCATCCACAGCATAATTATTAACTTGACCATGCTTAAAGAGATAGTCAATGTCTGATTTGTTATTGTTACCCATCTACGTTTTTGTAGTTGAATCTGTGCTTGAAATGTAATACTTGACCCTACAGATGTTGTATGTATGGGAACAGAGGAAGGGGTGGTCATTAAAAAAAGAATGTCAACCCCTATTATTTCACACAGTGAGTACATGTGATTATGTGATTGGTTAAGTCAAATTTGACTCCCAAACTAATTTAGGCTTACCTAAACAAACGGGGTAAATACTTATGCAACAGTTATTTCATATTTATTAATTTGAAAGAAATTGTAGAATTCTCTTTTCACTTTGACATTTTGGAGTATTTTGTATAGATCAATGACAAGAAATCACAATTAAATCTATTTCAATCCAACTTTGTAATGCAACAAATGGTGAAAAACTCAAAGAGAGGGGACTCATGTAAGACTCAGGACCATCCTGTCACGCTCTGACCTAGGAGAGCTGTGTTTTCTCTGTTTAGTTAGGTCAGGGTGTGATAGGTGGGTGGGCATTCTATCTTTTGTTTTCTATGTTTTGGCCGGGTAGGGTTTCCAATCAGAGGCAGCTGTCTATCGTTGTCTCTGATTGGAAGCCATACTTAGGCATCCTGTTTTTCCCTTTGTTTCCGTGGGATCTTGTTTTTGTGCAGCTGTGTGTGAGCAGCCCCAGAACATCACGTTTGTTTCAGTGTCACCTGTTTATTGTTTTGTTCAAGTTCACAAATAAAATATGTGGAGCTACCGGCACGCTGCGCCTTGGCTAATTTATGACAGGGAATACGAAGATAGCACTCGTGACACATCCGCTCAGTATCCTACTCTATGCTATCTGTATCTAAGTTCCCGAAAAGTGATGATGACCTTTTCACCCAAAATTAGATTTGACCAAAATCCTTTCAGGCTTCCATAACACCGTGTACAGAATCAAAACTAATGTCACAACTTGGGGCGGCCATACTTGCACAATAGAGGTATGACTTCAGTGCTGCTTTTCATTTGTTACTAAAAACACATATTTTCCTCATTATGCTCAGGTTCTAGATATATAACTTCCTTCCTCCACACGGCATAACAATATCAAGCCACAGGAGAGAGATAGAGCCCCAAGGTATCAAAATAGATAAATTGGCCTTTGACATGGCCTGCTTGGACTAAAATCCTTGCTCTCTTTCCATGTCTTAAACCCCGGATCACAATACTCTAACTGGGGCTGTCCCATTGATATGGTTCACATGTTTGTTTATTCTAAATATGTGCTATGGTTGCAATCAGTGGCGACCAGTCTTTCAGGGCAGGTGGGGCAGAGCCCACCTGTTTTGAGCCCCACCTGTTTTGAGCCCCACATTTTAACTCCCAAAAAAACAGGCTTGCCTGTTTTGCATGTTATTTTTGCATTAATACGTGTCACATATCAGTTTGCAAACAATGTCAAATATAAATACATATATCATTGAGTTAATAAAGCTGCATGCAAACATGGTCTCTTTTTTGTTTTCTTGAGTAAGGCAGCTCCAAAACGCAGGTGTTTCAGCCTACCTCAGTGCTTTCTGTGGTGGTGGGGCAAGCCAGTGTTGCTCGGTGATTGGCTCAGTGTTCTGTCACTCATGGGGACACTACATCACCACGAAGTCTAAGGGGAGACCTCAACAATTCTAGCCCCTTGGGTGCTGCCATAGGTTTCCATTCGAAGTGCCCATCCAAGAAGGCTCAAGGTCATTGTCCACAGATAAAATGACGTCAAATCACGTTATATCAACAGTAGCTTTGATTGGACTAATCACAAATTTAGCAATGAGTGGTTTGGAAGGCTTAAGTCCTTCCAAACCACTCATTGTTGAATTTGCGATTTCCAACTTGTTGAGTAATGTTTATGTCCAATGGCCGATGAGCACCGATACGTTTTATCTATAATTTCTCTTCATTATTTCTCTTCATATCACAATGATCAGTGGATAATTGCAAGCATTGCAAAGCAATCATTAGTCTGCTATTCAGTAGAGTGGCTGTGCTTGTGTGGTCCTAAGTCTAAGATTAATGGTCTCTTTTACTAGTTTAAAATTATAAATATTCAACATTGGCCATGCTCTCAATGAAGCATGATTTGTGCCACGCTCAAAACAATTGTTAACTCGGAACTGCAAAATCTGACTTTAGTGAGTTCAAGACAACTGGGAACTCGGGAAAAACAAGCTACAACTGGGAAAATGTGTTTTGAACAAGCACCATAAATCCAGAGAATGCCAGACTTCGATGACAAAATTAGCCATCTTCCTGTTCAAGTGAGCACAGCACAACAAGGTAAGACCAAAAATATATTGTAAGCTGCGGCATAAATTATGTAATATGCCAGGGAGATATGTATACTGTAGCTACGAAAGTAATACTAAGTGTATGTTGTGTAGTAAGCTGTTAGTAGCCCATGTGCCTCACCCTAATAATGTGGTCTATTTTCACCTCTTAATTTGTCCTACTGTTCTGACTTGGTGGTGCATATGTAGCCTATAACCTGTTTTTGTGAAATGTAATCATTGAATATTGTAATAGCTTTCATTGTTTGCTTTTATGCCCCCATTATTTATCTTACGGTTCTGACTTGGTGTACAAGAAGAACACTGTAAGAACGGCCCATGTTCTGAATTCTGTCACTGTACATTTCAAAGTGCTGAACAAATAGTTATATTGACTACGTCTGTCTGAGCTCGCTCATTAATGTCTTAATGTCTTATGCCATAGTTTGTACATCTCAAATGTCAGTAGAAACCAATTTTATTTTAAGCAAGTCAGCCATATCAGCTATGTTTTTTTAAGGCAGTAAATGAGACTGAATGAACTGTTTTGCTGTGAGACAAGGCTCCGCTGATAGCCAGGTGTAGCAGTGGTATAGTGCAATGATGTCACGGCTGTTTAAAAGATCGGACCAAAGCGCAGAATGGTTGTAGTTCCACATATTTATTATTACTGTGAAACGTTGCAATACACCAAATACTTGAAATAACAAAACCAAAAAACCGTGACGCAGAGAGAAATACACACTACTCAAAAATTAACAACCAACAAACACAAGTGGAAAAACCCCCTACATAAATATGATCTCCAATTAGAGACAACGAGAACCGGCTGCTTCTAATTGGAGATCATCCCAACAATCCCAACATAGAAATAGAAACCTAGAAAAACCACAAAGAAACAGATAACAAGAAAACCACCCAAAAACACCCCTGTCACGCCCTGACCTACTCTACTATATAAAATGACATCTTACAAGGGTCAGGACGTGACAGTACCCCCCCCCCCCCCCAAAGGTGCAGACTCCGAATGTAAAAAAAAAAACCTACAAAACATAAAGGGAGGGTAGGGAGTGTGACAAATGTCTATAGCGGCTCTAGTGCTAAACCCAGAACCTTACTATCCCTCAGATCCTCCAGCAGCGGAGGTGGCTCCGGTTCAGGGCATAACGCCCGTTCCACCCGCAGATCTCTCCTCTTCTGTAACACCGGACCGCGGATCGTTATCGGAGTAATCGGACTGTAGATCATTACCGGAAGCTCTGTGCTGCAGACCGCCACTGGAGGTTCTGGGCTGCAGGCCGCCGCTGAAGGTTCTGGAAACCTAGAAAAACCACATAGAAACAGATAACAAGAAAACCACCCAAAAACACCCCCTGTCAGGCCCTGACCTACTCTACTACAGAAAATGACATCTTACAAGGGTCAGGACGTGACAAATTAATGTATTGTTTAGAGTTGTGTTGTGTAGCGCCTTTGCTGGCATGCATCCAACATTTTTTTGGCCCCACCAAGATTTACATGCTAAAATCGACAAAGTATAAATATAATCAGAATTTTGGATTACAATATAGTCTTTGCAGAGATTACCACTTTTGAAACCATGATGCTACAAATAAAACAGAATTATTTTAAGTCAATATAATTATTTGTTCAGCACTTATGAAATGTACAGTGACAGAATTCAGAACATGGGCTATTCTTACAGTGTTCTTCCTGTACACCAAATCAGAACCATAGGATAAGTAAAGGGGGCATATAAGCAAACAATGAAAGCTATTACAATATTCAATGATAATCAAAGGGCTACAGTTACTTTTTGTGACAGACCTTTGGTTGTGTTTCCTCCAGCCCCTATTGGCATGTTACAAAGTTAGAAACTGAGTGGTTACATTTCAAAGATTTTCTGTTACAGTTCTGGTGGAGAAGCAAAATGTTGAGATAAAAAAAAATATCTTTGGCACAGAGTCTATCAGACAGTGTCGTCATCGTTTAAGTGCCCTGTACACTGAATGGTTGCACTAATATTTGAATCACTTGACATACATTTCTCTATCCTCAAAGTGGTATAACTAGCATAATGAGATTATTCTTATGAAGAGTCCAACCCATCAACATCTCCAGAGACAGCAACATCAACCTCAGGAACTAGAGTAAGTCACCTTCTAAAATCTAACTAAAATCAACTAAATCTTTCCATGACTCCACAATGAGCAAATAAATATACTGGAGCTAGGCATAAACATGGTCCGTATCTTGTTGTTATAGTTGGTGTGTTTACAAGTAAGCTACAAGGAGGTATTAGTAAGGAGAGGATGGTGTGGGTGACTGACTGGTATCTGTTGGGGGTGGGTATTGTGTGAGGAGGTTAGAATGCATGATCTATTGACATGAGGGTATAGTACCTTGTTTGAGTGTGTATTGATGGAGACAAAGTAGTAAAATGTTGGCTAATCACTGACTACTGTGTGTCCTACAGACTAATCCTGCTGTGGCTGCTGATGACGGTGATCTTGACACCAGCTTTAGTAGTACGGAGCCTGTAGACCCATTGGATGAAAGCTTTCAGCCTGGAATAAGCTCAAGCTCAACATCATCTTACTTTGAAACAAGCCAGGACAGCCAAAGGTATTTATGAAAGCACAATACCCTCTTGAGAAAACAGAATTACCAATACACGAAACTTTCTCCTCACATTTTTCATGCCCTTGCATCAGTTCTTTGGCATGGGGGAGAGGGGCTGTTTCTATACTGTTCTAGCCTTTTCACTCTATTGTTGGCAGTGTTTTCCATACACAACTAGACTGTCTACAAGTCAAGCCTCCGTCAAACTGTTCACATCTTTGCTAACAGTGTCACGTCCTGGCCAGTATAAGGGTTAATTGGTATTGTAGTTTGGTCAGGACGTGGCAGAGGGTATTTGTTTTATGTGGTTAGGGGTGGTGTGTTTGTTGTAGGGCATTTGATTTAAGTATTCCGGGGTTTTTGGGCACTGTTCCTTGTTTACGTATTTCTATGTTGATCTAGTTAGTTGTATGTCTATGTTTGGTTAATTGGGGTGGACTTCCAATTGAAGGCAGCTGTGTGGTGTTGCCTTTGATTGGAAGTCCTATATTAGTTGGGTGTGTTTGTCTGTTTAATAGCTGTGCAGCAACCCTCCCCATCCAACCTGACAGAGCTTCAGAGGATCTGCATAGAAGAATGGGAAAAACTCTCCAAATACAGGTGTGCCAAGCTTGTAGCATCATACCCAAGAAGACGCAAGTCTGTAATCGCTGCCAAAGGTGCTTCAACAAAGTACTGAGTAAAGGTTATGAATATTTATGTAAATGTGATATTTCAGTTTTTTATTTTAATTACATTTCTAAAAAACTGTTTTTGCTTTGTCATTATGGGGTATTGTGTGTAGGTTGATGAGGAGAAAAAAAACAATTGAATACATTTTAGAATAAGGCTGTAACTGTAACGGGCGTCATATGAAGGGGACCAAGGCGCAGCGTGTTGAGTGCTCATCGTAATTTTTTATGAAAATGAACACTGAATACAAATAAACAAAACGTGACAGCCAACAGTTCTGTCAGGTTAATCTTACAAAACAACTACCCACACAAACCAAGGGAAAAGGCTGCCTAAGTATGGCTTCCAATCAGAGACAACGAAACCATACCCGGCCAAAACATAGAAAACAAAAACTTAGAATGCCCACCCCCTATCACACCCTGACCTAACTAAACAGAGAAAAACCAGCTCTCCTAGGTCAGCGCGTGACAGTAACGTAACAAAATGTTGAAAAAGTGAAGGGTCTGAATATTTTTTGAATGCACTGTATGTACAGTACCAGTCAAAAGTTTGGACTCACCTACTCATTCAAGGGTTTTTCTTTCTTTTACTATTTTCTACATTGTAGAAAAAATAGTGAAGACATCAAAACCATGAAATAACACATATGGAATCATGTAGTAACCAAAAAAGTATTCAACAAATTAAAATGTATTTTAGATTTTATATTCTTCAAAGTAGCTTCAAAGTAGCTTTGCACACTATTTGTTATTCTCTCAACAGGCTTCATCAGGAATGCTTTTCCAACAGTCTTGAAGGAGTTCCCACATATGCTGAGCACTTGTTGGCTGCTTTTTCTTCACTCTGCGGTCCAACTCATCCCAAACCATCTCAATTAGGTTGAGGTCGAGTGATTGTGCAGGCCAGGTCATCTGATGCAGCTGTCCATCACGCTCCTTATTGGTCAAATAGCCCTTACACAACCTAAAAGTGTGTTGGGTCATTGTCCTGTTGAAAAACAAATGATAGTCCCACTAAGCGCAAACCAGATGGGATGGCGTATTGCTGCAGAATGCTGTGATAGCCATGCTTGTTAAGTGTGCCTTGAATTCTAAATAAATCACTGACGGTGTCACCAGCATAGCACCCCCACACCATCACACCCCCTCCTCCATGCTTCATGGTGCGAACCATACATGCGGAAATCATCCGTTCACCTACTCTGTGTCTCACAAAGACACGGCGGTTGGATCCAAAAATCTCAAATTTGGACTCATCAGACCAAAGGACAGATGTCCTCCGGTCTAATGTCCATTGCTCGTGTTTCTTGGCCCAAGCAAGTCTCTTTGCAGCAATTCGACCATGAAGGCCTGATTCACGCAGTCTCTTCTGAACAGTTGATGTTGAGATGTGTCTGTTACTTGAAGTCTGTGAATCATTGATTTGGGCTGCAATCTGAGGTGCAGTTAACTCTAATGAACGTATCCTCTGCAGCAGAGGTAACTCTGCATCTTTCTTTCCTGTGGCGGTCCTCATGAGAGCCATCATAGCGCTTGATGGTTTTTGCAACTGCACTTGAAGAAACGTTCAAAGTTCTTGAAATTTTCCGTATTGACTGACCTTCATGTCTTAAAGTATTGATGGACTGTCATATTCTTTTTGTTTATTTGAGCTGTTCTTGCCATAATATGGACTTGGTATTTTACCAATAGAGCTATCTTCTGTATACCACCTCTACCTTGTCACAACACAACTGATTGGCTCTAACACTTTAAGAAGGAAATCAATTCCACAAATTAACTTTTAACAAGTCACACCTGTTAATTGAAATACATTCCAGGTGACTACTGTTAACTCGAAATGACACAACAACAAGGTTCCAGTTTAACAAAGTTTATAATGTATGAACACACTACAAGGTAGCCATGCCACTTTAGGCTAGGTCCATCAACCACAAGACTCCCTGCGCAGGTGCACTATTGACTGAGTGATAGCCCCGTAATAACAGAAATATAGGGATACTTAAAACATGAACTTAACAATCTCCCCCTTTTCTTTAAAGACAAATAAAACATCAACAACATAATTAAATGTCCAAGTATTATTCAAGTTCCCCATTGCAAATGACTTGTGTGACAGTTTTTATTTGTATTACTCAAGCTGCCACTTTCCATTACTGAGAGCCTGTAGAAGCACAAGACCAGATGCTCCTTTTTTAGTCAGACAGTCTGCAAGCTGTTCCTTTGTGGTCGACCACAGAATCCGCTGGATTCTCTGTTCTTGAATCCCTGTAGCTCAGTTGGTAGAGCGTGGTGTTTGCAACACCAGGGTTGTGGGTTCGATTCCCACGGGGGGCCAGCACAGAAAAAAAATATATAATGTATGATATGTATGAAATTGTATGAAATGTATGCATTCACTACTGTAAGTCGCTCTGGATAAGAGCGTCTGCTAAATGACAAAAAAAATATATATATGTATATATATATATATAATAACAAAAAATAAATAAATAAATAAGTTCCTTGATGCTGCTAATCTCAAGACGAAGTCTTTTCTCTGTGACAGACTTTGTTGACTTCACAGCATCAACTAATGAGTAGCTGTCAGTGACACAAACTACAGGTAGAATGTGCCGTTTTGTCTCACCAGTAGTAAGCTCTGAGAACAGAGTTGCAAGAAAGATCGCATTGTCAATTCCATCCGCAAGAGCAAGTGTTTCTCCAGCAAGTGTGCTTCGGACAACCCTTCTGATCCTTTTTGTCTGCCAACAGATAGGTGAGAATCTTCCTCCTTCACCCATTAACACGATTAGATGTCCACCTTGTGTGCCTCCATCTGTAAGGTTCCCTAGCGAAGCATCACTGAAGACAACTGGTTTCAAAGAGTCATCTTTTCCAACATGCTGAAACTTTAAAGTCACTTGTGATTTCCGTTTACGAACAACTTTCTTTGCCACATGAATGGTTTGTACAGTGGCGTGTTTTGTGTTAGATGCCAAGTTGCAACCATCAAACATTACATCAGGTCTACTCTGTCTAGCAACCCATAAAATTTGTCCTATCTTTGACCTCAATTGATCAGCTTCAATTCCACATAGAGGGGAATTCCTTTGTACGGCTCTTGAAGAATCCATGTGGATGGGTTGAAGATTCTTGATATAGCTCTCCTGTTGCATCAGTATTGTTCCATCAACTGTAATAAACTCTATGCCAACATAACAAAAATGATCATGCTCCTCACGGCCGACCTGGAAAACAGCTTTGAGATGTGGAATCACAGTTGTAGCAAAGGTCTGTGAGCCACCCCAGATAAAGTCATCAACATGACAGGCAAGTACTCCAGTCACATTGCAGTCTTGATCAAGCCAATAGAAGACTGCAGGATCCACTTGTGACATTTTTCCACCTGTATTCAGCATTGTTGCCTTGACTTTGTTGTACCAGTGGAGTGATGCATCTGCCAATCCATACACACACTTTTTTAGTTTCCACAGTGTTCCTTCGCTTTTAGCTTCAGGCGGAGGTCGGATGTGAATGTCCCTTGACAGCTCTGTTCCCTGCAAAAATGCAGATTTGATGTCTATGGAATTAAGTTTCCATTTTTTCTGGCAGATCACTGACATCAGCAATCTGAGTGACTCTGAGGCGCATGTCGGTGAGTCTTTTGGGAGTTCTTTAGCAGCCAGCTCCTCAAAACCTCTAGCCACTAGACGTGCTTTAGGCACTATTCCAGGTAAGGATTCTTTAAGGGTACACATCCACCTTGTTGAGACACATTCTTCGCCAATGTCTTTGACTTCCTCAAACACTAAATTTTTCCTCCAATTACTGAGCTCATCTAGCTTAGCTGAGTCAAATGACACGTCCTTTGATTCAAGTACATCATCATTTTGAATGTCATTCTGTTTTTCTCGATTTTCCATTGGTTCAATTCTGAGATTATCTACAAGTGACAGGTCAGCTGACCCTGTTGTACCAGAAAGTGTAGCTGGTTCAGAGTACTGCAAGTTGTACCAGTTCTGGTGTTTTCCTTTGGAAAACTTTCCACTTTCTCTGTCCATGTATTTCACAGTTTGTCCAGTTTTCAGATGGGAACAACCATGTTCTCTGAACACATGTGGCTGTTGTTGAATGTTTTCCTCATTTGAACGCTCAACAGTATTATCTGTGGCATGGTTGAAGGTCTCTGCTTCATTTCCTGTGTCAGTTTCAGTGTCCATATCATTGGATGCGACATCTGGTAGGTTTGTGTCTGTTACTGTGTCCTTTTTGTCATTTTCATTAGGAGACTGATTCTCAGCAACAGCCCCTCTATCTTGTTGATCATTTACTTTCCACAATCTTGAGTGATGCACCCTGACAATGATGTCTCCGTGCCTCACAAATATCACCACACCATCTTGGCCAATGACTACTCCCGGTCCTTTCCACTCTTGACAGTCAACTCGTTTGTAGTACACTTTGTTTCCAGTTTCGTACTTCTCATCATCATTATTCCCTGAACTGCTGAGTAACTTCTGAAATCTGTCAACTGTAGCATGTCCAAACTGTTTGTGAAGCTTTAACAATACTTTGTGTTTTTCTTTTGTGTTCATGTTCTCTGTGACTGTCAGAATCTCCATGTGCTCTGTGTGCGTCAGAATCTCATTTTTGCATGGACTCTGTGTGATGTCTTTGTCTAAAATGTTTACACAATAGTGGCCTGAGGTAGTAAGTTCAAGAGTCACTGGTTGTTTAAACATCACTGCCTTGTCATTTTGTTATGTCTAGTACAGCCCCTGCCTTCTTGAGGGAAGTTTTGCTTAATAGTAAGGGGATATCTACAGGGACCACCTCTGTTTCAATGTGACACTTAGTCTGACCAATTTTTGCTGGTATCTTAACTCTTTTGGTAGAATGGACAATTCTCCCATCTCCAAATTTGAAAGCTCTGTTGCTTGGTGTGTCAATCATATTTTGTGCTTCTTTCATATTTAGTTCACTGACATAGCTATCAAGCCATTTTGCACCACACACTGTCCGTGTCCATGCAGTATCAATCACAGCAGATCCTAAGGATTCAACTATACAAATCTCTGTATCAGAAGCAGATTCATTTGAAAACAGTGTAATCTTACACTGCTCTCTCTCTGTGTTTACATTTTCCTCTGTTAGATAAACTTGTTCATTTTTATGAGGACAGTCTTTAACCCAATGGTAAGTGCTTTGACAAATAGCACATTTTGATCTCCTTCCATATTTGTCCAGTGGATTTGTGCCGGGAAATGGTGCCCTCTTCTGGTTGTCTTGAGAACGTGACTTGTTGGCGCCTTTTCTCTGCTGCTCTGTGCAATATGCTGCGTCACTCACTTGCATTCCATCTGTTATTGGCGCGACAGACGTCTTTTCACCAAAAATTATTTTTAGTGCCGACTTCATTGATGCAAAAGTCAGCACAGTACAAGCAGTCAAAGCCAACTGTTTCTCCCTACCATCTAGACAGGCAGTATCTAGCAACTTGAAAGCTAACACTGCATCCGGGAGAACCATGTCGTACTTGCACATCCTATTGTACCTCTGTTCGAAATCAATGATGTAGTCCGTCATTGCAACCAAAATATCTCTCGTAACACTGTCAAAGTTTGAATATGCCTCGTAGGCGCGGTCTTTCTCTTCTTTAAGAAATACAGAATCCAGTGCTCTGATCAAAGTTCCCATACCATCATCCTAGTTCAAATCCTCAACGGATATTTCTAGTGCTGTATCTCTCCCTCTTCCCTCGAGCGATAATACCACCGCAAGTGCTTGCTTTTTCGCGTCCAGATTAGTAACCCGTGTCCAGATTCCAAGTTCATTTTTCCAACTTTCGTACGACCTCTTCTCGTCGAAGCGAGGTGGCACATTGTAGTTATTAGCCATCCTCTGCTACCAATGTTAACTCGAAATGACACAACGACAAGGTTCCAGTTGAACAAAGTTTACTATACTGTATGAACACACTACAAGGTAGTCATGCCACTCTAGGCTAGGTCCATCAACCACAAGACTCCCTGCGCAGACGCACTCTTGATTGAGTGATAGTCCCGTAATAACAGAAATATATGTCACGTCCTGACCAGCAGAGGGAGTAGTTTTGTAGTATTTTGGTCAGGACGTGGCAGAAGAAGTCTGTATGTGTTTTCTAGTATGTCTGTTTCTGTGTTAGTCTTGTGACTCCTGATCAGGAACAGCTGGATATCGTTGTTCCTGATTGGGAGTCATATATTAGGAGTGTGTTTTTCACCTGGGGTTTGTGGGTTGTTGTTTTAGCACTGCTTTATGTTAGCCTACTAACGGGTCCTGTCGGTATATTGTTTCTTGTTTTTTTTGGTGTTCATTTTATTCTAATTAAATAGTAAGATGAGCATTCACATCCCGTCTGCGTTTTGGTCATCCATTCACCACGACAGTCGTTACAATATAGGGATACTTAAAACATGAACTTAACAACTACCTCATGAAGCTGGTTGAGAGAATGCCAAGAGTGTACAAAGCTGTCATCAAGGCAAAGGGTGGCTACTTTGAAGAATATATAACATATATTTTGATTTGTTTAACCTCTAGGGTATGTGGGACGAAATCGTCCCACCTACTCAACAGCCAGTGGAATCCCGTGGCGCGATATTCAAATACCTTAGAAATGCTATTACTTCAATTTCTCAAACATATGACTATTTTACACCATTTTAAAGACAAGACTCTCGTTAATCTAACTACACTGTCCGATTTCAAAAAGGCTTTACAACGAAAGCAAAACATTAGATTATGTCAGCAGAGTACCCAGACAGAAATAATCAGACACCCATTTTTCAAGCTAGCATATAATGTCACAAAAACCCAAACCACAGCTAAATGCAGCACTAACCTTTGATGATCTTCATCAGATGACACTCCTAGGACATTATGTTATACAATACATGCATGTTTTGTTCAATCAAGTTCATATTTATATCAAAAAACAGCTTTTTACATTAGCATGTGACGTTCAGAACTAGCATACCCACCGCAAACTTTCGGTGAATTTACTAAATTACTCACGATAAACGTTCACAAAAAACATAACAATTATTTTAAGAATTATAGACACAGAACTCCTTTATGCAATCGCTATGTCCGATTTTAAAATAGCTTTTCGGCAAAAGCACATATTGCAATATTCTGAGTAGATAGCTCGCCATCACGGGCTAGCTATTTTGACACCCACCAAGTTTGGCACTCACCAAACTCACATTTACTATAAGAAAAATTGGATTACCTTTGCTGTTCTTCGTCAGAATGCACTCCCAGGACTTCTACTTCAATAACAAATGTTGGTTTGGTTCAAAATAATCCATAGTTATGTTCAAATATCCTCTGTTTTGTTCGTGCGTTCAAGACACTATCCGAAGGGTAACGAAGGGTGACGCGCCGGCGCGTATCGTGACAAAAAAATTCTAAATATTCCATTACCGTACTTCGAAGCATGTCAAACGCTGTTTAAAATCAATTTTTATGCCATTTTTCTCGTAAAAAAGCGATAATATTCCGACCGGGAAACCCTGTTTTCGTTCAAAGACTAAAAATCTAAAATGGACTCTTCTCGTGCACGCGCGCGCCAGTCTCATTGTCCTCTGATCGACCACTTACCAAATGCGCTACTGTTTTTCAGCAATGGCCTGCAAAGTCATCATTCAACGTTCTGCCGCCTTCTGAGAGCCTATGGGAGCCGTAGGAAGTGTCACGTTACAGCAGAGATCCTCAGTTTTCAATAAAGAGAGTGTAGAAGGCCAAGAAATGGTCAGAGAGGGCACTTCCTGTAAGGAATCTTCTCAGGTTTTTGCCTGCCATATGAGTTCTGTTATACTCACAGACACCATTCAAACAGTTTTAGAAACTTTAGGGTGTTTTCTATCCAAAGCCAATAATTATATGCATATTCTAGTTTCTGGGCAGTAGTAATAACCAGATTAAATCGGGTACGTTTTTTATCCGGCCGTGCAAATACTGCCCCCTAACCCCAACAGGTTAACTATAATATCCACTGCTAGAAGCCATTTCTCATCCAACAGCAAATGTAATGTCCTAAAAAAACATTGCAGTTGTAGGCTACTACCCATGAGACATTTTGTGCGCCGCTCCATATCTCAAAGCCATATCTGTCACGCCCTGACCAGGTGAACTCTTCTATTTTGGTCAGGGTGTGGCATTTCTATAGTTTATTTTCTATGTTTTGGTATAGCCTTGCTTTGGGGCGTATTTCTATGTTGGGTTATGTCGATTCCCAATCAGAGACAGCTGTCGCTAGTTGCCTCTGATTGGGGAATCATATTTAAGTTCCTTTTCCCCCCACGATGTTTGTGGGTAATTGTATTTGCACTGTGTTTCGTTTCACCTGTGAAACTGTCACCTTTCTCCTTTGCGTATTTATTTTGTTTTGTCGTTCCTATCTAAAATAAATATGTGGAACAGTCAAACTGCTGCGTATTGGTCATCGAGTGATTACGATATATCTTCCGATGAGGGAGAATACGAGGAACGTGACAATATCAAATATCTTGGTTGTAAAATAGTTGCAACTGAGCTGTATATTGAAATAAAAAGAGTTGAAATATATAGAGTTGAGAAATAAAAAATATCTACAGAAAGCTGATACCCTCCCCTCTCTTCGACAGGGACAAAGGGACGAAGCTTCCTAAGCTGTGTGTTTCACATAACTGCATTTTGAAATGTTATACAATCAGAATGCATTTTTCTCTCGAGCAGGCCACGGCAAGGGCACCAGCACAGGGGCAGACACATTCATTACAGGAATCATGAGGATAACATAATTTGCTGTTTGACCAAATAATGCTCTTAGCTACCCCCAAAAAATTGAAGTTTTGAGTTTGTTTTTTCAAAAGTATTTTATAAGGATCTCCATTAGCTGTTGCTGAAGCAGAAACTATGCATACTGAGATCCACACAAAACATAAAATATGACATAATACAGAACATCAATAGACAAGAACACCTCAAGGACTGAACTACACAAATTTAAAACAAGAACAATAGAACCAAAAAAGGTCCTACGGACAGTTACACACATACATACACTAGTATATATAAAGTACTAGTGTCCAAACTTTTGACACACCAACTCATTCAAGGGTTTTATCCGGCCGTGCAGTATTTGCACGGCCGGATAAAAAACGTACCCGATTTAATCTGGTTATTACTACTGCCCAGCAACTACAATATGCATATAATTATTGGCTTTGGATAGAAAACACCCTAAAGTTTCTAAAACTGTTTGAATGGTGTCTGTGAGTATAACAGAACTCATATGGCAGGCAAAAACCTGAGAAGATTCTGTACAGGAAGTGCCCTCTCTGACCATTCCTTGGGCTTCTTGACTCTTTTCATTGAAAACTTCCGATCTTTGCTGTAACGTGACACTTCCTACGGCTCCCATAGGCTCTCAGAACCCGGGATAAAGCTGAATGATGTCGAGGCAGCCCCTGGCTGAAAAACTTTAGCGCCTTTGGTAAGTGGTCTATCAGAGGACAATGAGACTGCGGCGCGTGCACCAGGCGACCCCATGTTTTTATTTTCTCTCTCTTTGTACTAAAACACAGATTCCCAGTCGGAATATTTTCGCTTTTTTACGAGAAAAATGGCATAAAAATTGATTTTAAACAGTGGTTGACATGCTTCGAAGTACGGTAATGGAATATTTAGACGTTTTTTTGTCACGAAACGCGTCGGACACGTCACCCTTCTTTACACTTCGGATAGTGTCTTGAACGCACGAACAAAACAGAGGATATTTGAACATAACTAGGGATTATTTTTAACCAAACCAACATTTGTTATTGAAGTAGAAGTCCTGGGAGTGCATTCTGACGAAGAACAGCAAAGGTAATAACATTTTTCTTATAGTAAATCTGACTTTGGTGAGGGCTAAACTTGGTGGGTGTCTAAATAGCTAGCCCTGTGATGCCGGGCTATCTACTTAGAATATTGCAAAATGTGCTTTCACCGAAAAGCTATTTTAAAATCGGACATAGCGAGTGCATAGAGGAGTTCTGTATCTATAATTCTTAAAATAATTGTTATGTTTTTTGTGAACGTTTATCGTGAGTAATTTAGTAAATTCACCGGAAGTTTGCGGGGGGTATGCTAGTTCTGAACGTCACATGCTAATGTAAAAAGCTGTTTTTTGATATAAATATGAACTTGATTGAACAAAACATGCATGTATTGTATAGCATAATGTCCTAGGCGTGTCATCTGATGAAGATCATCAAAGGTTAGTGCTGCATTTAGCTGTTGTTTGGGTTTATGTGACATTATATGCTAGCTTGAAAAATGGGTGTCTGATTATTTCTGTCTGGGTACTCTGCTGACATAATCTAATGTTTTGCTTTCGTTGTAAAGCCTTTTTGAAATCGGACAGTGTGGTTAGATTAACGAGTCTTGTCTTTAAAATGGTGTAAAATAGTCATATGTTTGAGAAATTTAAGTAATAGCATTTCTAAGGTATTTGAATAACGCGCCACAGGATTCCACTGGCTGTTACGTAGGTGGGACGATTTCGTCCCACCTTCCCTAGAGAGGTTAATGTGTTTTGAGTTTCCACTTCCTCATGTGTTGAACCGCAAATAATATTAGCCTATGATATTAGTTAGTGCACATAAAAATGTATGTAATTCATCTCTGCCACGCCCTGACCATAGAGAGCCCTTGGTTCTCTATGGTATAGTAGGTCAGGGCGTGACTAGGGGGTGTTCTAGGTTTATTATTTCTATGTTGGTGTGCTTGGTATGGTTCCCAATAAGAGGCAGCTGTTTAGCGTTGTCTCTGATTGGGGATCATATTTAGGCAGCCATTTCCCCACTGTGTTTTGTGAGATCTTGGTTTGTTTTTGTGTAGTTGCCTGTGAGCACTCCATAGCTTCACGTGTTCGTTTATTCATTGTTTGTTTTTTTAGTTTAATTGAATAAACATGTGGAACCCAGGTCATGCTGCGCTTTGGTCCGAGTATGCTTCCAACGACAATTGTGACAGAAGATCCCACCACAACAGGACCAAGCAGCGTGCCCAGGAGGAGAAGGTATCCTGGGCTTGGGAGGAGACCAAGGAGGAGAAGACATCCTGGACTTGGGAGGAAATCTTGGTGTGGAAGCAGACGCAAGGAGAGAAGGGAGGACAGCGACGATGCCGGGGTTCAGTCCAGGCACGGCGTCCAGTCCCGCTCCATGGCGAGAGCGCTCCTTTGCGCCGGTACCCAGTCCAGGCACGGCGTTCAGTCCCGCTCCATGGCCGGAGCCTTCCTCTGCGCCGGTGCCCAGTCCAGGCACGGCGTCCAACCCAGCTCCATGGCCAGAGCCCTCCTTTGCGCTGGTGCCCAGTCCAGGTATGGCATCCAACCCAGCTCCATGGCCAGAGCCCTCCTTTGCACCGGTGCCCAGTCCAGGCACGGTGTTCAGCCCGGCGCCATGGCCGGATCCGGGGTCTGGGTGGGGGCTACGACCTGCACCGGAGCCGCCACCGACACTAATCACCCCCCCCCCCCCACCCTCCCCAGTTGGTTTCAGGTTTTGCGGCCGGAGTCCGCACCTTTGGGAGGGGGGGTACTGTCACTCCCTGACCATAGAGAGCCCTTGGTTCTCTATGGTATAGTAGGTCAGGGCGTGACTAGGGGGTGTTCTAGGTTTATTATTTCTATGTTGGTGTGCTTGGTATGGTTCCCAATCAGAGGCAGCCGTTTAGCGTTGTCTCTGATTGGGGATCATATTTAGGCAGCCATTTCCCCACTGTGTTTTGTGGGATCTTGTTTTGTTTTTGTGTAGTTGCCTGTGAGCACTCCATAGCTTCACGTGTTTGTTTATTCTTTGTTTTTTTGAGAGTTTCATTTAATAAACATGTGGATCCCAGATCACGCTACGCTTTGGTCCGAGTATGCTTCCAACGACGACCGTGACAATCTCTACTGAACCAAAAACAATTCTGGAAATTCTGATTCCTATTTTCACAGTAAAATATAGCAACTATAGTTTAATTGTCAACCCAAAAGTGAGTTGGGGGAGTGAGCAGTGATGTGGGCTGGTGTGGAGAAAATGCCAGGGCCAAATTATTGCCCAAGTCCGCCCCTGGACTCAGCTGTCTGTCCACCACGTGGTTTAGCCCAAAACCTTGACGTTGTTCCAGCATAACCGTCACCTGGCATTTAAATCTAGGCATGTTGTCATCATTTCATTACATACAACCTCATGGTGTTCTATAGTGTCTGGTGGGACAAATGCAGGACATACAAACCCCATGTAAAGATTTTTTTTTTAAACTAATATAAAAGTTCCAATCTGATTACTTTTTATTCTCTGGAGAAAGCCATCGATCACCCAAACTATTAAGCCTTTTATAATACAGCCCATCTACTGTATCAATTCTGCTATGGAGCCATTCTGGAATTTTGATATTAAAGGCCCCAGTGTAATCAAATTGTCCTGTGTTTTATATATACTGTATTTCCACACTATGAGCTTGAATAATACTGTGAAATTGTGACAATTATGATAATGCCATTTTAGTGCAAAGGCTGTTTGAAAAGACTGCCTGAAATGTCTGCCTGTTTTGGTGAGATGGAGCTTTGGCCTGCCTGATGACATCACCAGATGGTAAATTAGTTAATAGACAGATAAGAAGTAGATTTCTGAACCTTTCTGCCGATAACAGATAGTTTTCAGTTTTTCCCTCCCCACTCAGACCACTCCCAGACTGTCCTAGCAAAACTCTTGCTTGAGAAATGTCTCTTTGTTAAAAAGTATATATATATATATTTTATTTTTTTATTGAACAATCAGAGTAAGGCACTTAATTGTTACTCAGAAATGATTTTATGTTGAGAGAAAAAAACAGGTGCATTGGACCTTTATTTTTTACTTATCAATTTTTTACTTAACACTTATTTTTCTTAAAACTGCATTGTAAGTAAGCGTTTCACTGTAAGGTTGTATTCGGTTCATGTGACAAATACAATTTGATTTGATAAAAGACACAGTTTGTTATCTCATAATTCCTGCAGTTGTTAACATTGTTACTACCAGGCTAAATAACAATCTAATTAACAATCTAAGGATCTGCTTGTTCTGTCTTAGCCGGAAATTCTCAGAAAGTTGCTATTATGATGTGTTGGCTGAACTCAGACTATCTTGCTGGTAGAATCAATCAGCTTTAAAGGACAATATAGAATGACAAACATTGATGAAAATAAAGAATTTAATGAATTTCCATCTAATAACCTCATGTATATGATGTATTGTAGAGGTAGACTGCAAAGCAGCATATAGGCCTTCATCTTGTAAAACTCTGCTTATAAAACCTATAGTACTGACATATCACAAATTCCAATCAAGGCATGATGAATCTCCAAACAGGAAACGTTTATTTCCCCAAAATATAGCCTACCGAGTCTCACAATAATATGGTGTACGTCACATAGGGGTAGGCTAACAAACGGTAGCTTGGGATAAGAGAGGGTTAATGCTGCGTTCAGCAACTAGTCAGAACTAGGAAACTCGGCAATATCCGACTTGCTAAATGGTTGAACGCAGTACGCGTGTAACTTCAACCAGTTAGCAAGTCTGACATTTCCGAGTTTCTTAGTTCCTGACTAGGACATGAACGTAAAACAATAGTCTGAGGGAGGCGGTGGGGTTCATTGAGCAGCTTTTACGCAAGATCAAGGCTTGTCAATTTAATGATGCAGTGATTGGTCGATAGCAAATGACGTTACGGGAGAGGGGGCAAAAAAAATCATCATAGGAGCCAATAAAATTGGTCTATTTTCAGAAGGGTGTGGTTTCATAGATTTCTATAACACGAGGCACTTCTTTACCGGCGTTTTAGTATTAACACGCCTAGGGAATTGATCCATTTTTGCTGTACTATTTATTTATTTATTGAGGAGTTGCTTTATCTTAAATTTAAACATGCTTGGCCTGTGCCTTTATGTGCCTGTTCCGAATTCGGATGCTATTGAATTCGAGTATTATGAGTCCAATGGACTACCATCGGAGCTGAAATCGCTCTTCAAATTGAGTGTGTTTCTACCGTCCCAAGAATGTTCAATTTATCGGAAATGGCGAAAGGTAAGACTTTCACTCTGTTCTTTTACATATGTATTTAATTTGACTTTTCCTCAACTACAAGTTTTATTAACAATTCTATCGTACTTTCCTGTAAATACAACCCCCCTCCTTCCTGTAGTCAGGGTTTGTCTAAATCTCACCTACTGCATAGTGTTGCATGTAATCCACACCAGACCATAATGTTTAAAAGTTTCAGCAGGAATTGAATGCAACAATGATTCAGACCCATGGAAATCAAGATAGAACGCATAATTTCATATAACATCATGTAGACGGGCTTTATTAAAAACTAAGCCCCTACTCAAGGAGTTCCCCGATGGATAAATGTGGCCCCTGATATTCATTAATATATTTGAAAAATGAATTGCTTTTGCATCATCAGTCTTAGAATTCTTTGAATGACTCTACAGTTTGTTTTTATAATTTATAATCTCACACTGAAGGCATAGACAATGTATTATTGTTCTCTACATTGATGGTGCATTGGGCTTGCACATTCAAACTATTGGCCTGCAGCTGCTTTTAGTTTTAGTTTAAATGTGCCTCTTATTAGTCTAATTGCATATCAGTGACCCTAAGCACTAAACCAGCAGATTCAGGGTTGTCAATTAGGCACATTAAGAAATCACTGGAACTGTTAAATTACTATTTATTTTATCTTTATTTAACTAGGCAAGTCACTTATGAACATTCTTATTTTCAATGACGGCCTAGGAACAGTGGGTTAACTGCCTTGTTCAGGGACAGAACAACAGATTTTTACCTTGTCAGCTTGGGGATTTGATCTTGCAACCTTTCGGTTACTAGTCCAACGCTCTAACCACTAGGCAACCTGCCGCCCCATGCATGCAAGACTAGAGTTTCTTGACCCTCAAGACTGCGTGACCCATAGAGGCAAGACATGATGTTCTTGGCAGAGGTTGACATCGTGATTCGAGCCCTCGTGTCTTCAGGCATGGTATTAGTGTCGTGGACATGTATCTATATCCTTAATGACAAGTTGACCTGCCAACTTGTGCTAAGCCCGTCGACCTATCTGGTCTAAAATAGACTGAGGCATCAGCAGTTGAGTTGCTGGCCTGGTGTTGATATTTGCTCTACTGTCTTGAACTACAGGCATCTACCAAAATAAAGGAAACCCCGACATAGTGTCTTAATAGGGCGCTGGGCCACCACAAGCCGCCAGAACAGCTTCAATGCAAAAATGGCATAGAAGGGTCTGTAACTCTATTGGAGAGTTGTTGATTGTGGTGGAAAACCCTGTCTCAGGCACCGCTCCAGAATCTCCCATGAATGTTCAATTGGGTTGAGATCTGGTGACTGACACGCACATCCTTTAACCCCCCTATGCTCCTTTGAGACCGCTCTTTCAAAGTCACTGAGATCTCTTAGCCGTGGTGGCCAAAAAATGGGCAACTGAGTATTTTTATACATGACCCAAATCATGATGGGATGTTAACGGATGAATTAACTCAGGAACCACACCTGTGTGGAAGCTCCTGCTTTCAATGTGCTTTGTGTCCCTCATTTACTCAAATGTTCCCTTTATTTTGGCAGTTACCTGTGTGACAACGCTCCCATTGAGTGTATTCTTTCTGTCCATGTTACAGGCCTAATGTCACATTTTGAAAGTCAATACGCGTTGTTCTCTCACATGGGACAAAATGGTTTTAAATGAAGGACAGGTTAGCCTAGATTTGAGTCAATGGCTTTCAACATGGAGGCAAAGAACACCAAGGCCCTATCAGAAACATTGTTGAAATGCTTTGTCTTGGCTGGATATTGAGGTGGTGACACCATTGAGAAATGCACTGTTTGACATTATACACACAAGTTACCTTACCCTCCTGTCAGGTGCTTACATACATTTAATTAGTATTGTCCCCCTCCAGATAAGCCCCAGTCTTGGGTTTACTTTTGTTGATTGATTTTCTATTGTCCTCCATGCTGTCTGTTATAAGAAATCTATTTTGTTGATAATTTAGTTTTTTTTTTGCCTCTGCAGAAAGCGGTGAAAAGTGCAGACAATGACCTGGATGGGCAGATGGTCTTTGAGGAGTTTGTTCACTATTTGCAAGATCAGGAGAAAGATCTGAAACTCGTCTTCAAGAACCTGGACAGAAGGAGAGCTGGTATGCTATTATGCACAAATCTGAACTTAGTTTCAGAACATGCCTAAGCTACCGTAAAATACACATTTTTGTTTGGATTCAGGTGGAATTGTGATGAATTGTCTTCCATTGTGATTCAGATAAAATGGATTCTAAGGAGATCATGCAGTCTCTCCAGGACCTTGGTGTTCACATATCCCAGCAGCATGCAGAGAAGGTCCTACAGAGGTAAGATATTAGGATGAAAGTGTTTCCTTATGATTTTGGTCAATGTTGTCTGTATAGCTATTATTACCAGTTTGATTCATATTCTCAGGAGTTTATGGTTTTGTTTTCATCTGTTTTTTTTTAAATAGCATGGATAAGAATGGAACAATGACCATCGACTGGAATGAGTGGAGCAACTACCCTCTGCTACAGCCTAAAGAGAACAACATCCCTGAGATCACCCTCTACTGGAAACACTCTACGGTGAGGAGGGAGGGTGTGAAATAGCTATCCACAAAGCAGAGAATTTTATTATATTTAACATGAATTTGCATACACTCTGTATCTACTGACATAAGCCTTTAAAGTTCAATATTGTGAATGGGGATGTTAATCCTATTACATACGGTAGATCAACACCGACTGGACGTGTGTCACCAATTAATCTTATTCATGACTAATTGGTGTAGGACAGGAAAGCTCTGAATACTAGATTATGATTAAAAGATTTACGGGTTGAATTAATTACCCCCTTATATAAAATGTCGATCCAGGTTGAATTATCCCTTATGTAAGATCACGTTTGTAAAGTGGTAGGAGGAGGATAAAGTTATCCCCTGCGTTCTTAGAACCACCTTCACGGGACAGTGTGATCTTGGGCAGCATGTGGGTGGGGTATTGAAATACTGTACGCCTTAATGAGCGAAGCTGCTTCTAAATCTTAGCCTGCTTACCTCCAATGTGCCAAAAGCTACAGAACAGCCTTTACAGGTTGAGCTGGGGCTAAAAATATTCCGAAGTACTCCCTTGGAGATGAGATGACCACCTAACACAAAGGCCAGGCAAAATGTCAAGCAGCATTCACTCGTGAGTCACTTTGGCCTGACTAACATGTGGCAGTAGTATTAATTACACTTACATAACAGGTGCTGCCAATTTCAGATATTCTAAGTTCTTGCATATCATTAAATAGTTTTCCGTTAGTGATTTGGTGCTGGCATGGTAAAGAGGGATAGAGCCTGTACTCTGGTATGGATTTTGCAAAGGCACCTCTCTAGGGACTTAAACCATGTCTGGGGAGTCTCCCTGGCTGATCTAGATGGTCATTGTACAACAAACAGTGTTACAAGGAGGGAACATTCCCCTCAGTCTGTACCCTTATAATATCAGGAGTGCATGTCAAGTCCGAACCACGGCATTAAAGCAGAAGCACCCTTGTGTTTTAACTGGTTTAATGTCCGATTACACAGCAGTGTCCCAGAAATAACAGAACAGGAAACGTATAGAATCCAACTTGCTTCCGAACTCGGAACATTAAGTCAACTGACCTAAAGCCTCATAACCTGTGACCTATGCTCTAAAGAGATGAGGGCAGAGTCTTCTCTGACGCACATTTAGCTGTCAGTACTGTTTGTCCCTAGTCACCTCTACGTGAATGGTTTGTGTAAACATGAGGCCTTAGAAATCCCACACACTGAAAATGTCAGCTCACCCCTTATAGCTTGACTAAACTACTCGTTGCAGCTGCTCTTGGATAACTAATGTATTTTGGGACAAAATAAATGGGTAATTATACTAATGTTCAATCTGTCTGCTCTCTAGCTGTTTGACGTAGGCGACAATCTGATGGTGCCTGATGACTTCACAACAGAGGAGAAACTGACAGGGATGTGGTGGAGGCATCTGGTAGCAGGCGGAGGTGCAGGAGCAGTGTCCCGAACGTTCACCGCCCCCTTAGACCGACTCAAAGTACTCATGCAGGTAAGAAGCCCTTGATCTACTGTCTTAGATACCACCACAGCCCTGTATTCCAAACAACACTTGAAGTCCTAGGAATGGTACACCTTGCCCTCAATTACCTATTCATTGTTGTGTGAAAGTGGGCATCTTGCATAACTTATAGGCAAATAACAGAACTGTTGCAAGAGCGATTACCTAAGAGTCATACATGGGTTAATAAGTACGTAAATGTGCCAAATCATGGGGTCAAGAGTCCTAAGGGCTGTTTGTTCCCCCCTGGCTCATCCAGCCGACCAATGACTGTGGCTGAGAGCCAGCACACCTTCTCTGTTGAGATGTGATTGGCTGCAGCGGCAGATAAGTCAGGAGTGAGTAGATAGGATTTTACGTGATAGCAAAGTGTGGACTCCCGATTGACGTCAGTGGGTCTGTTTGAACAAGTCATCTGTGGGTTGGTGCAACTGAGCCCAGTACACTTTGACTTGTTCCACATTGTACTCACATTCTCAGAGCTAATGCCTCATTACTTAAGTAACTGAATAAATGTTTTGAGAAGGGCCCGATTCAGAGTTGTAATAAGCTTGCACAACGGAAACGTTCGTCTAAATCATTAATTGACGTCAATGGGAGACTTGGCTGAACATTTCAGTTAAGCGCACGGATCAAGTCGGAATAAGGCCCTAATTATCTAATTGGTCACTTGACTTCTGTATGATAAACATTTTATATTCTTGATTTGTCAGGTCCATGGTTCCCGTAGCAACAACATGTGCATCATGAGTGGGCTCACCCAGATGATCAAAGAAGGTGGGATGAGGTCGCTGTGGAGAGGGAACGGAATCAACATTATCAAAATCGCCCCTGAATCCGCCATCAAGTTCATGGCCTATGAGCAGGTACTACATGCAGTGCAACACTTACTCCTATATCATTTTTCTTAATTTAGAGAAAGTTTGGACTCGTATACCGTTTATTGTAACTGCATCTAAATTCTGTATGTGACGACCAAGTTTATGTTCTAACAGTGTCTGTCCTGTCTTATCTCCTCCCCTCACTCTTCTTTCAACGGACACTCTGGTGTAGATCAAGCGTTTGATTGGCAGTGATAAGGAGACACTTGGCATCCTGGAGCGTTTTGTAGCTGGCTCTATGGCTGGAGTCATCGCTCAGAGCACCATCTACCCCATGGAGGTGAGCAGCCGTCTGTCATCACCCTCTAGCATTACGATTAGATCTGGGACGATTACATCTGTGATTGTTATCAGGATGAGGACAAACACTTATGATTTTCAAGTTCGTAATGCCAATGTTTTCGTTTCGATTACATGCCACCTGCTAGATTTTCAGTTTTTTATTTCTGCTCATCAGGTTCTGAAAACACGGCTTGCCCTGCGAAAGACTGGTCAGTACTCTGGTATCTCTGACTGTGCAAAGAGCATCTTCAGGAGAGAGGGACTAGGTGCCTTTTACAAGGGCTTCATCCCCAACATGATGGGCATCATCCCCTACGCTGGAATGGACCTGGCTGTGTATGAGGTAAGAGACCCAGAGAAGGCTTTACAGATCTCTAGTTACATGTTTTCACTGCATTGGAGGCTCCATTTGGAGTAGTCTCTGAATATGTTCCTTTTTCCACAGACATTGAAGAACTCTTGGTTAGAGAAGTATGGCACCAACAGTACTGACCCGGGAGTGTTAGTTCTGCTTGGATGTGGCACAGTCTCCAGCACCTGTGGTCAGCTGGCCAGCTACCCCCTGGCCCTTGTCAGGACCCGCATGCAGGCACAAGGTGAGACCTTCAACAATGCACACCTAATTTACACTGCTTATTGGAATATATTTATTATTTTCCTCATTTTTAATTTAGATGAGGTTATAAATAACTACAAGTTTTGCTGTTCCTTGGCTCTAATGCTGACTGTCAATTATCTCCTATAGCCATGCTGGAGGGCAGCCCACAGATGACAATGTCAGGGCTCTTCAAACAGATCATCCAGACGGAAGGAGCCACTGGCCTCTACAGGGGCCTGGCCCCTAACTTCCTGAAGGTCATTCCAGCTGTCAGCATCAGCTATGTGGTGTACGAGAACCTGAAGACGTCGCTGGGAGTTAAGTCGCGATGAGGTGACTCACAACATCTGAATGAATCATCAACCCCTCAGTTGAGGCTAAGGAATCTGAGACTCTTGGTACTTCAGGTTTATGGCGCCATCTCATTCTGTGAATGCCAGAAGACGGAGGAGAACAAGGGATAACAGAATGAAATGGTATCAACTCTGTGAGCTGAAACTGAGGGAAGGGGCAGCTTCTCTCAATATTGCTATTGCTGCTATTATTTAATTGTTTATTTAGAAGCTCAATTGTTGAGTTATGACCAGAATTCTATAATGAATGTTGGTTAATAAATGTCTACCTGAGTGAGTAACTCCATAATTGGGGACCAATTCTTGTTCTTGTTGCCAGTTTGTGGTATAGTGCCTCTGAAAATGTTCCTGTTTCTATGGCTTAACTCAGTAAATCAGGTTATGCAGCAGTTCAAACTACTTCAGTTATGCCCAATCTAACATGATGTATTGAGACATTTTCCTTAGCGTTAACAGGTTTTCTGAGTAGTTATTGGTTCTTTCCCCACACCTGCTTTTGTCTTTGCCTGATATGAACATTTATATTATTTATTGTTTCCCTTCCCTGTATGTAGGCAATTGGACAAAAGCGCATGTGGTGAATATTTTCCCTTCTCAATCGTTACAGATGAACAATTTATTCGCACTGCCTTTTCTGACTGAGTGATGCTGTATTTCTGATTGAGGGAAGTATTTATTGATGTCCATATCGATCTAATATTTGTCTTTTTGTCTGAAGATGACAGCATTACGTTTTTGTTCAGAACAAGGCAGTAACCGGCTTTATGCTCATACGTTTGCTTTGTTATGGAAAACTAACTGGAGAGCCATATTTACAATTATGTATTAAGAAGTGGGTATGTTTGCAAAAAAAGATCACATGAGCGTTAAATTATTGCTTGAGTCAAGTTTGCCTATATTTGTCCTCTATATATATTTTAATAGTTTGTTAGTTTACATTGGTTGTTTTATTATTGAAATGAATGAATTGCTTCTGTTTTGGTTGTCAGGTCACTTAATCAATGTCTTTGTACCTAAAACCAAAACTTGATTTTAGAGGATTGAGTAACACTAATGCACTTTAATGCTGGAGACACATTTGAAGGTTTTGCATTAACTTTAGATACAAAGTTGGAAACCACTTAAACTTTGGTTAAACCTTTTTTTTAATGGACCATTTGGTACAATGTTCTTTGAGCAAATAAATTAAAAGGATATGTAATTCACGACTTGGAAGTATTTCTTGACTCCTTGAGTGTGTCCCTTCACTTGGACGTGGCTGTTCAATAAGGATATTTAAAAGATTCAGTGTTTTAAAAAAAAGTATTAACCTTGAGTTTCTGTGTGAACATGCATTGTATTGGCCTATAGTTATTGACTTATCAAGAAAAGGGTGCCATTGCAAGGCATAGTTACCGGGGTAGCTGAAAATGGACCACCTGAAGGGGGAGATTCCTGATGTTTGGTACTGTGGCGAAACAAGATTCATTGTCTGTTCTGAGTTTTGATGTTGAGTCTTTGCCTGACTAAAGTGATAGGATATTTCAGTTATTCCAAAAGAGCTTGCGCCGAATCCATTATTTTACAGGTGTTGAGTTTATGGGCATGTGACGCAAGGGATTGACAGCCATCAACATCATAAAACACTGTACAAATAAAGTGCTGTTTCCTATTTAATCACATAATGCTTAACTGGGACCACTGGCTGGGGGTGATTTATTTGAACTAAACACAACGCAAGGAGAGCACATTAACATCTGCTACACTGGTGCCGAGACTCGTCTTGTCTTCGCTGGATGTCGCGTGGAGGGATCCGCGAGCCGGCTTCAAGAAGTACGGTGGTTGCTGATGCACACTGGAGGTCTAGCGTGTACACAGCTGTTTGAGGGTGTTTCTTTTTATACTTTTGTGTCGATTCTTGGTCTTGTTAGAGACGGGTGCAACTACCATTTCACTTTTATTTTGAGTGCATTATTTTGTGTTGATATTGATTGTGATTTTTATTTCCATCAAAAACAGAGTTTTGGTTTTGGGAGAGATAGGGGAGTTCTCATGTTTAACCCTTCACTGTCAGTGGGTAGAGAGGGCAGCTATTTCTCCACTTCCACACCTCTGGCCAGGTCAACTGCACAGGCAAGTGTGCACCTTCCACATGATTTAGAGCTATCTCAACTCCGTGCATTCAAGCTAATTGACCTAGTCCTAGAAATGGGGATGTGTCTATGGATTTCTTTGCAGGCATTGTTAAGCAGATAGGTCACTCCATAGGTGAAAATATTACCTCTTATTGGGAATCAAAGGCTATGGGAGATGGGGTGGGACTTCAGAAGGATGATAATGTTGGTGGTACCAAGGTTTGGGCCAGCTCTACCCTAAATGTTGTGGTGAAAAATTGTCAGGGAGCCAGTGTGTTTCAGGGGGGATGGTTCAGAGAAATGCACAGTACATGAGTGGGAGGAGATCACGTTAGTGTACATGCAGATGAAGGGCTATGTTGGGCAGGAGAGGTCAGATTAAGTTTTGTGCAAGTTGACAGGGCGGGCACGGGATGTGGTAAGAGTAATCCTACACAGTAACCCAGTTGACTTAAGCCAGGGCCCTAGACCGGTTTTTGACATTCTGAAGCATCACTTTAGCAACACAACTCTGACATGCCCCCAGCTCATGTTTATTCTACGTTGCCAATGGAAGTGAAGACTGCATTTGACTACTGGATTAGACTGAACAGGGCAGAGAGGTGGCAGAGGACTGTTTGAAGAGGCAGAAAAAGGAGCTAGACAATCCATCACGTGTTCTGACTGTCATGTTCATCAAGCACTGTCTGAACCCAGAGCTGTCATTGATATTCATGTGCAAACCATTGCATGAGTGGACGGTTGCGGAGGTCCATGGCAGGCTGGAAGAGTACCAGAGGAAGTGCAAGGCTCCATGTCCCCTGCACCTGCCCCCACTGGTCACCACACTGACGCAGGAAGTAAGTTGGCCAGTGTTGGCTGTTGCAAACTGTCCGAAGCCCTTGCCGCAGCCCACAAATGGCTCATCCAAGGCATTGGATTGTTTGATTGCCGTGCTTGAACGGGTTTTGGAGCAGAGGCCACAGCAACCTATGATAACTGTTTCCAGAGAAGGGCGAACCCATCTTTGCAATGAAAAGTGTGTGGGGATGCAAATCACAGCACAATACATTGTTATTCACACCACCTCTGCTTCCTCTGTTATGCAGCTGGGCACACATGTCAAGAATGTCCACGCGCTTCATCAGTAACTCCCGTCGTTCCATCAAACGGCAACACTGCTCAGCGGCAGGAAAACTAGCAGGCCCGCATGGGGTGGGGGGAAGTGCTGGGCCTTGTGAGGTGCCCCAATTAGATAGTGGTGTAGATTTAGTCAATATATTCAAGTGTTTGTGATGAAATTAAGTTGAACGAAAAATACATTATGCAGAATACACAGAGCGCTCCACAACAATGAACTTTTCTATACTAGTGTGTTACTGGAAGATGTTATAGAGGTGAGTGCTATGCACCTTGAGCTCAACGGTGGTGCCACACCTTGAGAAGGCAGGTGTGCTTAAGAGTTGCACCCTCAGTACGACCGAAGTGGTGTTGGTGGGCTGCAGCGGGATTGAAGACCAACCCTGTAGGTGTGGGGGCGAATTGAATCTGTCTGTGTATGGCAGCAGTGTCTCTGTCCCTGTTCTAGTAGTAGATGGCCAACGTGATGAGCTCATCCTAGGCAGCAACTTCATAAAACACCTCATCAGGGAGCTGAAGACAACCAGTGACTTCTGGGAGAAGATGTCATGATCTGAACACAATGGAGATGACAAACTGTTCTGTCTGCTGGCTAATGTAGAGAGATGGAAAGGAACCGAAGTGCCAGAGTGGGCACAGTAAGGCTGAAGCAGGCAGTCACATTGTAGCCTATGCAGGAGCATTTGGTCTGGGGCCGGCTGTGTACGCCTCAAAATGTATCTGCGGGCAGTGCTGTTGTTGCTGAGCCTACGAGGGCACGATCAAGACCGGAAAAAATTATAGTGGGGAGAACAGTAGCGACATTGTGGAGCAATGGCTGGGTTCCTGTCAAAGTTATCAATCCCTCAATCCCTCAATCCCTCACTGGTAGTGCAGATAGCTTGACCATTGACTGACTTCAAACCGCACAGAGTGACAAGTGAGGTGTTGCGCGAGTTAGGGCTAGGTGACATTGAGTCCACTCAGGTGTCACAATAGTGTAAGGCCAAGCTAGTTCATCTTTTAGCCCGCTACGAGTCTATCTTGTCCTGGCACAAACTAGATTGCGGGATGGCTACTGGTTATGTCCATCACATCAGACTCAGTGACACCAAGCCTTTTAGCCTACCTTACCGTAGGCTCTCCCCTAACCATTATGACAAGCCCAGGCAGGCCTTGGATGAGATGGAAGAGCGAGAGATAATCAGGAAATCAAGCAGTGAGTATGCCTCCCCGCTCGTGTTGGTCTGGAAGAAGTCTGGCGATCTGAGACTGTGTACAGATTTCCAATGGCTCAATGCCGTACCTTCAGGCTCTGATCAGGCCCTACACCCAAACAAGGGCACTGCGTTCATCCACCTCTGGCCTGCTCACCTCCCTACCTCTGAGGAAGCACAGTTCCCGCTCAGCCCAGTCAAAACTGTTCGCTGCTCTGGCACCCCAATGGTGGAACAAGCTCCCTCACGACGCCAGGACAGCGGAGTCAATCACCACCTTCAGGAGACACCTGAAACCCCACCTCTTTAAAGAATACCTGGGATAGGACAAAGTAATCCTTCTACCCCCCCCCCTTAAAAGATTTAGATGCACTATTGTAAAGTGGTTGTTCCACTGGATAGCATAAGGTGAATGCACCAATTTGTAAGTCGCTCTGGATAAGAGCGTCTGCTAAATGACTTAAATGTAATGTAAATGTAATGCTCACACCGTAAAGGATGCTCACCCTCGACCTCACCAAGTTGATGCTCTGGCGGCCCTGGGTGGCAATGCCTTCTTTTCTACGATGGATTTGACCTCTTGGCTACTACAATGTGGAAGACGACAAGAAGTTTACACCCTTCACTTCTCCTTCTGGGTTATATGAATATAGCCATCTTCCAATAGTCCAGCTACATTCATGATGATGATGTTGAGCATTTTTGGGGATCAACATGTTTCTAACCTTCTCTGTTACCTGGACGATGTGCTGGTTTTTGCCCCAACTGAAGAACTTTGATTGAAACGCTTGGAGTCCATTTTTGAGCGTCTCAAAGCCCATGATCTGAAATTGGCTCCAAAGAAATTCAATTTCATGAAGAGGTCAGTGCGGTTCTTGGGGCATGTCATCAGTGAAGGAGGTGTCGCCACAGACCCAGAAAAGGTGAAGCCAATCCAGGGATGACAGAGGAGGATCTCATTGAGGATAACACAGACGTGTCCTCCCAGGGGAAGATTCGGTCCTTTCTCGGAATGATAGTCTATTACCAGCAGTTCATTGAGGGGTGCTCCACCATCGCTAAGCTGCTGCATGGGCTGACAACTGGAACGAAGGCGCCACACTATGGAAAAGGCAAGAAAAAACAAGGAATACATAGGAAACTCGCAGCAGACTGGACTGGTGAGTGCAAACAGGCCTTCAGTCAGTTGAAACAAGCTCTCCTCGATCAGGTCATGCTAGCCCACCCTGACTTTAGTAGACCTTTCTTTGCTGTCTGTAGATGCATCTAGTAATGGCTGTCCTCTCCCAGGTGCCAGAGGAAGGGTCTGCAGCCAGACCGGTAGTATTCGCTAGCAAATCACTTACTTGTGCACAATCAAAGTGGAATTCAGCAGGGGAGAATGTAACAGGGTTAGTTATGTTTCCACTTGCCTCTGAAGAAATGTGTATTTAATGTTCAAGCACTCTTACTGATTGGTTCAATTCTGATGACAATAAGGCGTGTTGTTATTGGCCCCGCTTGTAGATGGGGAAGATCGTGAATGTCAGGTATGAAAATGTGATGCAAGGGATTTTACCATCGACAGCCATCAACATCATTAATCCCTGCACAACTAACGTGCTGTTTCCTATTTAATCACATAATAAATAACGCTCAACTAGAACCACTGGCTGGGGTGATTTATTTGAACTAAACACAATGCAAGGAGAGTGCAATTAACGTCTGTTACAGGAGCACAGAGGTTCCTAGGTGTGAGAAGTGTGCAGAAGGTTTCATGAGACAAAAGATTGTGTAGTATTTGGGAAAGAAGCGGTATGTGTTAATTGTAGGAGTGCCCATGGGGCTGGGGGTCAGAAGTGTCCGGTGAGAGAGAGGCAGCTTGAGGTTACCAGGGTTAGAGTAGTGCATATGGTGTCATATGCTGAGACAGTGAAGAAATTAGAGGAAGATGGGTCAAGGTGGAAGGATCCTGAGAGGATTCTCTTGAGTAGTAGATCTGTGCCAGCACAGAATGATTGGCCAACAAGTGATATTTGCTTCAGTAAAGCTTGCACTAGCGAACTTGCAACATTGTATAAAATATTCTGGGCCCTCAGGGTTTCCAGCACCAGTGAACTTCGAACAGACACAGCTGTAGGCTATTTGCACAAGGGACAAGCATTTGCTTGACTTGGGCAGGAGCTCACTGGAGCTGAGTACCAGCACCTAAAATGTTCTACTGCTTGAGCTCCTGTTCCTCTTATAGAATATTAGCTCAAAAGTATTGTGGTGCTCCTTTGCACCTAAAAATAAACAGTACCAGCACCCAAAATGAATACCGGAACCTATTTCAGTCCAGGTCAAGCACTGATAAGAAGTAATCAGGTAGGCCTATTTTGTGACGTTTTCACTGAATCAGAGCATTACATTTTTCCCAATCACACTGAGTGGTTAACGAGGAACTATTGTAATTCTCAATGGATGTAAAAACAGACTTTGTTTGCTTGTTGTTTGAGGTGAAGAAAACTTTACTTTGAGAAGCTCCACAGGTCATTATGAGTCGTGGTGCGTTAAGCCAATCAGAAATACTATCAGATCCCCAAATGAGCACATTTATATGCCTACATTTGCACGCAGGCCAGGTAGCCTATAAACCTACTTCTATGTGTGCGTGTCCTTACTCAACATTGACAGGAGCACTCCAACTAAATTGACAAAACTCAAATGGAATGAAATAAACCAAAACTTGTTTCTCACAAGTGTAGCATAGGTTGTGCACTCTGCAAACAATGTTTCTATTCCGACAATAACTGGAAGCCTGGAATAATAATATTGAATGCATTAACAGAAATTACCATAACCAAAGTAACAAACATTGTACATTAGGAATTAACGGTAAATGTACTGCTGGTGATATATGTAATGGGGAATTGATATACACTAACAATCAAACCCAAACAACTCACACAATGAAGTTATGAAACAATGAACGTGCACAAATTGTCAGGAGAGAGTGCATTCTGGAGAGAGAAGTGCATTGTGCATCTGAGCGCATGGTCTATCTGACGTCTGCATTGGCCATGCAGCATTCACAGTGATATGGCCTCAGCAGAAGTCAGGGCATTCATACTTCTTGCGCTTCCCGGAGCAGTGCAGAGCTGTTGCATAGGAAGTGAGTTTGTGTTTTCTACCACCAACCAATCATGTCAATGTGGAGCTATACAGAGCCCTCTGCATTGGCGATGCGGTACATGGCGATGCGGTACGGAGCTCGAATTGGCCTCTGCATGCCTCTGAAGGCTCTGCAATTGCTTTTGTTTAACTGAGACATTGAGTGTGTCATAGTGAACAAATGATGTACTCAGTTTTTTATGTTGAAACGCTTGATGAATTAGTACCTGTATTCTTTGATCAAATGTTTTACACTCAATTGGAAACACTAGTGATCACATGAATATGCATTAATTTTATCTCATTTACATTAATTGCTGTGGTAATCCACAGACATTCATACGGTAATGCATAATTATTAGCAGCAACTATTGAACCGTTTTAATAGCAAAGTAAATATTGTACCATCATAATCAACTGTCAGCCTTTCCCTTTTCAATCTCACTCATTGGATTATAAGTGCTCAAACCCACAGTATTGGTTTATTCATTCATATGGCTACGTTATTTAATGGCTTCTCTCAAAATTCAAATGTTTACATAAAACTAAGTTCACAACAAGGGTGCCATGCACATTTTAGTCACACTAAAAATACATTGGCTGGTAGGTAGATGTGTTAGTAGCACACCTTGCTGATAGGGAATGAGTGGACCCAGGTACATTGGGAAGAAAAAGTATGTGAACCCTTAGAATTACCTGGATTTCTGCACAAATTGGTCATAACATTTTATCTGATCTTCATCTAAGTCACAACAATAGACAAACACCGTCTGCTTAAACTAATAACACACAATTATAATTTTTCATGTCTATATTGAACACTGTGTAAACATTCACAGTGCAGGTTGGGAAAAGTATGTGAACCCTTGGATTTAATAACAGGTTGACACTCCTTTGGCAGCAATAACCTCAACCAAATGTTTTCTATAGTTGCGTATCAGACCTGCACAACAGTCAGGAGGAATTTTGGACTATTCCTCTTTACAAAACTGTTTCAATTCCACAATATTCTTGGGATGTCTGGTGTGAACCGCTCACTTGAGGTCATGCCACAGCATCTCAATTGGGTTGAGGTCAGGACTGACTGGGCCACTCCAGAAAGTGTATTTTCTTCTATTTAAAGCATTCTGTTGTTGATTTATATCTGTCTTTGTTGTTGTCCTGCTGCATCACCTAACTTCTGTTGAGGTTCAATTGTCAGACAGATGGCCTTACATTCTCCTGCAAAATGTCTTGATAAACCTGGGAATTCATTTTCCTGTCGGATAGCAAGCTGTCCAGGCCCTAAGGCAGCAAAGCAGCCCCAAACCATGATGCTCCCTCCACCATAGTTTACAGTTGGCATGAGGTTTTGATGTTGTGTGCTGGGCCTTTTTTTCTCCACACATAGTGTTGTGTGTTCCTTCCAAACAACACAACTTTAGTTTCATCTGTCCACAGAATATTTTGCCAGCAGCGCAGTGGAACATCGAGGTGCTTCAGGCAGCAATGTTTTTTGGACAGTGGCTTCCCATGAACACCATTCTTATTTAGTGTTTTACGTATTGTAGACTCGTCAACAGAGACGTTAGCATCTTCCAGAGATTTCTGTAAGTCTTTAGCTGACACTAGGATCCTTCTTAGCCTCATTGAGCATTCTGCGCTGTGTTCTTGCAGTCATCTTTGCAGGACGGCCAGTCCTAGGGAGAGTAGCAACAGTGCTGAAATTTCTCCATTTATAGCAATTTGTCTTACAGTGGACTGACTTTTAGAGATACTTTTGAAACCCTTTCCAGCTTTATGCAAGGCAACAATTCTTAATCTTAGGTCTTCTGAGATCTCTTTTGTTCGAGGCATGGTTCACATCAGGCAATGCTTCTTGTGAATAGCAAACTCAAATTTTGTGAGTGTTTTTTATGGGGCAGGGTAGCTCTAACCAAAATCTCCAATCTCGTCTCATTGATTCGACTCAAGGTTAGTTGACTCCTGACTCCAATTATCTTATGGAGAAGTCATTAGCCTAGGAGTTCACATACTTTTTCCAACCTACACTGCGAATGTTTAAATGGTGTATTCAATATAGACATGAAAAATTATAATTGTTTGTGTGTTATTAGTTTAAGCAGACTGTGTTTGTCTATTGTTGTGACTTAGATGAAGATCAGATCAAATTGTATGTAAAATGTATGCAGAAATCCAGAAAATTCCAAAGGGTTCACATACTTTTTCTTGCCACTGTATGAGAACATGGCATTTTTCATCTAAAGACGCAATTTCTTTTTTGAAAAGGACGTATTGTAACAAGAATAAACAGCCTTTTTCATTTGCTCAGTCAAGGCAGTGGGCAAAGCCTCTCACAGTGAAGCATAGAAACAGCAGCGTGTATCTTTCTGATGGGGACAGAGTGGTCCCCATGATAATAGCAAAATAAGCAAAGGCCACAAAGCATGCCAAATTCTGTCCCCATAGACCTCTCATCAAATTCCTTTATGTTTTGTAGATGGCAGCCATTTTCATTTGAGTGAAATCCATTCAAGAGAGCATTACACAGTAGTGTTCATTTTTGGATGTAACTGGGTACTATAAACAATGAAACAGTCATAGAACCAGGACATCAGATTCATTCATGGCACAACAATACCAAGGTTGCATTCATTTATCCTGCTTATTTGGGTTTGTTGATGTTGACTTTGATGACAGTCTGCCTCATCTATGTACCATTGGGGTGTCATACATTCAGTTAATGTCAGTCAAGGTTGTGCTAGGGAACTGTTCATGCAACCGTTTCATGACCTGGATGCAACCCTCTGTCTCTGACTGCTTCATCCATGCAGAGCTGAGAAGTCAGTCTGTGAAGGCATCCTGCTGCTCAGGGGAGAGGCTGTAGGACATGGGAGGAGGTGGCAGGGTCGGCTGGAGAGTCGTGAACTCGCTGCAAAAGTTACTGATGTCCACAGACTCCTTGATTTTTGGCAGGAACGGAGGTTAAATTTTTTTTGCTAGCAGTGCATCCCAGTCTATAGTCTGTTGGTCAAATAGATACAGTACATATGGGTTAAGTTACAAAATATAAGTTATTCTCCCACAAGCATCTCAAAGATACGGTTGATGCATCTACACTACCGTTCAAAAGTTTGGGGTCACTTAGAAATGTCCTTGTTTTTCAAAGAAAAGCACATTTTCTGTCCATTAAAATAACATAAAATTGATCAGGAATACAGTGTAGACATTGTTAATGTTGTAAATGACTATTATAGCTGGAAACGGCAGATTTTTAATGGAATATGTACATTGGCGTACAGAGGCCAATTATCAGCAACCATCACTCCTGTGTTTCAATGGCACGTTGTGTTAGCTAATCCAAGTTTATCATTTTAAAAGGCTAATTGATCATTAGAAAACCCTTTTGCAATTATGTTAGCACAGCTGAAAACTGTTGTCCTGATTAAAGAAGCAATAAAAGTGGCCTTCTTTAGACTAGTTGCGTATTTGGAGCATCAGCATTTGTGGGTTCGATTACAGAATGGCCAGAAACAAAGAGCTTTCTTCTGAAACTCGTCAGTCTGTTCTTGTTCTGAGAAATGAAGGCTATTCCATGCGAGAAATTGCCAAGAAACTGAAGATCTCGTACAACGCTGTGTACTACTCCCTTCACAGAACAGCGCAAACTGGCTCTAACCAGAATAGAAAGAGGAGTGGGAGGCGTCGGTGCACAACTGAGCAAAAGGACAAGTATATTAGAGTGTATAGTTTGAGAAACAGATGCCTCACAAGTCCTCAACTGGCAGCTTCATTAAATAGTACCCGCAAAACACCAGCCTCAACAGTGAAGAGGCAACTCCGGGATGCTCTGTCTGAGATATGATAAACCATTTTGAACAGTAATGTATATCTAAAAGCATTGATTGAAAATTACTTGAACTAAACTAGCTTGAAAAATTGCTCGCCCTTGACTTAATTTCCGTCCCCCTCTCCGGCTCCGTCTTTTCTCTGTATTCCTCTTAAGAAGCTGCATGTACAGACAGGGTGAGGGTTCAAAACAAACACTGGTATCTTCATAACAAAACTCTTTCTGAACGGTTTCCAAATATATACAAATATGAGAGACAAAATGAGAAGAGAAAGAGGGGTGGTTACCTTTTGAGTCATGGAGATGGAGTCTGGAGAGAGGCATCCAGGATGATGAACATCATCATTACCTATGCTGTCAAGCACCTCCTCTTCATCAAATCAAATGTATTTATATAGCCCTTCTTACATCAGCTGATATCTCAAAGTGCTGTACAGAAACCCAGCCTAAAACCCCAAACAGCAAGTAATGCAGGTGTAGAAGCACGGTGGCTAGGAAAAACTCCCTAGAAAGGCCAAAACCTAGGAAGAAACCTAGAGAGGAACCAGGCTATGAGGGGTGGCCAGTCCTCTTCTGGCTGTGCCGGGTGGAGATTATAACAGAACATGGCCAAGATGTTCAAATGTTCATAAATGACCAGCATGGTCAAATAATAATAATCACAGTAGCTGTCGAGGGTGCAACAAGTCAGCACCTCAAGAGTAAATGTCAGTTGGCTTTTCATAGCCGATCATTGAGAGTATCTCTACCGCTCCTGCTGTCTCTAGAGAGTTGAAAACAGCAGGTCTGGGACAGGTAGCAAACAGGCAGGATATAACCCCACCCACTTTGCCAAAGCACAGCCCCCCTCACTAGAGGGATATCTTCAACCACCAACTTACCATCCTGAGACAAGGCCGAGTATAGCCCACAAAGATCTCCGCTACGGCACAACCCAAGGGGGGGCGCCAACCCAGACAGCAAGACCACGTCAGTGACTCAACCCATTCAAGTGATGCACCCCTCCTAGGGACGGCATGGAAGAACACCAGTAAGCCAGTGACTCAGCCCCTGTAATAGGTGACTCAGCCTTCCCAGTTCATCTTCTCCTGGAAATGGAGACTGGCAAAAGATTGATAGAGGGAAGGCTTTATTCTGTTTTATGGCCAGTCATAGAAACTATATAACATTACATATCTGTGTATTTGTATTTATTATGGATCCCCATTAGCTGCTCTTCCTGGGGTCCAGCAAAATTAAGGTAGTTATGCATTTTAAAAACATTACAATACATTCACAACAGATTTCACAACATATTAAGTGTGTGCCCTCATGCCTCTACTCTACTACCACATATCTATAACACAAAATCCATGTGTACATGTGTGTATAGTGTGTGTGTTATTGTGTGTTTGTATGCATATGTCTATGTTTGTGTTGCTTGTTTGTGACAAAGTGTTTAGTCTGTCTGTGTTTTAGGGAGTGCGTTTTTGGTGTGTTTATTTATTTATTTATTTATTTTTATTTCACCTTTATTTAACCAGGTAGGCAAGTTGAGAACAAGTTCTCATTTACAATTGCGACCTGGCCAAGATAAAGCAAAGCAGTTCGACAACATACAAAAACACAGAGTTACACATGGAGTAAAACAACATACAATCAATGATGCAGTAGAAAAAAATAAGACTATATACAATGTGAGCAAATGATGTGAGATAATGGAGGTAAAGGCAAAAAAAATGCCATGGTGGCAAAGTAAATAAAGTATGGCAAGAAAAACACTGGAATGGTAGATTTGTAGTTTGAAGAAAGTTAAAAGTTAAAATATAAATAATATGGTGCAAAGGAGCAAAATAAATAAAATAAATAAATACAGTAGGGGAAAAGGTAGTAGTTTGGGCTCAATTAAAGATGGGCTATGTACAGGTGCAGAGATCTGTGAGCTGCTCTGACAGCTGGTGCTTAAAGCTAGTGAGGGAGATAAGTGTTTCCAGTTTTAGAGATTTTTGTAGTTCGTTCCAGTCATTGGCAGCTGAGAACTGGAAGGAGAGACGACCAAAGGAGGAGTTGGCTTTAGGGGTGACCAGAGAGATATACCTGCTGGAGCGCGTGCTACAGGTGGGAGCTGCTATGGTGACCAGTGAGCGGAGATAAGGGGGGACTTTACCTAGCAGGGTCTTGTAGATGACCTGGAGCCAATGTTTTTGGCGACGATTATGAAGTGAAGGCCAGCCAACGAGAGCATACAGGTCGCAGTGGTGGGTTGTATATGGGGCTTTGGTGACAAAACGGATGGCACTGTGATAGACTGCATCCAGCTTGTTGAGTAGGGTATTGGAGGCTATTTTGTAAATGACATCGCCGAAGTCGAGGATTGGTAGGATGGTCAGTTTTACGAGGGTATGTTTGGCAGCATGAGTGAAGGATGCTTTGTTGCGAAATAGGAAGCCAATTCTAGATTTCACTTTGGATTGGAGATGATTGATGTGAGTCTGGAAGGAGAGTTTACAGTCTAACCAGACACCAAGGTATTTGTAGTTGTCCACAAATTCTAAGTTAGAACCGTCCAGAGAAGTTATGCTGGATGGGCGGGCAGGTGCAGGCAGCGATCGGTTGAAGAGCATGCATTTAGTTTTACTTGTGTTTAGGAGCAGTTGGAGACCACGGAAGGAGAGTTGAATGGCATTGAAGCTCGTCTGGAGGGTTGTTAACACAGTGTCCAAAGAAGGGCCAGATGTATACAGAATGGTGTCGTCTGCGTAGAGGTGGATCAGAGATTCACCAGCAGCAAGAGCGACATCATTTATGTATACAGAGAAAAGAGTTGGCCCAAGAATTGAACCCTGTGGTACCCCCATAGAGACTGCCAGAGGTCCAGACAGTAGGCCCTCCGATTTGACACACTGAACTCTGTCAGAGAAGTAGTTGGTGAACCAGGCGACGCAATCGTTTGAGAAACCAAGGCTACTAAGTCTGCCGATGAGGATGTGGTGATTAACAGAGTCAAAAGCTTTGGCCAGGTCAATGAATACGGCAGCACAGTAATGTTTCTTATCGATGGCGGTTACGATGTCGTTTAGGACCTTGAGCGTGGCTGAGGTGCACCCATGACCAGCTCTGAAACCAGATTGCATAGCGGAGAGGGTGCGGTGGGATTCAAAATAGTCGGTAATCTGTTTGTTGACTTGGCTTTCGAAGACCTTAGAAAGGCAGGGTAGGATGGATATAGGTCTGTAGCAATTTGGGTCAAGAGTGTCACCTCCTTTGAAGAGGGGGATGACAATCTATGGGATCAATCTATTATCACTTACCTCTCCCACAAGCATCTCAAAGATAAGGACATCCATTCCCCACCAGTCCACAGCTTGTGTGTAGTTATCTTCAGTAAGCAACTCAGGCGCCAGGGCCCAGATTCACAAAACACTTCTTACGTAATTACTTAAGAAGCTTCTTAAGAAAAAAACGAAATAGTTCATAAGATAGTTCGTAAGTGCATTTCCTCAACAATATCTTAATATCTTATTCCGAATCTTCTTAAGATGTGTGTTACTAGGCAACCGATTTAGCTAGCTATCTAGCTAGCAATGGCAATCATGTTAGCATATTTCCTACTGAGATTACAGTTCTAAAACATGTTATTGGGTTTAAAATAATAAATACTAAAACTTTCAGATGAAGTTTGTGAGTGAATTAAACATGTTCAATTGCTTTCATGAGTGTATTCTCTCACTACCCTGAGTTTAAGACAAGGGTTCAGCTAAGAACAAATCCAAAAACCTTATTTTCAATAATCTAATTTGTTCTTAACTTTTTGCTTAAGGAGAAACATAAGAAATAGCGCAAGAACATTTCCAAGAACAACCTTTTTGAGGAATAGCAACTTTGCTTAACTTTCTTCATAAGTCTAAAATGGCAGTTAAGAAGACATTTCTTCTGAAGAAGGTTTTGTGAATCTGGGCCCAGGAACTCTGGAATTCCACAGAATGTTGACGTCCGGTCGCCATGCCCCATCCCTGCCAGGTCAACAGCAGATAGAGCAGTGTTTAACCACACACACACACACACACACACACACACACACACACACACACACACACACACACACACACACACACACACACACACACACACACACACACACAGTTTGTAATATGTCATTTCCACACATACCCACATACTCTGTCTGAGATACGATAAACCATAATTTACCTTCTTTACAAAGTCCAAAGTCTGTGATTTTAACAAATCCGTCTGCGTCTATCAGCAAGTTGTCCAACTTCAAATTCCTGTGTAAAACACATCCAATTTAAATAAGCTGCAGATGCAAGCTATAGCTCTATTTAGCGCTGGTTTATAATACCCGTAAGTCAAATGACTCAGACACGACTTACCAATAAACTATCTTATTCAGATGCAGGAACTCTAGACCCAGAAAAACACAGGCTAAGTAGAACCTGTAACCTAAAGAAAAGTCAAGAAAATCTAAGAGAAATCAGGACAATCCAAATTTGCACTGATAAGTGTGTGTTTGTAAGGTACAACTCACTTGGTCTGCACCTCAGAGAAGGCGTTATTGTGGATATGGATCATGAGGTCGCCCCCTGGTGACTACTCCATGACAAAACACGCATGCTCACTGGTCTGGAAGCAGCCGTGCAGGTTGACCAGAAAAGGGTGCCTCGACGCGTTGATTATCTCGAAGATCCTCCTCTCACACATAAGGCTGTCAAGACATCAGAGAGAGCATTTCTTACTGTAAATAAGTTATTATCTGTGGGTATCACTACTGTATGTGTGTTAAGTGAGCAAGCCTATCCATTGTATGGTATACTATATCATTATGTCTCCTATTCTTAAAGAACACTAACCTGTCTTCTTCATCACGGGTCACATTGTGCCTCTTCTTCAAGGCTTTGATGACGTAGAGTTTTCCTGTCTTCTTAAAGTCAGCTAGGAGTACCTGGATAGGGTGAATATTGGAGTACATGATGCAGTGGGCTATGCAAAATCATATAATACTGTAACATCATGTTGTGTTTGCAAAAAACACTGGACCTTTCCAAAGTGTCCTCTTCCCAGGACAGAGATACATTTGAAATCTTCCATCTGCATCCTTGCTCTCTCTGTTGTGTAGTTTTCAATGGAGGACTGAAAAGGGGCAGACAGATATGTTACAAAGCTAGAACCATGGACACCAAGGCCAGTGTGATGGAAATGTCATACTTGTGCTTTTCTATTTAGCTCTTTCTAAGTTCTATGTTTGTGCTTTTCTATAAACCAATTTTTGTGTTCATGCAAGTGACTGACTGAACAAATCCTTACTAACAGCAGCTGCAATTTGGCAGTACACCCAGACCTTGTTTTCAGAACGAAAGATATCTCAGTTTCAAGGTCTCAGCTTAGAGAGAAGAAGCCTCGTGAGGTATTGGTCTGTCACATGTTATGAACCAGTATTGGTCGGTCACATGAATGAAACAAAACAGTAATGATGAATTAATTAAGCTAAATTATGCAAATATGACTTGTCTGTGTATAGCTATATATACAGAACTCCTGACAGACATTCACTATGGTGCATTAAGTTTGTTGGAACCTCTCCAGCGCACTGACAATAAACAATAAACAATCTTACATCAATAAACAATTGGTTTAAGATTGACTGAATGTCCCTATGTAAGAATTTCCACAAAACCAGTCATTCATTTGAATAACATTTCATCAAAGTCTTCTAAAAAAACTCTATGCACATGACTTTACCAAAATGACATTTGACTACCACAGTTTTCTGTTCTGTGGAGCTGGTAGAGGTGTTCACCACTTTTTCTGTCAGAGTAGGAATATGTGGTGTTTTCTGTGCTGTTGAGATCATGTTGGGGATGCATCTTCCCTGGTCAGTGCTAGACGTTTTAGATGACTGCTCTTCACTTATGTTAAGCCTAATCACCGGCACGTCACTGCAGATCAAGAGAAACACAGTGATGGTCATGTATATAGTCAGGGAAATCATGCAGTGATAGTGATATTACATATACTCCCATAACCAAATATTCTTATAAATACACAACACACAATACCTGTTTTAGAGTTGATGTTCTTAATGCACACGTCTGTATTGTGTTTGCATGGGCAGCACTATGCTTTCTCTCACCCTGGCAGTAAGGGGGTTGAGAGTGGCCTTATTGGTGGAAAGTGGCGGGTTGACCACAACATCAGAGGAAGTAGGCAGACTCAAAGTGGTGAAGGAACTGCATTGAGGCAGGACACTCATCATCAGATGGCCCCATGTGGCAAAGTTCCTGTTCATCTGGGCAACACGTAGGAAGTTCTTCCCTGAGTGGAGGGAAAAGAACACTGAGTTCAATCCATCAACCCAATATACTGTACCTATCATCAACAGTAACATGAGTAGGCCTATTCTATCTGTGACTAAAGGGCCAAGGCAGGTGACATAGAGTAACTTTCTCTTTTGAGAAAATGCACCTTTGATTGGGTTGTCGCTCAATCACAGGTTTGACTAAATTCATCTGCAAAGCCACCAGAAAAATAACAAGTAGTGTGTTACATATGGATATCTGATTGATAGGCCGCACTGTGGCTATTCCATCTCATATTCGGAACTATAAACAAATCACACCTCAGTGAACAGTGTACCCTGGGGCTCCAGGCACAAACACAGAAAATGTTGTTGGTTGTCCAGGAACTCTTCCAGGCGCAGGTACTTGACTGCACACGTCACCCTCCATTCTTGCCAGAAGACCCCAATCCCCAGCTCCCGAGACTGTGGGGGTCCAAATATGAAATATATGTATAATCTCTCAACTGAGAATTAATATGACCTTTTACCAATATAGACATGTTCAGACTATGTACAACACTTTCCATTGAGTTCCCATACAACCAGGTAGGGGAAGTACAATGGCTCCTCCTGGTGTTCTGTAAAAGAACTAGCTCTACTAGTCACCCTTCCCACTTCAATGAGAATATCAATCGCCCACTCTATTGACACTACTTGCCCTCTCCAGTTGGATGATGAAGCCTTGTCTCCAGGACTGCTTGTTCAGGCGTTTGCAGTGGGTACAACCCACCACTCTGTTATCCAGTTTCAACACTGCACTCATCTCCACTGCCAGACACAAAGTCAGATATTACTGTCCTAAATTTCCTTGACTACAATAACATGTAGAAGAGCTGGTTCTACAGGTACAGTACTTTGGATATTCAAACACGACAACCACAGCTTCAACAAAGAAGTCACAAGCCCTCTGGGCACTTAATAACATACATACACAGTACACTCCCCGCAGGAGAGGAGGAGGTAGTGGATGTTCAATATAGGACTAAGGATGAGTAGGGCTAAGGTCCTTTATACAGGAACTTACAGAAGAGGTCTTCAGTGTGATCAGGTTGGCTGTCAACTTTGGAATCTGTTGGGCTATCCGGAGCAGAAGATGCACTGGTTATTTGGCCTCGTCCTGGCAAGGATTTCAGCAAGTCCTCACATCCCAGAAGCCTGACCTCAAACATGAATAGAACTGAAGAACTAAGCATCTATGAGTGGCAGGTCTTGCCATTTGGCACGACTTGTAGTCCCTGTTGCGCCATCTACGCTCTGCAACGACACATTCAGGACAACATAGGAGTCAACCAAGAGCGTGTGAAGTCCGCCGAGGAGTCATTCTATGTGGACGACTGCCTTTGAAGCATCCCCTCTGCCGATGAAGCAAGAAACATTGTTAATGGACTGCGGCAGTGGCTCCTTACTGGAGGCTTTGAGATACACCAGTGGGCTAGCAATGTACCAGCTGTCATCGAGCACCTACTGCCCGAAGCAAGATATGAAAGAAGCGAACTGTGGCTTTCCCAAAGTAGCACGGATCTCCAGGAACCAACCCTGGGGCTACGTTGGAACTGCCTCAGAGACTCCTTGGGATACAAGCACTGCACTGTGGAGAGCTCCAAACCTACAATGAGTAATATCTACAGCATGCTTGCCCATCAATACGACCCACTAGGCCTTTCACAACCTGAGGCAAGGTACTCATCCAGGACCTGTGGAAGGAAGGGATAGGTTGGGACGACCCCATTCAACCTCAGAGCCTGCTGGACAGATGGCTTGTCTGGGAACAAGACATTCCTGACCTTGTCCAGATGGAACTCCCCAGAACTTATACACCACCATATGCTGACAATCCAAAGTCAACCAGAGACCTCCACATATTCTGTTATGCATGAGAGAGAGGACATTACTCTGTGTTGCAGAGATTCAGAACCTTAAGGATGTAGCCAACTGCAGGTATATGGATATCGCGAACAACCTGGCTGATGACGTCACTCGGGGCAAGACCTTGAAAGAGCTGGCCCAACCAGATCGATGGCACCAAGGCCCTGAGTTCCTCCAACAGATCAGTGGCCTTCAATGTCTGTTGCTTATCCGGAGCCTGACGACAGCGAACTGAAGAAATCAGCCTTCTGCGGACATGTCTGTCAGTCCTAGTCCTCAGCTCCCAGATATCAGCAAGTTTGATACATGGAACGACCTCATGAAGGCAACAACTAGATCCCTATACGGCACGGCCAATCCACTCTCCAGTTCACCTAGCGAAGCAGCAGACTACATGGAGAACCTCCTCCTGAAGCAAGCTCAGATGGAATCGTTTCCTGAAGAGGTCAAGGCCAACATGTCAAACCGGTCTTCTAACAGTCATCTGGGTCCCTTGTCTCCTGAGTATGATAAGGATTCAGGACTCCTTAGAGTTGGCGGTAGACTATGAAGAGCAGAGCACCTGGAGATGGATGCTATGCACCCCATCGTCTTGGATCCGCTGACCAAGCTACTCATTCAAGATTTCGACAAGACTCTCCTCCATCCCGGCCCAGAGAGGGTTCTGGCGGAACTGCATCATAGATACTGGATTCTGCGGGGAAGGGAAGCCATCTGGGAGTTTCAGCACACCTGTTTGCAATGCCAAAGATAGCGTGTAAAACCTGAAGTTCCACTTAGTGTGTTGTGAATTTTGTTACAATTTTGTATTGTAATGTTTTTAAAATTGTATAACTGCCTTAATTTTGGCAAAACACAGGAAGAATAGCTGCTGCCTTGGCTAATGGAGATCCATAATAAATACAAATACAAATGGCAGACCTACCTCCTGCTTGTCTGCGACTGTACAAGCCACCCTTCTACTGTCCTGGAGTGGATTGTTTCGGACCATTCAACATAAAAATCGGACGTCGCAACGAAAACTGATGGGGCATTGTCTACAAATGCATGACCAGCCGCTGCACCTACCTGGACCTCATGGAGAGCCAGGATGCCAAGGCCTACCTGATGTCTCAAAGACGCTTCATCGCACTTCGAGGCAAGCCTTTTGAGCTTCTATCGGACAATGGTATGAACTTCGTTGGAAGAGACCGAGAACTGCGAGAGGCCTTCAAAGTGATGGCCCCCCACCTGAAGGAACATCTCCGATGTCGCGGAACCAGATCCCGTCACATCGAGCCTCCTACTCATGGGACGCTATGACGCATCTCTTCCTCAGGTTTTGTATGACTCCAGTAACATCCTAGTGAAACGCCGCTGGAGGTATAGCCAAGTCTTTGCCGATCACTTTTGGTCCCAGTTCGTTCTCTATTACTTGCCAAGTCTACAGGAAAGACAGAAGTGGAGTAAGGATGGAAGGGAACTTACTGTGGATCAAGTGGTTCTCATCATGAACACTCAGCTCCCTCGAGCTCTCTGGTCTGTCGGGAAGGTGACTCAAACTTAGCCTGGAGCTGATGGACGTATTTGGACTGCTGCTATCCAGGTCAAGGGTTAGACTTACCTACGGCCAGTGGCCCGGCTGGTGCAGCTCCCAGCCATCCTCGATTACAATGCAGAAGAACCTGGTCACCTAGAACAGACTTTCTATCTGGTTACAATGTTGTAGCAGACATTCAGGGTGGCTGGTAAGAAAGCCTGTCCCTTTAAGAACTCAGTGATGACGTCAAAGCTATCACAAGCTGACAGAGTGTTTAGGTCATTACCAAGTGCAGCTCGCGACCTACTGCTGTGAACACAAATCTCTGTTTTGGACATCATTTCCTTTCTGACCAATTTATTAATCACTGTGCGTGAATACAAAACTGTAAGTAAGGTATATGTTTGAATGACAAAGTTGTCAATAACGTTAGTTTAAGTATATTTGCATCATTATTTCAGCATTATGTATCTCATTTTTATGCAAGCTATCTGGCATTATTAGCTGGTTAGTCTGATGTTGCTAGCTACTTGTATTTTAGTTTCAGTCATTGGATTATTTTAACAGATTAGAGCTATATATCTTCTTTGTTATTGCTAAATGAATGTGCCTTGTCTTAGTATTGATGCCATTGTATTCATGTTTATTATTGTCAGACCACTTCTTGTATGGAAAAATTGACAGTTAATTGGATAATCAAAGCTGAGTGACATGGCACAGAATTGCAAACATTGTTAATCTCCAATCAATATTAAAGAACCCTAAACAAAGGGACTGTCTCTCTCACCTTCTCTCTAACAGGAGTACAATCTCCATAATTTATCCCTACTCAATCAGGGAATAAATTCCAGATGCATCATCCTCTAATTCAAAGTGTGTGTGTGTGTGTGTGTGTGTGTGTGTGTGTGTGTGTGTGTGTGTGTGTGTGTGTGTGTGTGTGTGTACAAACTAAAGCTTTCAGTCCAAGATGGCGTAGCAGTTGGACGTGTGTTTTTGTCTTGTCCTGTCCCATCCCATGTATATATCGTCTTCTCATATATATTTCATATGTATTTTAATCTCACTTTCCATCTACAGACTGAATATACTCTCCTGCAACCCACCTCACCCAATGTGGTACGGATCTGCTATTTTTATACTTTAGAACAGGAACCCCCATCAGAAGCTAGCCAACTAACTAGCTAGTAGTCAGTTAGCCACTGCTAGCGATCCTCACCGTTAACTCGGACATCAACCAGCCTCAACCCGGTCAATTCCTGCCAGTCTGGACAGCGCGATATCAACCCAGAGCATATCGGACTGCTTTTTCTCTACCACATGTCCGGATTCCTACCGCAAGCTCTGAACCTTTACACCGGATCATAGCAGCTAGCTACTCCTGGCTAACGTCTCTGTCCCGAAGCAAGCACCAGTTAGCCTGGAGCTAGCGTGGAGCTAGCCAAAGAGGTCCACCAGCCAATTCTTGGGCTACAATACCTCTTTTGCCAATTGGCCTGGACCCTTTACTGCCGACAAGGAGCCCCGCCGATCCATCACGACTGGTCTGCCAACGTAACCGTCCGAGGTGGTTTCAACAGACTCTTCCATTGTGACGTCGCTGGATGCCCATCTGCTAGCCCCGGCCCACTAGCTGTCTGAATCGCCGTGTCTCCAGCTCGCCTAGCGTAGCAGCGACTACGGAATTGGCTCCCTGACTCATCTAGTGCTACTCATTGGACCCTATGATCACTCGGCTACACATGCCTCTCCCTAATGTCAATATACCTTGTCTATTGCTGTTTTGGTTAGTGATTATTGTCTTATTTCACTGTAGAGCCACTAGCCCTGCCCAATATGCCTTAGATAGCCCTTTTGTTCCACCCCCCCCCCCCCCACATGCGGTGACCTCACCTGGCTTAACTGGTGCCTCTAGAGACAAAACCTCTCTCATCGTCACTCAATACCTAAGTTTACCTCCACTGTACTCACATCCTACCCTACCTTTGTCTGTACATTATGCCTTGAATCTATTCTTCCGTGCCCAGAAATCTGCTCCTTTTACTCTCTGTTCCGAACGCACTAGACAACCAGTTCTTATAGCCTTTAGCTGTACCCTTACCCTACTCCTCCTCTGTTCCTCTGGTGATGTAGAGGTTAACCCAGGCCTTGCAGCCCCCAGCACCACTCTCAACTGTAAAAGCCTTGGTTTCATGCATGTTAACATTAGAAGCCTCCTCCCTAAGTTTGTTTTATTCACTGCTTTAGCACACTCAGGCTTACGAAGGCCACCAAAAATCCTGAAATTTCCATCCCTAACTATAACATCTTCCAACAGCATATAACTGCCAAAGAGGGCTGGGTTGCAATCTACTGCAGAGATATCCTGCAGAGTTCTGTCACACTATCCAGGTCTGTGCCCAAACAATTCAAGCTTCTACTTTTAAAAATCCACCTTTCCAGAAACAAGTCTCTCACCATTGCCACTTGCTATAGACCCCCTTCAGCCTCCAGCTGTGCTCTGGACACCATATGTGAATTGATTGCCCCCCAATTATCTTCAGAGTTCGTACTGTTAGGTGACCTAAACTGGGACATGCTTAACACCCCGGTCGTCTTACAATCTAAGCTAGATGCCCTCAATCTCACACAAATTATTAAGGAACCTACCAGGTACAACCCTAAAACCGTAACCATTGCTACCCTCTTAGATATCATCCTGACTAACTTGCCCTCTAAATACACCTCTGCTGTCTTCAACCAGGATCTCAGCGATCACTGCCTCATTGCCTGAGTATGTAATGGGTCTGCGGTCAAACGACCACCCCTCATCGCTGTCAAACGCTCCCTAAAACACTTCTGCGAGCAGGCCTTTCTAATTGACCTGGCCCGGGTATCCTGGAAGGATATTTACCTCATCCCGTCAGAAGAGGATGCCTGGTTGCTCTTTAAAAGTGCTTTCCTCGCCATCTTAAATAAGCATGCCCCATTCAAAAAATGTAGAACTAAGAACAGATATAGCCCTTGGTTCACCCCAGACTTGACTGCCCTTGACCAGCACAAAAACATCCTGTGGCGTTCTGCATTAGCATCGAATAGCCCCCACGATATGCAACTTTTCAGGGAAGTCAGGAACCAATATACTCAGTCAGTTAGGAAAGCTAAGGCTAGCTTTTTCAAACAGAAATTTGCATCCTGTAACACTAATTCCAAAAAGTTTTGGGACACTGTAAAGTCTATAGAGAATAAGAGCACCTCCTCCCAGCTGCCCACTGCACTGAGACTAGGAAACATTGTCGCCACCGATAAATCTACGATAATCAATCATTTCAATAAGCATTTTTCTACGGCTGGCCATGCTTTCCACCTGGCTACCCCAAACCCGGCCAAATCACCCTCTCTTTCTGAAATGATCTGCTGAAATTGTTGCAACCCCTATTACTAGCCTGTTCAACCTCTCTTTCGTATCGTCTGAGATCCCCAAAGGGGGAGACACTCTAGAGCCAAACTGTTATAGACCTATATCCATCCTGCCCTGCCTTTCTAAAATCTTGGAAGCCAAGTTAACAAACAAATAACCGACCGTTTCAAATCCCACCGTACCTTCTCTACTATGCAATCTGGTTTCCAAGCTGGTCATGGGTGCACCTCAGCCACGCTTAAGGTCCTAAACGATATCATAACCACCATCAATAAAAGACAGTACTGTGCAGCCGTCTTCATCGACCTGGCCAAGGCTTTGGACTCTGTCAATCACTGCATTCTTATCAGCATTTGGTTTCTCAAATGACTGCCTTGTCTGGTTCACCAACTACTTCTCAGATAGAGTTCAGTATGTCAAACCAGAGGGACTGCTGTCCAGACCTCTGGCAGTCTCTATGGGGGTTCCACAGGGTTCAATTATCGGGCCGACTCTTTTCTCTGTATATATCAATGATGTCGCTCTTGCTGCTGGTGATTCTCTGATCCACCTCTACTCAGACGACACCATTCTGTATACATCTGGCCCTTCTTTGGACACTGTGTTAACAAACCTCCAAACAAGCTTCAATGTCATACAACACTCCTTTCGTGACCTCCAACTGCTTTTAAATGCTAGTAAAACTAAATGCATGCTCTTCAACTGATTGTTGCCCTCACCCGCCCGCCTGACTAGCATCACTACTCTGGACAGTTCTGACTAAGAATATGTGGACAACTACAAATACCTAGGTGTCTGGTTAGACTGTAAACTCTCCTTCCAGACTCGCATTAAGCATCTCCAATCCAAAATTAAATCTAGAATCGGCTTCCTATTTTGCAACAAAGCCTCTTTCACTCATGCTGCCAAACATACCCTCGTAAAACTGACCCTCCTACCGATCCTCAACTTCGGCGATGTCATTTACAAAATAGCCTCCAATACCCTACTCAATAAATTGGATGCAGTCTATCACAGTGCCATCCGTTTTGTCACCAAAGCTCCATATACTACCCACCACTGCGACCTGTACGCTCTCGTTGGCTGGCCCTCACTTCATACTCGTCGCCAAACCCACTGGCTCCAGGTCATCTACAAGTCTCTGCTAGGTAAAGTTCCCCTTATCTCAGCTCGCTGGTCACCATAGCAGCACCCACCTGTAGCACGCGCACCAGCAGGTATATCTCTATGGTCACCCCCAAAGCCAATTCCTCCTTCGGCCGCCTCTCCTTCCAGTTCTCTGCTGCCAATGATTGGAACGAACTACAAAAATCTCTAAAACTGGAAACACTTATCTCCCTCACTAGCTTTAAGCACCAGCTGTCAGAGCAGCTTACAGATTACTGCACCTGTACATAGCCCATCTATAATTTAGCCCAAACAACTACCTCTTCCCCTACTGTATTTATTTATTTATTTTTGCTCCTTTGCACCCCATTATTTCTATTTCTACTTTGCACTTTCTTCCACTGCAAATATACCATTCCAGTGTTTTACTTGCTATATTGTATTTACTTCGCCACCATGGCCTTTTTTGCCCTTATCTATTGTAAAGTGGTTGTTCCACTGGATATCATAAGGTGAATGCACCAATTTGTAAGTCGCTCTGGATAAGACTGTCTGCTAAATGACGTAAATGTAAATGTACCTCCCTTATCTCACCTCATTTGCTCACTTTGTATATAGACTTATTTTTCTACTATATATTGACTGTATGTTTGTTTTACTCCATGTGTAAATCTGTGTTGTTGTATGTGTCAAGCTGCTTGCTTTATCTTGGCCAGGTCGCAATTGTAAATGAGAACTTGTTCTCAACTTGCCTACCTGGTTAAACAAGGTGAAATTAATAAAATAAATAAAATCTTGGCCAGGTCGCAGTTGTAAATGAGAACTTGTTCCCAACTGGCCTACCTGGTTAAATAAAGGTGAAATAAAAATAAATACAAAACTGAAAATAAAAAATATTTTTTCTGCAATAGCAGTAGCCTACCTTCCCTTTGTAGCAGGGTAGAGTTGAGAAGGAAAATGCTATACAGCAAGTAAATAACTATATATTTGAAAGAGAAGAAACTGTTAGCTGTGATCATGTAAAAATGATTATGTAAATACATACAAAATGTTACAAAGATGTTTATGTTTTTTTCAACAAAATCCCGCCTTTTTTTAGTGAGTGGGTAGATTCGATTATGCTGAACTGCGGGGAAGCGGTTTATGGCCCGAGCCTTGAACGGGAAAAAACGGTGAGGGAGAAGCGGCTTTCTCAAAAAGAACAGTAATCTGCGCCGCTCGGTCATGTTGTCAACAAGGCAGTTTGTTGCATCGTCCAGACACATACATGTATTTTACATTAAATATGTTTGTATTTTCAAACTAGTTTTCATTGGGAAGGTAGATAAAGCCTTATCAAAAGCAATCACTTTTGCATGTGAAAACAGAATCCTATTATTTACGTCACTTTTATTTTGAGCCGACCTCGCCTGGGCTTTGAACTCGATGCCTGGTTCCAAAACGAATGCAATCAATTTTCACCCGGTGTAAAACACGTCTTCCCGGGTCAGATTAATCGAATCCCCTTAGTATATGCCAGCCCCTGTGTGCGATCTCGCCTATCAGAAAGCAACACTAGAATCGAGCAAGTAGACTTGTCCTCGAGAGGCGGAGCCGGGTTGGTTCCATTTGCTGAGGCGCGTTCGTAGTGAAAGGGAGCGCGTGAGTGGGCTTGCCTTGAGCTTCGTGGTGTCTGACTTACTCGATTTTTATTGTGTAGAGGAGGGCTGCACACGTTGTAACGGTACACCGAAATCGTAGGTAGAAATAATCATCTCCTGTTCGGAGAGAACAGAAAAAAACGAATTCAGTGTTCTTTTCCGAAGTCTGTTATTCACAGCCTTCGAAAAACATGTCGGCATCGGCGGCAAAAGTGAGTAAAAAGGAGCTGAACTCAAACTATGACGGCGCGGACGAGACCTCCGGTAAGGAATGGCGGCCTCCAGTTAACCGCCATTTTCACTTTCTTTATTAGTTCTATTGAAATGTACAACTTGAATGCAAATGAGTTAACAGCCAGTAATGTGTTGTCCTTGTGCTTTTCCATATGAATATGCCCGGTTCTGGGTGCAGTCTGTATTGTCTGCCGTGAGTGCGTAGTTCTAGGTTCTACTACGTTAGACCGGTGATGGAGGCCATGTTAGCTAACTACGTTAGCAACATTTGATAGCTAGCTAACGTTACCTAACTAATTGTTTAATCAATGAATGTCCTGTTCAGTATTTTATTTTGCAAGTCTAGTCCTTAGTACGGTAAAAGCAATTGTACAACCATTTTTATAATAGACAGTGCATTTTTGATTGAGAAGTCATGTTTTCTATGTTGAATGAAACCACCGTGGCCTTGTTACTTTGTTGTTGTGCATATCCGCCATGAAGCTAACAGAGAGTGATATTTGAAACATGGCTAACTAGCTTAACTTATAGTTATTGAGCCGTCATTTTCGAGAAGTATGCCATTGGAAGCATTATATGCGTTGATTCAACAATGCAGGGTTAGTTATAAACAAATAACTTGTGTATAGTTTCGATGCAATGCAGCTAACGTTAGTTAGCTAGCTGTAAGTCAGTGTTGGGGAAAGGAGGCACAGAGTGCAGTGTGCGGACTCCCACATTCAAACCACGCGGCCCTCGCTGTAGCCAGCAGGAAGAACCGCCGTTTACAAGCTGCTCTGAAATCGCTAGTTGCAGAGGTGTTGCTAACACTTTCAGTCATGCATGGCAAAAATCATTTGTTGATTAAGATGGATGTTTTCGCCCATTTTGCACCCCTTTATTCAGACTACAAATCGTTACTAGCTCACTCCTGCAACGCGTTTCCATCCATGGACCTGAGTGAAGCTTGGGAGTTCAGGGTCAATTTCAAAACAAGAACATTAGCTCGTAACTTTCTTTGTTGGATATAGCTACATCGTTGACTATTGGCTGGTAAATGTCCAGTAACTTGGTAGTTACTATTTAATGTTGATGTATATCACCAATGCACTGGACCGAGTCACTACAATATTTTCTGACATTATTGCGTTTCTCATTACAGAAAAAGAGCAACAGGAAGCTATTGAACACATTGATGAAGTTCAAAACGAAATTGACAGGTAAGCCACTCAAGTTAGTGTATATGTATCAGTATTAAACAAATTTGTGTTTAACGGTGTAACAATGTGATTGATATGCAGGGTTTTCTGTCATAAAAACCCTTGGGTGGGCAGCCTAAGAGTTTTTTTTTGGGGGGGGGGGGGGGTGCTGATGTCCAAACTGTAATTTTAGTGTATATATTAGAGGTCGCCCGATTATGATTTTTCAACGCAGATACCGATTATTGGAGGACCAAAAAAAGATGATACTGATTTAATCAGCTGAATTGTATATTTTTGTAATAATGACAATTACAACAATACTGAATGAACACTTATTTTAACTTAATATAATACATAAAATCTATTTGGTCTCAAATAAATAATGAAACATGTTCAATTTGGTTTAAATAATGCAAAAACAGTGTTGGAGAAGAAAGTAAAAGTGCAATATGTGCCATGTAAAAAAGCTACTGCTGCCATCCACCGCTCAGTCAGACTGCTATATCAAATCACAGACTTAATTATAATATAATAAACACACAGAAATACAAGCTGTAGGTCATTAATATGGTCAAATCCGGAAACTATCATTTCGAAAATAAACCGTTTTATTATTTCAGTGAAATATGGAACCGTTTTGTATTTTATCGAACGGGTGGCAACCCTAAGTCTAAATATTGCTGTTACATTGCACAACCTTCAATGTTATGTCATAATTTTTGAAAATTAATTACTTTCTTTTTTATGAAGAAATTGTCACACACACCCTGACTTTGCTTGCACTGAAGGTAAGAGAAGTGACATAATTTCCCTAGTTAATATTGCCTGCTAACATGAATTTCTGAACTTAATATGCAGGTTTTAAAAAAATATACTGCTGTGTATTGCTTTTAAGAAAGGCATTGACGTTTATGGTTAGGTACATTTGTGCAAAGATTGTGCTTTTTTCGGCAATGTGCTTTTGTTAAATCATCGCCTGTTTGGCGAAGTTGAAGTAGGCTGTGATTCGATGATACAGGCACCGCTTTGATTATATGCAACGCAGGACAAGCTAGTTAACTATACATGGTTGATTTATATTACTAGGTTAACTAGTGATTGTGTGAAGAATGATTAGTTTTTTTTATAAGATACGTTTAATGCTAGCTAGCAACTTAACTTGGCTCCTTGCGGCCACAAGGTCCTTTTGATGCTGCACTCGCGTAACAGGTGGTCAGCCTGCCACGCAGTCTCCTCTTGGATTGCAATGTAATCGGCCATGATCAGTGTCCAAAAAGGCCCTAATTAATCAGCCATGCCGATTTAAATAAACTCTTTCGGTGTAAACTTAAATGACTGAAAACCAAATATAAAGTTTGTAGAAAAGAGAATGGACCTATAATTCATTTAACACTTGATTTTGTTATGTTTGAGCAAAAACATTAGCCATGGTAAAATGCATAGAATTGCAGGAAATTATCTTTAAAATGACTTCGCTCAGCTACATGACAGAACATGTACAATTCTGTTTACATTAGCTTTAAAACTACACAATTTTCTCTCAGCTCCATGGCAGTGTGTAGAATTTCAGGAAATTCACGTTAAAACGGCAAACATTTCTCGGCTCCATGGAGTAATTTTGTTAATTTCAGGAAATTTACGTAAAATGCTAAAAATGTATACATCACTTTCGGGAAGAAAAACACCACCTAAGCCCTTTTGATCCAGGAAAAACCCTGATATGCAATCTCTTCTCCACAGACTGAATGAGCAGGCGAGTGAGGAGATATTGAAGGTAGAACAAAAATACAACAAACTCCGTCAGCCATTCTTTCAGAAGAGGTCAGAACTGATCGCCAAAATCCCCAACTTCTGGGTCACAACATTCGTCAATCATCCGCAAGGTGAGTTTCTTTAGCAGGCTCTCACAGGATTTTACCACTAGAACCTAGAATGCTCAGACTGTTTTAATGTTTCCCCCTACAGTTTCTGCCCTTCTTGGTGAGGAAGATGAGGAGGCACTTCACTATCTGACCAGGGTGGAGGTTACAGAGTTTGAAGATATCAAGTCAGGCTACAGAATAGATTTTGTAAGTGAAGGTTACCATCATATTGCATTCATAGGATATTGTATTAATGGCAGCAATATGTCATTTATTGGCTTAATTAAATTGATTTATTTTGTCTTCCAGTATTTTGATGAAAACCCATACTTTGAAAACAAAGTCCTTTCCAAAGAGTTCCACCTGAATGAGAGTGGAGACCCATCATCAAAGTCAACAGAAATCAAATGGAAATCAGGAAAGGTATTTCACATCACCTCTTTTCACATGCATGAAAATATTGGATATTCTCTGAAGGTGCAATATGCAGAAATCGCTCTATTTCCTGGTTGATAAATAATTTCAGTTTGACAACAAAGCAATGTGTAGAGAATCATTGTACCATCTAAACCGATGTGAAATATATATTCAGTAATCCAACATTGTATTTTCAGCTGGATTTTTTTTTTTTAACTACAAAGTAAGACGTAAAAACTAAACTTAAGAATGGGAAGCATAGAAATGGCTCACAGAACATATCTACTGCTTTTTAGACTAGCTTTCAATGAGAATGACAGATCAATAACTCACATTTCTATGTGAAATTGGTCTGGTTGCCCAAATAGTTACATATTGCTGCTTTAAAAGCACAGCAATATGCTTGGAACATCAAATCGCAATAATATCGCAGTATTTATTCGCAATAAATTTAGTTTCAAAATACATATCGTATCATGAAGTCCCTGGAAATTCCCAGCCCTAACCTGAATGTTGTACCTCAGTGTTCATAGATCATTTTGGTTTTCATGCCTGGTTGTTGTGGTCAGGCTATTTTGCTAGACAATTAAATATATATATACACAAGCTCAAATTGTATTTGTCACATGCATGTGTTAAGCAGTTATTGCGAGTGTAGTGAAATGCTTGTGCTTCTAGTTCCAACAATGCAGCAATATCTAACAAGTAATATCTAACAATTTCCCAACAAATACCTAAGTTGGTTTGTTTACCCCTGTGACGTCTCTGAAGGACCTGACAAAGCGCTCCAGCCAGACGCAGAATAAAGCCGGCAAGAAGAGGCAGCATGAAGAGCCAGAGAGCTTCTTCACCTGGTTCACTGATCACTCAGATGCTGGGGCAGATGAGCTGGGAGAGGTTATCAAGGATGACATCTGGCCAAACCCCCTGCAGTACTACCTGGTAAGTCTCCAACAGTGGTGTAAAACATACTTTAAAGTACTACTTACTGTTGTTGTGGTATCTGTACATTCCTTTACTATTTATAATTTTGACAACTTTTACTTCACTACATTCTTAAAGAAAATAATGTACTTTTTATTCCATACATTTTCCCTGACACCCAATGCTTAGCAGGACAGAAATGGTCCAATTTACACACTTATCAAGAGAACCTGCCTGGTCAACCCTACTGCCTCTGATCTGGTGGACTCACTAAGCACATGCTTAGTTTGTAAATTATGTGTGAGGGTTGGACTGTGCCCCTGGCTAGCCGTACATTTTAAAAACAACAATCGTGCTGTCTGGTTTGTGTATGTATATATATATATATATAATTTGAAAAGATTCATACTTAAGTATATTTTAGTCATTACATTTACTTTTGATACGTAAGTAGATTTAAAACCAAATACTTTTATGCTTTTACTCAAGTAGTATTTTACTAGGTGACTTTTACTTGAGTCATTTGTTATGAAGATATCTTTACTTTTACTCAAGTATGACAGTTGGATTATTTTTTCAACACTGGTCTCCAAGGCCTAGCACACCCTGTTATCGATATTCTCTTGACTTTGAATAGGACTTGTTACCAGCTCTTTGACTTCTATGTCCATTTTGCAGCTTTATTATTTCTTCTCTGGATGTCACCCAGGAGATTAAGTCTCCTGTGTAGATGAAGAATTTATAGTTAAAACGTTGGCTAATTTGATTGGCAGGTTCCTGACATGGATGATGAGGAGGCAGAAGGTGAAGATGATGATGACGAGGAAGGTCTTGAGGACATTGATGAGGAGGGCGATGAAGATGATGGAGAGGAAGATGAGGATGACGGAGACGATGGGGAGGTATGCCCTATATAATTGCTTAATTTCCTCTTAATTGGCTATATTGAATAGTGAGGTTTGTTTTTATGGTGTTGATTTTTCCTTTATTTTGTTTAGGACGAAGAAGGAGAAGATGACTAAACCGAAAAATGACATCTACCAATACCCTTTCCTGTTATCCACCTTTCCTGTTATCCACCCATATTTGGGAGCAAGATTTTGTATTTTTATTTTGTGCTTCGTTGTCTCATTCTGAAGCCTCACTCCTGTCTGTGCCATGTTAAGTTTCTTTGTCTCATCTAAAAACCAATGGCAAATTCCTGCCTTGAATTGTATGTACCACCCCAATTCCCAAATTCATCTGAAGAAAAATACAAAAATACAAAAAAATAGAATCAGCATGCCATCTTGAGTAGAATTAAATAGCAATTTATATATATCATTTTCTTGCTGTTAAAGGTTGTGATAAATGAACAAAAGCCATGGTGCAGTGACCTAGCGCTAGCAGACCCCTCTATAGTTTTTTATAATTTTGTTCAGTTGGCGAGTAGATCCCTGCAAATAATCTCCCCCCCATGTGGTTAAAAGTTAACAGAAAATACCAGTTTATTCCCATCACTTGTAATGTTTGGGGTCAATGCTGGGGTAGGGTAAAGGGATATCTTGGGGTGCTGGGGAGGGTGGGCATTTTGACACCATTACTATATCTTTTTTTTTATTATTGTTTTACAGACATCTATGAGATGTGAAATTACATTTTTAATAAACAAAACAAAACTTTAAAAAAAATGCTTGTAAATTTGGGCCCCCACTGCTTCATGGAAAACAACCTGTTATCTCATGGAATTTACATCTAATCAACGTTTTATTTTCCGCTGGGGGGGAAATAATCATCTGTTTTAAACTTAAAGGTGTACAAGTTGTTTTGTTACAATAAAACTTAATGTGTACACAAATGTGTGACTCTTCTAACCAACCATTGTAGTAAGTTGTAGCGATTTATCTAGAGCCAGCAAACTACATGGATGTTAAATGTCTGGCGGTTATGGCTAAAGTAGTGTACTTGTGATACTGGACCAGTATATTAGTGTTACTGATAGTTTATTTTATATTTCAGAAGTGTATACAATCACAAGAAATACTACATGCTGTGTTGGCGCCACTTTTTAATATGAAATGCAAAAGTTAATTGTTAGAGCCAGGTATCCGTTTGTAACTTTGAATGCAGGAGTTGTCAACCTCTGAATGTTTGGAGTCATAGGAAGTGTTGATGGTACAATAATTTAGCAATCGGTTAGTTATCAAAGCCCCAAATGTCTGCTCCGATTCCTCAAATTGCTTTTGGTTCGACTTTGGCAGTTCCAAAACAAACAGCGTAAGGTAAATGTGTATGGCATTGGTGCCTTCAATTTAGAAAACCCCCACTTGGTTGCCAGACACGTTTGATGGATGAGACTAGACACACCACAATCAAAATCATATGCCGAAATCCATTTGAACTCCCAACCCACCAAGGTGCGTGTGACCACTGTCCAGTATACCAGGTGAAATGTCTCCGCCGAAAGTCATGTCTGTTAGCACTGCGGGGGTTCGATCCGCTCGACGGGCACTCTTAGTTTCCCTATAACGGTATCATGTGAGAGGGCGCAAGTCGAAAGCGGATAAAGTTGTCATCTTTCTCAAAAGCCAATTCTTGTCCGCTGGACCTGTAGAACAAGTTTATTTATTATTAACCCTTTAACTAGAACAAGTCACCGAATCCCTCGGCAACACAGGCTTCGACGAGCATTATCACACACAAATACAGTGAAACAAGTGTTTGCAGCCGAGGTTCCGACGGTTTTCTCTGCCCGCCAACGTATGCAATGATACTAGTTACTCTTTCATGTGTGCAGTCATGCAGATCAGGAACGAGCGAGTTCGGACGAAACAGTTAAGAAAATAAGTGGTTATTGCTTAGGACGTTTACAACCAATTCATATAATATTCGAAATGTATCCCTCAAATGTGGTTCGTTTGAGCAACCCATGGCCTGGAAAACTACGTCATGTTTACAAGGATGGTCGAATGAGATCGCATGTCGCCGTCTACAGGCAGGAGATATTTTGCGGTAATTTTACTTGTTGCAGAGGATTTCCCGTTGCTAATGGCAACGCGAATTAGAACGTGGGTCCCAACGAATGTTCTCCAATCACCAGACCAATATCTTTAGAGATGACCGGATCCGATCCCGTCGGTAGAGATTTAGCAGGTAAACAAATCACTTTTGCCAAACCAGTTTTTTTATTCATAATCCGGTTATGAATAAAGAACATCTGTTGAGCTTCAGCTTGCTGGACATGCATGGAGTGATCATCAACATGCTCCCGGGTAATGTTCTTATCGTGGTATGATTATCTCAGGTTGTCTTGTGTGACTTTCTAGCAGCTAGTTGGCCGGCCTACTAGTGCAAATTATGCTCTATCGTGTGCTCCAATTCTAGATTAAATTATTGGTTGAAAACGCGTGATTCTTCACCACCATTGACATTGCATGTTCACGTGCTCGAGACCACACCTGTACATGTACACGTGAAGATGTGTCAGAAGAGCTGCACTGAAAAGACCCCACAGGTTAGTAAACGTTTAGTCAATAGAGTTATAAACACTGATTCAACCTTTGAAATGAAGTGGGCCTATAACAGTTAAGCCATGACTGCCAATCAAAGAGGTACACATCAAAGGCGATATTGGGCACCTGTGTGCCATGGTCCCCTGGGCACTGGACCCTGGAAGAACCTCCACTTGGGATGACAGTGGGAGGTCCTGCAAGTAATTGATTTGCTCCTCACAGATACATTTTCACCCAGTGCAATGGACATTTATAAACATACATTATTGCTCACTATTCCCAAAGGTATATCACGCATGATATCATTAGATATACTACCAATATTGATTTTCATGTTTCTCAGGGGCCTTCATACTGTCTGGAGCAGTTGGCTGACCTGTCTCACGAGGATGAACAAGAGCAGAGGATGCATGGCCAGCGTAACAAATATGGAAAAAAGATTGATAGACTCATGATGGATGTTTGATCTCTGAAGAATGAGGTATGCCAGTTGATAATGTATAGTGTGCACAATTCAATGTTTGCCCCTTACCCAACAAACCCTAGAAGAGGCTATCCCACTATCACAACTCACAGAGCAAAGATCTCACTGGCAATCAGCAATATCCAGTGCCTTCTTGTTTGTTGCATAAATGTGTCCTGTAAACAAAGCAGCTGTGGGCGTGTGTGTGTGTTTCTGTCTGCGATTGATGATCAGATTTGGCTGCGGAAGAAGAAGCGTCTGCTGACGCACCAGTCTGAGTATCTGAGTGCATGCCAGCATGTCATCGACGAGCAGGAGGAGGATCTGCTGGATTCCACCAAAGACCTGGACCTTGGAAAATGAGAGAACATCTCCCTCCAACACTCCCAAAGGAAGAGGTGGGAGACTGGCCACAACAGGTGTGGAGTAATATCATGACATGAGCACATTTAGTCATCATGCATACGTTTACAAACATTCACAAGACAATGTAAAAATGTGTGAGGCAGTTTAGGACTAGCTTGGTCTTAATCTTTCCATTTCGTGCAGGGCTGAGTCGGGGACTCTACATGGGGAAAGAGACATGCTACTGAGGAAGCTGGTAGAAACAGAGATTGATGGGGTGGCAGTGGCCACACAGTTGACAGCCCTAAATGAGGCTATGGGTGGCGTGAAAAAGGTGAGCTGCACTCTCCGAGAATTCTTCAGGGAGTGCCATGAACAAGAGGTACTCTCCCCAATACATGGACTTGCTTAGATTGACAAGTACAGTGTCTTTGCAGGAAAATGGGAAATGACAATAAGAATTGTGGTCTTATATTTTGATTGGAAGAACAAAAATGTTTTAATATTGCAGATAGATTGTAGGTTCTATCATTTTAATTGTTTGCATAATTTCCAACCCCTTATTTGAAATGTTTTCCCTTTATACTTTCCCCCCCTTCTCTACCATCCCTACCCTAATTGGAGTAAACTAACTGACAACAATACTTTTACTGCTACTTACAGCTATTTCGGTCACATCTACGGTACATGTAGTTAAATCATTAAATATTCAGAATTTCCTCTCTCTTCAAGTGCTGGATTTTCATGCAGCCAATCCACCATTCATTCAGATCTTAACTCCAACCCACGGATGTCCACAGATTAACCCATCTTTCCCAGTATAATGCCATTTTGCTATTTCCTTTTGCAATACATCCCTCCATTTTACTATGATGTCTTACTGGGGTTCCTGAATCTCCCTATTTGTAAAAATGTATACCGATATTGCCCTAAAAATACATGTTTTACCTAAGAGTATAATGATATTTTCCATTGACTGATCGTGGTTTTTCAGATCCCATAACAATGCAGTTTGCAGGTCAATCTGAACTCTGATATTATGACATAACAACCGTTCCTGGACCTGACTCCAAAAGCGAGCCACCGATAGACAGTACCAGAAAATATGTTCTATTGCTTCTGTTTCCTCGTGGCAGAGTCTGCACAAGGCTGACTGTTCAATGCCCCATATATTGAGCATTCTTAAAACAATTTTTTTTGTATTAATTGATAGACAGAATCATTGAGGACATCAAAGCAGAGGCAAGGCACACTGGAGAGACTGGCGGGCAAAGAAGCAGAAAAAGTGGTGTGTATCCATCACTGAATTTTCCTTTCACTCTGTGTGGTGCATATCCATTGTCATAGATGACATTTCAAATGTTGTTTCTGCTTTTCTGGCATTTAGCATCTTGCTGCAAAACTCAACAACAAAGGAGATACAGCAGGAGGAGATACAGGCCCTGCTGGAGCAGCAGGAGGAGATACAGGCCTGCTGGACCAGCTGGAGGAGCTGAAGCAGCAGAGTGAAGAGGACAAAGAGAGTCTGAAGCAGGCAGACCAGACACAGTGGCAGAGAGCAGAGCACAGCAAGGATTCAAGACAGCTCTCTGCAAAGCTGCTGGAGAAGGTCTGACACTCACAGGTCCTCAGGCTACTCTCACGGGTTGACATGTGGGGTTTGGATGGCAACAAGGTGGTTGGGTGTGATCCTGTGAATTATATTAAATGGGAGGAACACATGTAGATACATTACCAAGCGATCCAAGAGTCACACTATTAACAAGCGGTCCAAGTGTCACACTGCCCTATGTATTTGTGTGCCATCATTCAGGAGGCTAAGGTGGCAGAGGCCCTTTTTTCAGCTGAGAGCTGGTGTACCCACCACTCCAAAGAGGTGACTGCAAAGAGGCAGCTTGAAGTGGAAATCACTGTTCTCAAGAAGTGAGTAATTGTGACTACCATGAGGCATTCAAGACATGTTTCATATGAATGATTCATAGTGGTTTGTCTTTGGCAAATGACCTTGTAAAAAAAAGTTGTCCAAAACCTTGAAAGCAGGCATTTCTTCCTTTCTGATTACTGCATTATGTGCTTTGTTGTCTGTCTGTGCAGCCAGGTGACTGAGATGACTGCACAGATCCACACTGTGGTGGAGAAAGGCCGTGCTGAGACGGGTGGGCTCCTGATCCGGCTGCACCGCTTCACCTCTGACAACTCCGTCAACAAACTAGAGAACCAGAGACTGAAGGTAAACATGTTTCTCTTCACTTTCAGTCATCAAGTGTAATAAACTATAGAATATCATACCTTGATAAGGACTGAAGATGACAAAACATTCTGTAACTTTGAATGTCAGGTTATTTGTGGATCTTCTTTTTGAGACCACCCTGTCTGCTGCAGAGGAGAACACAGACACAGTCCCAGTCTGAAGCGCAGCAGCTGAAGAGTTCAGTCAAGAAGCTAGAGAGCCAGGTGGAAAACTATAAGAGCAAGGTACAGTTGATCAGGCTATCGGAGTGTCGGCTGTACTTCAATCAAGGTGTTATAATCCAGCTATAATGCTGCATGCTATCCAGTCTGTAGCATAGATTTTGAATTGATTTTATTTTAGCGTTTTTTTTTTTAATGTTCTAAGTGTCAACTTGATAATTTTGGTTGGGCTTCTTCAACTTTTAGGTGGATCAGAGCCTACAGCGGGCTTCATTCAAAGAGGTTCAGCCAGGCCAAGGCTCTGGACCTGGAGAGCCAGCTGGGACTCAGTAGGACAGAGCTCAGTCAGTTACGCAGAAGCAAAGAGGATGTGAGTGAGACATTTTAACCCAAAGACCTGGTTTTCTAGAGAGTTATCTATATGTGTTAAACATTATACATCCAATATCTAGTAAAATATTTGTTACAACTTCGCAAACAATTGCAATGGACAGGAATACTATTTATACAAACTATAAAATCTGAACACCATAATAAGGAATGATACAACAACTATGATAACTTTGTCAAACTGAACTGATATGGAATTCTTTCTTTCTTTGCAGATGGAATGAATATTCCGGAATCAGTTGAGGAACCTGAAGGAGAGACTGGAACAATCTGACTCCACAAACTGCAGCCTGCAGAATTATGTTCAGTTTCTCAAAGCTTCATATAGTAATGTGTTTGATGACTCTGTGCTATCAAGCTCTCGACACACACTCACCAATCGGATTGAATATTCTTAAAATTATATTGTATGAGTTCTATTTTTTATATTCAGTTGAAATGTACTGTACTGTTTAACAAAACAATAACAAAAGCTTAAAATGAGAATGGACAGTCTGGTGTGTTTCACAAACAAACTCAGAAAATGAAGGAATAAATCTAGATAGTTATCCAGCTTTTACCCCCAGTATTTAGATGAACGTTGTTCACAATATGTTACGATTTTACCCATTATGAAGGCAAAGTAGCTTTGAGGATAAACAGCCTTGACTCGGAACCATAGATATATCAGAGCCGGAAATGGACCACGTCGGAGTTTGACTTTCAGTGGCACTTATACCGCAATCAGCAGCTAGCCTAATAATCACCTGTCTCTTAAAGTGTTTGTCGTGTGTTTATTTACACGCCAAAATGCCTGCTGAAAGTTTACGATGGGATACGTTGGAGGCCTTGAAAAACTCACCAAAGGGAAGACTGAAATACAACCCAGACTGGCTCGAAAAGGGGGAGGTAATGAACGTCAGCATGCTAGCTAACGGCTTCACATATATAACGTTAGCTCAAAGGTTCAGTTGTTTCGCATGTTCTGCATTCGCTAACTGACAAAAACAAAGTTACAGCATCACCAATATAATTATTAGCCTGCTACCTAGCTGGACCATGGTATATCTACGATTTCAGTATTCTAACCAACATTGGACACGTTTTAAATAAGCATTTAATTGGATTAGATATGTGATATAGCCTAACGTTACTGGTATGATCCTTTCTCGTCCCCTGCAGGATATTTTGTCAGGTTGTAATGAAGCTCCTAGCTTGTCCCCACTCTCTGGGCTCATCTTGAAGAGGCTTAACATGAGCCCTCGAGCGCTTCAGAAGACCTGCTCTTTGGGCTCTGCTTCTCGTGACCCAAGTCCAGGCCTGTCTGAGGAAGCCCCAGTCTCCTCAACCAGCCCCTTCGCTTCAGCCAATGCTCAGCCCACTCCCCTCTCTTCTCCACTACTGGTCCCCAGGTTGAAGAAAGACACAGAGCAGGCAAGTCTCTTTCCCGCTCTATTTATACCATTTTGTAACTCCCTCTGCACACAATTTTTTTTTTTACATTCGTATGAATTCACCACATTTGTCTTCATATCGATCCATAGCAGATTGTTGGTGATGAGGACAGTGCCCCAGATGCCAGCGACGATCTCAGTCCAGCCACCAACCCCATTCCTCCCCCCACCATCTCCCTTCTGTCTCCCAGGGCAACTCAAATGGAAGGATGTATACGCATTTGTGAGGAGAAACATCGTGCCAAAGCTAAGGTTGCAATAGCTTTTTTCTTTTTTTTCTTAGTTACCTTGTTCATGCATCAACATGGCATAATAATATATTGAATGCATTAACAGCAATTACCGTAACCAAACAAATATTGTAGATTAGAATGGTAAATGTGATACTGGTGTGCCATCCCCGCAGCCTCCACAATGTATTAGTCCACTCAGACAGGCGTGCATCAGACAGGTGTCTCGTGTACCATAACAACAAAATATATACAGTACCAGTCAAAAGTTTGGACACACCTACTCTTCCAGGGTTTTTCTTTATTTTTACTATTTTCTACATTGTGGAATAATAGTGAAGACATCAAAACTATGAAATAGCACATATGGAATCATGTAGTATCCAAAAGATTGTTAAACAAATCAAAATAGATTTTAGATCATTCTAAGTAGCCACCCTTTGCCTTGATGACGGCTTTACACACTCTTGGCATTCTCTCAATTAGCTTCATGAGGTAGTCACCTGGAATGCATTTCAATTAACAGGTGTGCCTTGTTAAAAATTAATTTGTGGATTTTCTTTCCTTAATGCGTTTGAGCCAATCAGTTGTGTTGTGACAAGGTAGGGTTGGTATACAGAAGATAGCCCTATTTGGTAAAAGACCAAGTCCATATTATGGCAAGAACGGCTCAAATAAGAAAAGAGAAATGACAGTCCATCATTACTTTAAGACATGAAGGTCAGTCAATACGGGACATTTCAAGAACTTTGAAAGTTTCTTCAAATGCAGTCGCAAAAACCATCAAGCACTATGATGAAACTGGCTCTCATGAGCACCGCCACAAGAAAGAAAGACCCAGAGTTAACTCTGCTGCAGAGGATAAGTTCATTACAGTTACCAGCCTCAGAAATTGAAGCCCAAATAAGTGCTTCACAGAGTTCAAGTAACAGACACTTCTCAAGATCAATTGTTCAGAGGAGACTGCATGAATCAGGCCTTCATGGTCAAATTGCTGCAAAGAAACCACTACTAAAGGGAACCAATAAGAAGAAGAGACTTGCTTTGGCCAAGAAACACAAGCAATATCCTTTGGTCTGATGAGTCCAAATTTGAGAATTCTGGTTCCAACCGCTGTGTCTTTGTGAGACGCAGAGTAGGTGAAGGGATAATCTCCGCATGTGTGGTTCCCATTGTGAAGCATGGAGGAGGAGGTGTGGGAGTGCTTTGCTGGTGACACTCAGTGATTTTATTTAGAATTCAAGGCACACTTAACCAGCATGGTTACCACAGTATTCTGCAGCGATACGCCATCCCATCTGGTTTGCGCTTAGTGGGACTATCATTTGTTTTTCAACAGGACAATGACCCAAAACACACCTTCAGGCCGTGTAAGGGCTATTTGACCAAGAAGGAGACTGATGGAGTGCTGTATCGGATGACCTGTCCTGCACAATCACCCAACCTCAACCCAATTGAGATGGTTTGGGATGAGTTGGAACGCAGAGTGAAGGAAAGGCAGCCAACAAGTGCTCAGCATATGTGGAAACTACTTCAAGACTGTTGAAACATTCCAGGTGAAGCTGGTTGAGAGAATGCCAAGCGTGTGCAAAGCTGTCATCAAGGCAAAGGGTGGCTACTTTGAAGAGTTCCCACATGTTTAACACTTTTTTGGGGTTACTACATGATTCCATATGTGTTATTTCATAGTTTTGATGTCTTGACTATTATTATACAATGTAGAAAATAGTACAAATAAAGAAAAACCCTTGAATGAGTAGGTGTGTCCAAACTTTTGATTGGTACTGTATATGTGAGAACCATGGCATTATGTTAAGCTAGCATTTCATACCTAATCTAGACCCTTAAATGTCCTGGTGCAGATGGAGCTGAGTCTGAGGCAGGAGCTGCAGGAGAAGCTGGTGGCCTCAGTTGCGAGCCGTGAGTCGGAGCAGCTCAAACGCTTTGAGGAGTTGATGGAGCTGAAGCAGAGACAGGAGGACCAGAGTATGAGGGACATGATGGACAGAGAGTACGCCCTGCTTGGTTTTTATCTCTAAAGCATAATTGTCTCCTTTTCACCCACCAATATGCTGCTGTCCCTGTGACATAATTGAAAATGTGTTAAATGTCAAGAATCTTCATTTGCTGCTTGTCTTTCTCTTGTTTAAAAGAACACAAGAAAGCATTGGGCGCCAAGAAAAGTTGAAAGAAGAGCACAAAAACAGAATAAAGGTATTGAAAGTTTAACCACTGGAACTTCAGAAAGCAAAATGCAAAACAGTCATATTCAGATACAGGTTGAAAAACCTCCTCCGCCCCTCACAGATCCTGAACCTGCGCCTGCGGGAAGCGGAGCAACAGCGTTTGCGGGAGGTGGAATTTGAGAGGCAGAGACAGGTGGAGGGTAGGGAGAGACTGCGTGCTCTCAACGCCATCCAGGAAGAGATACTTCAACTCAATCAGCTCCTGGAGCCGGCCGCACCCACCCAGTCAGGCCCCTCCCCTGATCTTACATCCTATAGCACCCGTGCCAACCAGCTATGCTCCCAGGTGTCAGAGGTGGTGCGCATGACAGCGGAGGTCAGTGTGATTCTCTTTATCCCTCATCTATGGTTGTATGTGTCTTTGTTGAAGTAGACCCATGCTATGGGGGAGCGGGGAATAACATCTATTGTTTTCATCCTGTTTATGTCCTTGCTCTGGTCAATATGGGTAAGTGGTTGTGATTGTGATTGTGTAGGGGGAGTTCCCCAGTGTGGAGGACATGACGGTGGCGGAGCGGGCACTGCATGAGATGAGGTCACTGATCCGGGTGATGCAGGAGGCGGCTGCCCAGGCCCAGGAGAAGAGGAAGAAGGAGCAGGAGGAGGAAGAGAAGCGCAGGAAGATGGCAATGCTGCAGGCCCAGCAGGAAGAGCAGAAGAAGAGTGCAGCTCTGTCAGCTAAAGAGAAGGCACGGAAAAAGGGTAAGGAGAGGGGGGATAAATGGATGGATAAAAGGAATGTCTTTGTTTGGTTACGTAGGGTATGTACGAATGAGTGAAATGTTAGGTAGTGAACAAGGGGTTTAAAAAGCACTCTTCTTTCCAAAGGCCTGCAGACTAAAGCTGAGCAGAGCACTCTGAAGTGGTACCGAGAGCTGCAGGACTCCGCTAACCAGTGTGCACAGTCTTTTGAAGGCTTGAACAACACTAAGGATATCCAGGTTGGTTGAAACTGCATGGGTGAGGAATGAACTGTGCCATTATAGGAAAATGCAGTTCCCACATTATGATACACCTTCACATTAAAAACTCAATTACAAACGATTGGCAACATTACCTTTTTGTTCCTATCACCTTTTACATTTGTTTTTCAGACAAAGAAACTAAGGATGGAGCTCCAGAAGGCAGCCACAATCCCTGTCAGCCAGATCTCCAGTATCTCAGGTGCGTCTGGGTAATGGAGAGGGCTCAGAGGCTTATAATGACACTCATTCTATCTATGGTAAAGTGAAAGAAGGTGAACATTGCTATAATAATTGTGAGATTGAAATTGTCTGCGCCATGTTTGTCAATACCCAGGTTCCAAGCTCAGGGAAATATTTGACAAGATTGACAAGCTGTTGTCTGGGAGATCAGTGGTATCCGGAGGGAAGTCTGTCTCCACCTCCCAGCATCCCAACGGCCTGGACTTTGTCAGCTACAAACTGGCCGAGAAGTTTGTGGTGAGTTCACATGACCTTAGCTTGAACTGCTGGAGACACAGGACTATTGGTCTGTATGGTCTCTTTACAATTCTATACGTTTTTCATACATTGCTGAATTTCTCTGTTACGTTTTATACTCCCATAGTCATACAAATAAAAGACTAGTGTCTTGTTTTCATAGAGCTCTTAAATGCTTCCTAGTCAATGTGTTTCTCTAGAAACAAGGAGAAGAGGAGGTGGCGTCCCACCACGAGGCAGCCTTCCCCATCGCTGTGGTGGCCTCAGGGGTGTGGGAGCTTCATCCCAAAGTCGGAGACCTCATCCTCGCCCACCTTCATAAGAAATGCCCCTACGCCGTGCCCCACTACCCACCTATGAAGGATGGCACGTCTGTAGAGGAATATCAGAAGTCAGTGAGGCATCACACTGTTTTGCAATGCATCTGGAACAAACTGTAAAGAAACAGAAATTGATGTAATTCCATGACTTTGGGTTGAAAACACCTATGCTGCATTTCAAGTGAGTTGCTTACACGATCTAAGCAAATGAGGTTAGTTGCTCTGGCTGAAGTGTTGTTCTGTGTCCCACCAGAATCTTAGGCTACCGTGTGGAAGATGGAGGGGTGGAGGCTCAGGACAGCTTTTTGAAGAGGATGTCAGGAATGATCCGCCTCTATGCTGCTATCATTCAGCTCAGATGGCCTTATGGCTCCAAGCAGGGGGTATCGACAATCCTACATTGTTTACATAACGAATGCTAATATCACTAACTATGTCAAAACACTTCACTGACCCTCCCCCCCAATTGTATACTGTTATTAGGCTGACCTTTATTATTATGATTATGTGTCCACCCCTCCAGCCTGACCCACATGGGCTGAACAATGGCTGGCGCTGGCTGGCTCAGATGCTGAACATGGAGCCCCTGGCAGACGTCACGGCAACACTCCTTTTTGACTTCCTAGAGGTGATGAGTCATGTTTCTGACACCTGTCTCCAAAGACGGTCTCTGGACTAGACATTTTATGCAGGTCACTGACGTCCCCTGTTCTCGGTCTTCCCTTAGGTCTGTGGCAACGCCCTGATGAAGCAGTATCAGGTTCAGTTTTGGAAGCTCATTCTGCTCATCCAAGAGGAATACTTGCCAAGGTACAATCACCACTCTCAGCAGTTCAGTTTTACATCAGAACAAAATAGTCTGCTGTAACTTTGTGGTACACACTACCTTGGCCGCTCTTTCAATGCTAAGACTTCATGTTGTCATTTGTCCTCTTAGGATTGAAGCTGTCACAAGCCAAGGCCAGGCGGGCTCAGTCACGAGGCTCAAGCAGTTCCTGGAGGTAAGTGCTGCAAGGCCAAGCTGCACGGCCCAGTATAGCACAGTATTATAGGCACCGTTGTTTAACTGACACTGATGCACTGTCTTTAAAACCTACTGAACTCTTAAAATTGGTCAAATGATCCTGTGTTTTCTTTTTTTGTCTCCCTATCAGAGTTCATTAAGAAGCAGGCAGATCCCTCCCCCCAAAGGCCAGCTGAGCTCCCACTTCTGGAGATCCTGAGTGTGGGACGGAAGGATGGGAAAGAAGGTTTTGAACATGATCCATCAGTTGGATTCAAGGCTGCATCACCTCAGTCTACAACTCATAGAATGCACTAGGTAGAGAAGCTCTGTCTTGATGTGGAAGTTATGTTTGCAATGATGCACTATATCCTGATCAATTTGCTTAATAGTATGTATACTTAGTATAGTTGGCTAAAACCAAATTATAACTGGCTTGTATCGTGACTGCAACATCAACCATTTTATCCAATCTTCATGCTAATTCTACTGCATAGTCATATCCGTTCTTTTTCTCCTTACTCTTGTTGAGAACATTATACTATTAAGGTAGTTATGTAGCTTCTTGCTGTACAGTTCAAGGCTTTTTTCCCTGATTCAATGTGACTATTTTGCTTTACCAAATTCATATGGTATTACTTATTTTAAACTGAGGGATTTCTTTCCCTTTTTTTTTGTTTCTATTTGTATTTCTTTTTTTGTTGACTGCTTTTAGATCTGAGTACTCAATCATGGCATCCTCTATTCAAGTCATATTGTCAGTGGTCATAATGGAATGGAATCCACCAACATGTTTATATTTTGTACATTGACATCTAATTAGTTGTTTTTATATATTGTGAGGATTTAAGGTTTGCATTTACCACTGTTGGTGCTGAGCTTGTACCAAACCGTTACAAGGCTGCATTCACAGGCAGCCCAATATTGGTATTTTGACCAATCGCAGATATTTTTCAGAACTGATCTGATCGGTCAAAAGACCAATTGGTGAAAAAAAGATCATAATTGGGCTGCCTGTCTAAATGCAGTCTTAGAGTGAAATGAATAATACAGGTGTAACTTGTAAAATAACAATGTACAGTGTTACTGAATTAAAACATGATACATTGTTTACTTATTTTTAACCTTTTTACATGTATGCACATTAGGCTGATTAATACAACAATTTCAACCAGTTTGTCCAATGGTAGCTCCCAAATTATTATACCCATTTCACTTTGCACACTAACGCTCAGATAATTCAATCTGGCTATGACTGGAACCCTCGAACAACCATCTGAGGTAGAATAAGGAGTTAAAGAAAAAATCCTGAAACAGGTAGCCATAAGATTGAGTATACTTTCCATCAAAGCATTAAGTGTATTTCCTACTTTCAGAACTTATGGAAGATCAAACCTAGAGTGAAAAGTATATTGAGTCATCAGATGTAACGTTGAACAGTTAAACAGTCATGTTAGCTTGTTAAATTTAAACCTTTGTGGAATAAATGGAAAACAAAACAGGGGCAGAAAAAAATGGAACCCAAAATGCAAAGACTGGAGGTAATGTTTTGCACTCAGACGCAATGTAAATTTAAAACTGCCAATTTGGTTTTACCCATGTCATACACATTGTTCAAGTCTGCAGCTTTGACACTGGGGGACACCAGGTAGACAGAAACCCACAGTAACCAAGTATCTAAACAGCTAATTGCTGGCAGTTTATTAAAGCAAATCAACGGGTGCATTTTCACAGACATATCAAGGTTGGAAGTAGATTTCTGTGAATTGCAGCAGGTGGAAAAGGTCCTTAGGACAGAATGTTATTGCATTTTTCCACCTATCATGCTGTCTTTACTTAACGCAATCCCTTTTCCCATCTCATGACATCTACAGATTTAGTCTGAGGGCTGGAAGTGCTATTGAATTCAAGTCTCCTAGCGCTGGTCAATGTTTTGAGCAAGATCAGTTGTGGTCCTCATGGCTTGCTGTAACTTTCTCCATGCGTCTATACCAGCTCTTCACCTTAGTGTTCCCCATCATGTCGTTCCAGGCCTCAAGACCCTCCATCACTCTCAGGATCCCATACACTGCCTGCAGAGAAGAGATTCAAGGACAATCAGCAAAACACACTTTGGCTATTGTAAACAAATAGTCTCATCAGGAAATCTGCATCTGAGACAAAGTAGACAATACAAGTTCTAGAAGTCTTAGATAATACTTCACATGACAGATGTGATGCTCTTACCAGGTCAGCCAGATTGGGCTGGTCTCCACCCATGAACAACTTCTTGCCAATGGCCGCCACCCACTCATTGACTGCCTTGTACAGATCCTGTCTCACATCATCCTGCAAGTTGTGTCTGCAGGATAGAGGCATTACATTTAAACAGAGGTCATCACTAAGCATTATTGGCTAGTTATATATCAGACAATCACACAAAAAATGGTTTTGTCACCCACCTACTTTTCAGTCGTTTTGAGATGACAAACATGGCAGCTGCTCCAACATACTTTGCAAAGAAGCCCTCATAAGTGCCAAACTTGCCCTCACGGACAATATAGTCAAAGGAGGCCAGGGCCTCTCCAGTGGTCCGGTACACGTTGGGCGAGATCAGGTGAACCAGCCAATCATCTGCCCACGTACACCATTTGATCTCCTCTCTGAAGAAGATGGACAGTGAAGAGAAAGGGACATTTAACCCTAGATGATGCTTGACAATCTATCAAGAGTAGTGATGCACAGTATGTCTTTAGAGAGGTTTGGACAGATACATTAATTTTCATTAGTAACCCATGCACTGAGGCTTTGTCATTATGGGCAGCAGTAATTTGGCATCCAATGTGTTCACCTACTTTCTGGAGTCTTTCTCTGGGTATATCGTCTGACCTTCAGCTTCATTCACCATTACTTGTTGTTGAACTCTGTCACCTCCTTCCCCTTCTCATTGACGGCTTTCATCTCTGGGTAACGGCGCATAATCTCTGAGATGGTTTTATCTCTGGAGGAAGAGAGAGAATTCAGAATGCTTAGTTATCATGATCAAGAAGGACCACTTTATGTAAAAAAAACAACTAGAACACTTCTCGGGAGGTAGCTACTTACTTGCTCACCAACTGTGTCTTCAAAGCGCTGATTATTACTGAGGAATCGTTCAGTTGCTGATAGGTCAAGAGCACAGAAGGCGAGTGATCACATGACAAGTTCTCCATCATCTCATACACACCTGTAACTAATACCAAGCCTAGCCAGCAGATCCGACCCACTTGCTTACAGGTGCACTATGGTCGGACAGGCTTCCTGTGTAGATTAAGACACTGTAGAGCCGGTGCGAGATATGTACTCCGAATTGTCCCATTATCCCCACGGTTACACAGAAGACTGAGCAACTGCTAAAAAAATAGCAGTCGTTCAATCTTCTCTCTTTGTAACAGTTAGGATAATGGGACTATTCAGAGAACGCACTTCTTATCCCTGGAATGAGGTACGTTTTCCGAGCCATATATATATATAGGAAGCCTGTCTGACCCCAGTGCAGCTGTAAATAAGCGGGTCGGATCTGTTAGCTAATACCAAGCCATGCAGAGCGACTCTGTCCCCCTTACCACATCATTGTTCACCATTAGGATTGGCATTTTTCTGTAAGTTGACCACTTGATTTCCTTCCTCATGACGGGGTTGACCTCCACAATCTCATATGGAAGCCGATGGTAGTGCAGAAAAGCTCTCACTTTACTGCAGAACGGGCAGGTCTTGTACTAGTACAGGGTTTACTTCAGGCCACCATCAGAATAAGCCTGTGGAAGACATACAAGTCAGAAAAAGTCAATTTTATTAACTGCAAATATATTTTAAAAGGCAACATTTGGTTGAACTCGGATCTAACATTGGGCAAACTACATGACAAAAGTGTAACAGTGTAGGTTCCGTCCCTCTCTTCGCCCCCAACCCGGGCTCGAACCAGGGACCCTTGCACACATCAACAACCGACACCCACGAAGCATCGTTACCCATCGCGCCACAAAAGCCACGGCTCTTGCAACGCAAGGGGTAACCCTACTTCAAGTCTCAGAGCGAGTGACGTCACCGATTGAAATGCTATTAGCGCGCACCACCGCTAACTAACTAGCCATTTCACATCGGTTACAAAAGCACACCAGCCAGTAGTCCCGAATGTGGCGATGCGTTTCATCGTGTACATGTCTGATTTATTAGTCAAACCACAGACAGGTTGTCAGCTGACACAATCCACCTGACATGCTTTGCTTCAGGTAGACTATATGGACATCAATGAAAATAGATTTCATAGCTAATATTATTGCCTATTACCATGGCTTCTTCTTCAGCAAGGTGATGTTGGACAGACAACTATTGTTTTATACAAGCCAAGTCCCCCTCCAAGCAGGAACGCACACCCCAGGACACGGCCACCGCGCAGAGGGGTGAAGGGCAGTCTGGATCGGAACCCTGAACCGCCCGTTCCGTATGCCCTGCTGGATCTATGCAGCGAGACCCTTGGAACCAGAGGGGCAATATTCCCAGCAAGACATACTGGACACTCCAAAATGTGCCTGCCGATCTTACCGGCAGTTCTCGCACAAGAAGCTGCCATCTTGATTGTACATAAATTCCCACAATGCAGTACGTAGGGACTTGTTCAAGAACATAGTATCGATTTGCGATTTGGTGGGGTGTTCAAGAGCATCGGTGGGGTGTTCAAGAAGGTTTCTAGGAAATATGCTTTTTGGATCAGGCCCACTGGCCTTCAGCATCAGAGGGAGGGGGACCTCCCATTGTTAAACTCCAAAGTCAGCTCTTGGGCTATAAATAAAGCAAAGAAAGCCTACCCCCAAAAACAACAAACTCGCTCTAACAGCCGTTGAAATGGACTTGTTCTATATCTTTTCCCCCCTGCCCTTTAATCATCAGAATAAGTTGCAATGTGAGATAACTTACAATATGATGCTTTTGTATGTAACCTTACCTTGCAGGTTGCCATTGTTCCAATGGTATAAAGCAGAGGGGGCTGGTGGGAGGAGCTCTGGGAGGACAGGCTCATTGTAATGGCTGGAATGGAATCTTTGGAATGGTACCAGACACACCAAACACATGTCTGACTCTGTTCAGTTGATTCCATTCCAGCCATTACAATGAGCCCATCCTACTATAGCCGCTTCCAACAGCCTTCTCTGGTATACAGTCTATACCATTACTACTGTAGGAGCCATTTCGGCCTACTTTTGTGGTTGTTGTCCATTTGTGTATTCCACATCATTTGTACACTAGAGGGCACTATGTGTTGGGTCATCGGTCACAGGTCACATATACACTGCTCAAAAAAATAAAGGGAACACTAAAATAACACATCCTAGATCTGAATTAAGGAAATAATCTTATTAAATAATTTTTTCTTTACATAGTTGAATGTGCTGACAACAGAATCACACAAAAATAATCAATGGAAATCCAATTTATCAACCCATGGAGGTCTGGATTTGGAGTCACACTCAAAATTAAAGTGGAAAACCACACTACAGGCTGATCCAACTTAGGCGCAGTAGTGTGTGTGGCCTCCACGTGCCTGTATGACCTCCCTACAACACCTGGGCATGCTCCTGATGAGGTGGCGGATGGTCTCCTGAGGGATCTCCTCCCAGACCTGGACTAAAGCATCCGCCAACTCCTGGACAGTCTGTGGTGCAACGTGGCGTTGGTGGATGGAGCGAGACATGATGTCCCAGATGTGCTCAATTGGATTCAGGTCTGGGGAACGAGCGGGCCAGTCTATAGCATCAATGCCTTCCTCTTGCAGGAACTGCTGACACACTCCAGCCACATGAGGTCTAGCATTGTCTTGCATTAGGAGGAACCCAGGGCCAACCGCACCAGCATATGGTCTCACAAGGGGTCTGAGGATCTCATCTCGGTACCTAATGGCAGTCAGGCTACCTCTGGCGAGCACATGGGGGGCTGTGCGGCCCCCCAAAGAAATGCCACCCCACACCATGACTGACCCACCGCCAAACCGGTCATGCTGGAGGATGTTGCAGGCAGCAGAACGTTCTCCACGGCGTCTCCAGACTCTGTCACGTCTGTCACATGTGCTCAGTGTGAACCTGCTTTCATCTGTGAAGAGCACAGGGCGCCAGTGGCGAATTTGCCAATCTTGGTGTTCTCTGGCAAATGCCAAACGTCCTGCACGGTGTTGAGCTGTAAGCACAACCCCCACCTGTGGACGTCGGGCCCTCATACCACCCTCATGGAGTCTGTTTCTGACCGTATGAGCAGGCACATGCACATTTGTGGCCTGCTGGAGGTCATTTTGCAGGGCTCTGGCAGTGCTCCTCCTGCTCCTCCTTGCACAAAGACGGAGGTAGCGGTCCTGCTGCTGGGTTGTTGCCCTCCTACGGCCTCCTCCACTTCTCCTGATGTACTGGCCTGTCTCCTGGTAGCGCCTCCATGCTCTGGACACTACGCTGACAGACACAGCAAACCTTCTTGCCACAGCTCGCATTGATGTGCCATCCTGGATGAGCTGCACTACCTGAGCCACTTGTGTGGGTTGTAGACTCCGTCTCATGCTACCACGAGAGTGAAAGCACCGCCAGCATTCAAAAATGACCAAAACATCAGCCAGGAAGCATAGGAACTGAGAAGTGGCCTGTGGTCACCACCTGCAGAACCACTCCTTTATTGGGGGTGTCTTGCTAATTGCCTATAATTTCCACCTGTTGTCTATTCCATTTGCACAACAGCATGTGAAATTTATTGTCAATCAGTGTTGCTTCCTAAGTGGACAGTTTGATTTCACAGAAGTGTGATTGACTTGGAGTTACATTGTCACATTTGTCGTAGTGGAGAGAAGACCAAGCCGCAGCGGGTATGTGGATACTCATATTCTTTTAATGAAAAAATACGCAAAAGCATCCACAGTGAAAAACAATAAATGATACTCACGACAAGAACAGTTTTGCAGGCTAACAAACGCAGTGCAAAAACAACTACCCACAACCCCAAAGAAAAACACACACTACTATATAGGACTCCCAATCAAAGGCAACTCAACACACCTGCCTTCAATTGGGAGTCCAATCACCAACACAACACTTAACACACAAAACCCTGCCACATCCTGACCAAAACTAATCCAATTGCTCCCTCTGCTGGTCAGGACGTGACATACATTGTGTTGTTTAAGTGTTCCCTTTATTTTTTTGAGCAGTGTATATTGGCGCACAGGTATGGAGAGCATACAGTTCTCACCGTTGACACTATGGAACTAAGATTAGCCTACGTACCTGTAATACAACCTGGTCTCCGGGCAATTTGGCTGCAGAAACCAGGCGGGGTAAAACATCTGCCTGTATGGAATTATTGCTATTTTATCTTTGCTGATAAATGGGCAAAAGACCCAACCAAAGAGCGTCGTTTGGAAAGCAGTTATTTTTGCACGCGTCTATGAACATTTGTAAATCCCAGTGTATTCCACCTGTGCTAGTGGCTATCAGGAAGGTTAGCTACTACAACTACAGTTTGGGTCCTGTTAGTAACTATCCCAGGCTAACTAGGTGCTGACATGGAAGTTCCATGAAACTATTTGGAGATCACCAAAGACCTTTTGTGTTCACAAATGCTGAAATTGGAGAAGAAAGAAGATATTATTAATAACAAATAGATGATGTCCAGTGGCCTAGACTATTATGCTCTTAAAGTTTTCATAAAAAAACAGACGTTTAAGGCTTAGTTATAGCGAAACACATTCATTCTGATCTTCATTTTGACAGTTCATTGCAAAAGTTATATATTTTGGTCTTTTAGTAGTAAATCAAGCTCTTTTTGAAATCGTGATTTAGAGAAGGTGCCTCTATGTCATCTCAAGGGAGGGGTTTGGTATGAAATACACTCCCTTAGAGATGCTAGATGTGCTGGGGGGTACCACCGCAATGCTTACTTTAAAAGCAGGTGACAGCGTGCCTTATTTGGCAATGGTCTTGGTAAGTGGAGTGTGCCAATATGCACTACATGGCCAAAATTATATGGACACCTGCTCATCAAACATCTCATTCCAAAATCATGGGCATTATTATGGTGTTGGTCCCCACCCTTTGCTGCTATAACAGCCTCCACTATTCTAGGAAGGCTTTCCACTAGATGTTGGAACATTGCTGCGAGGACTTGCTTCCATTCAGCCACAAGAGCAATAGTGAGGTCGGACACTGATGTTTAGCGATTAGGCCTTGCTCGCAGTCGGTGTTCCAGTTCATACCAAAGGTGTTCGATGGGGTTGAGGTCAGGACTCTGTGCAGGCCAGTCAAGTTCTTCCACACTGATATCAACAAACCATTTCTGTATGGACCTTGTTTTGTGCACGGGGGCATTGTCATGCTAAAACGGGAAAGGGCCTTCCCAAACTGTTGCCACAAAGTTGGAAGCACAGAATCGTTTAGAATGTTGTTGTATGTTGCAACGTTAAGATTTCCATTCACTGGAAAGAGGGCCTAGCCCGAACCATGAAAAACAGCCCCAGACCATGGTTCCTCCTACACCAAACATTATAGTTGGCACTATGCATTCAGGCAGGGAGCATTCTCCTGACATCCGTCAAACCCAGATTTGTCTGTCGGACTGCCAGATGGTGAAGTGAAATTAATCACTCCAACTCCAGAGAACGCGTTCCACTGCTCCAGAGTCCAATGGTGGCAAGCTTTACACCACGCCAGTCGACGCTTGGCATTGTGCTTGGTGATCTTAGGCTTGTGTGCGGCTGCTCAGCCATGGAAACCCATTTCATGAAGCACCCGACCAACAGTTATTGTACTGACTGTGCTTCCTGAGGCAGTTTGTAGCTGGGTAGTGATTGTTGCAACCGAGGACAGAAGATTTTTAAGCGCTACGGGCTTCAGCAATCGGCGGTCTCGTTCTCAGATCTAGTGTGGCCTACAACTTTGTGGCTGAGCTGTTGTTGCTCCTAGATGTTTCCACTTCACAATAACATCACTTACAGTTGACCAGGGCAGTTCTACTAGGGCAGAAATTTGACGAACTGACTAGTTGGAAAGGTGGCATCCTATGGCGGTGCCACGTTGAAAGTCACTGAGCTCTTCAGTAATGGGCCTGTCAGCAACGGTTGTGGCTGAAATAACGAATAAAAAATTGGATGTAATAAATGTATCACTAGCCACTTTAAACAATGCCACTTTATATAATGTTTACATACCCTACATCACTCATCTCAAATGTATATACTGTACTCTATACCATCTACTGGATCTTGCCTATGCCATTCGGCCATCGCTCATCCATATATTCTTATGTACATATTCTTATTCATTCCTTTACACTTGTGTATATAAGGTAGTTGTTGTGAAATTGTTAGATTACTTGTTAGATATTACTGCATGGTCGGAACTAGAAGCACAAGCATTTCGCTACACTCGCATTAACATCTGCTAACCATGTGCATGTGACAAATAACATTTGATTTGATTTAACTGAATCCACTAATTTGAAGGGGTGTCCATATACTTTTGTATATATAGTGTATGTTTGGATACATACAGTATATATGCATATATGGGCATGTACAATGCATTCGGAAAGTATTCAGACACCATTCCCTGTTTCAAAATTGTGTTACGTTACAGCCTTATTCTAAAATTGCAGAATTTTTTTTCCCTCATCAATCTACGCCCAATACCCCATAATGACAAAGCGAAAACAGATTTTTATAAATGTTTGCAAATGTATAAAAAAACAAAAAACAGAAATACCTTATTTATATAAGTATTCAGACCCTTTGCTATGAGACTCGAAATGTATCTCAGGTGCATCCTGTTTCCATTGATAATTCTTCAAATGTTTCTACAAGTTGTGAATTAGAGGGTGATGCCTCTGGAAGTTATACACTGATTGAGTAGGTGAAGACTAGAGAGACGGTTAGAGAGACAGGTCCTCAGTTTAGGGTTCTTTAATGTTGACTGGAGATTAACAATGTTTGCAATTCTGTGCCATGTCAATCAGCGATTATCCAATTAACTGTTTATCCATACAAGACGTGGTCTTACTTACAGTTTTGGTGTTCATGCACAGTGATGAATAAATTGGTCAGAAAGGAAATAATGTCCAAAACTGAGATTTGTGTTCACAGCAGTAGGTGGCGAGCTGCACTTGGTAATGAACTAAACACTCTGCCAGCTTGTGATAGCTGTGATGTCATTACTGAGTTCTTAAAGGGACAGGCTTTCTTACACAGCTGCCCCGAATGTCTGCTACGACATTCTAGGTCAGAGAGCTCGAGGGAGCTGAGGGTCCACGATGAGAACCACTTGATCCACAGTTAGTTCTCGTCCATCCTTCCTCAACTTCTATCTTTCCTGTAGACTTGGCAAGTAATAGGAAATGAACTGGAACCAAAAGAAATTGGCAAGGACTTGGCTATGCCTTCAGCAGTGTTTCCCTAGGATGTTACTGGAGTCATACAAAATCTGAGGAAGAGATGCGTTGTAGCGTCCCATGAGTAGGAGGCTCATGTGACGGGATCTGGGTCCGTGACATCGGAGGAGAGGTACCCAAGGGGTTTTGCGTTTAAGATTCCGTCCACTACAGGAGAGCACAGTGCGGATCACGGTTTCAGTGTTGGTCTGTTCCTTGAGTATGACCTTGAGAGCAATCTTCACTGACATCACCTCTCTTTCCCACGTTCCAGCAAAGTGAGGGCTTGGCGGGTTTACCTGGAATGTTATCCTCTGTTCGGCCAACAGTTCCTTCAGGTTGGGGGCCATCACTTTGAAGGCCTGTCGCAGTTGTCGGTCTTCTCCAACGAAGTTCATACCATTGTCCGAAAGAAGCTCGAAAGGCTTGCCTCAACGTGCAATGAAGCGTCTTAGAGACATCAGGAAGGTATCGGCATCCAGGCTCTCCAGGAGGTCCGGGTGGGTGCAGCGGCTGCTCAATCTATTTGTAGACGATGCGCCATCTCTTTTCGTTGCGACGTCCAATTTTTATGTTGAATGGTCCGAAACAATCCACTCCAGTAGAGTAAAAGGGTGGCTTGTACAGTTGCAGACGAGCAGAAGGTAAGTCCGCCATCTTTGGAACTTCAGGTTTGGCACTCAATCTTTGCCATTGCAAACAGGTGTGGGGAAACTTCCAGATGGCTTCCCTTCCCCGCAGAATCCAGTATCTATGACTCTGTTCTGCCAGAACCCTCTCTGGGCCGGGATGGAGGAGAATCTCGTCGAAATTTTGAATGAGTAGCTTGGTCAGTGGATGATTTGGATCCAAGACGATGGGGTGCATAGCATCCATCTCCAGGTGCTCTGCTCTTCGCAGTCTACAGCCAACTCTAAGGAGTCCCGAATCCTTATCATAGTCAGGAGACAAGGGACACAGACGACTGTTAGAAGGTATAGACTGGTTTGACATGATGGCCTGGACTCAGTTATGTGATCCGCTGGGTGGTTCGCGGTATCCACATACCTCCAGTTGGCTACGTCCGTAAGGTTCTGAATCTCTGTAACTCGAGTTCCTACAAAGACCTTGTATGTACAAGATTCTGACTTGAGCCAGTGAAGGACTGTGGTGGAATTGGACCAGAGGATGACTTGTCCGATGGGCAGGGTGAGTTCTGCTTGGAGGACACTGGCCAGCTGAGCTCCAGTGAGTGCAGAACTCAACTCCAAGCGTGGCATCAACAGCTGCTTCTTTGGCGCAACGCGAGGCCTGGCCAGAACAAAGTAAATGTTTACCTGCAGTCCACATGTAGGCAACAGAGCCATATGCTCTCTCTGACGCATCACCGAATATGTGCAGGTCTCTGGTCGACTGTCAGCATATGTTGGTGCGTAAGTTCTGGGGAGTTCCATGTGGACAAGGTCAGGAATGTCTTGGTCCCAGACAAGCCATCTGTCCAGCAGCCTCTGAGGCTGAATGGAGTCGTCCCAACATATCCCCTATAGTTGTTGACATCGGACGGATCGAGTGTTGGTTTTTTGTGAAGGGGTGCAACTCTCGCTCTCTTGAAGACGGAAGGGACGTAGCCAGCGGTCAAGGATGAGTTGATGAGCAAGGTGAGGTAAGAGAGAAGGTCTCCGGAAATGGTCTGGAGAAGAGAGGAGGGGATAGGGTCAAGCGGGCACGTTGTTGGGCGGCCGGCCGTCACAAGTCGCAAGATTTCATCTGGAGAGGGAGGGGAGAAAGAGGTCAAAGCATAGGGTAGGGCAATGTGAGCAGGACCAGCGGTGTCGTTTGACTTAACAAACAAGGATCGGATGTCGTCAACCTTCTTTTCAAAATGGTTGACAAAGTCATCCACAGAGAGGGAGGAGGGGGGAGGGGGAGGAGGATTCAGGAGGGAGGAGAAGGTGGCAAAGAGCTTCCTAGGGTTAGAGGCAGATGCTTGGAATTTAGAGTGGTAGAAAGTGGCTTTAGCAGCAGAAACAGAGGAAGAAAATGTGTAGAGGAGGGAGTGAAAAGATGCCAGGTCCGCAGGGAGGGTAGTTTTCCTCCATTTCCGCTCGGCTGCCCGGAGCCCTGTTCTGTGAGCTCGCAATGAGTCGTCAAGCCACGGAGCAGGAGGGGAGGACCGAGCCGGCCGGGAGGATAGGGGACATAGAGAGTCAAAGGATGCAGAAAGGGAGGAGAGGAGGGTTGAGGAGGCAGAATCAGGAGATTGGTTGGAGAAGGATTGAGCAGAGGGAAGAGATGATAGGATGGAAGAGGAGAGAGTAGCAGGAGAGAGAGAGCGAAGGTTGCGGCGGCGCAATACCATCTGAGTAGGGGCAGAGTGAGTAGTGTTGGAGGAGAGCGAGAGGGAAAAGAATACAAGGTAGTGGTCGGAGACTTGGAGGGGAGTTGCAGTGAGATTAGTAGAAGAACAGCATCTAGTAAAGATGAGGTCAAGCGTATTGCCTGCCTTGTGAGTAGGGGGGGACGGTGAGAGGGTGAGGTCAAAAGAGGAGAGGAGTGGAAAGGAGGCAGAGAGAAATGAGTCAAAGGTAGACGTAGGGAGGTTAAAGTCACCCAGAATTGTGAGGAGTGAGCCATCCTCAGGAAAGGAACTTATCAAGGCGTCAAGCTCATTGATGAACTCTCCAAGGGAACCTGGAGGGCACTAAATGATAAGGATGTTAAGCTTGAATGGGCTAGTGACTGTGACAGCATGGAATTCAAAGGAGGAGATAGACAAATGGGTCAGGGGAGAAAGAGAGAATGTCCACTTGGGAGACATGAGGATTCCAGTGCCACCACCCCGCTGACCAGATGCTCTCGGGGTATGCGAGAACATGTGGTCAGACGAGGAGAGAGCAGTAGGAGTAGCAGTGTTTTCTGTGGTAATCCATGTTTCCGTCAGCGCCAAGAAGTCGAGGGACTGGAGGGTAGCATAGGCTGAGATGAACTCTGCCTTGTTGGCCGCAGACCGGCAGTTCCAGAGGCTGCCGGAGACCTGGAACTCCATGTGGGTCGTGCGCACTGGGACCACCAGGTTAGAGTGGCAGCGGCCATGCGGTGTGAAGCGTTTGTGTGGCCTGTGCAGAGAGGAGAGAACAGGGATAGACAGACACATGGTTGACCGGCTACAGGAGAGGCTACGCTAATGCAAAGGAGATTGGAATGAAAATTAACTAAACAACTGGGGAAGCGAGAGAGCAGGGCCTCACTCACTAACCATTCACTGAAACACTCAAATATAACTTTTCCAACTTCCACTTTAAAAATTATAATTGATGTAAACTACAGTGGTTCAATGTTTCCAGGAATAGGCTCAAACTTAGTTTATTCAGCTAGATAACTTGGTACAGTATTCTTCCGTGAAATCCACCCAGTGCACCGTGTCCTATGACGCCATAGCTAACTAGCATGCTAGCATCCAATAACACACAGTTAGCACCAATACTTGGTTGCAACAAACTACCAATGGATCATTCGTGTCCGTGTCTAGTTCCTTTCATAACGCAGAAGTAATTAAACGTTGGCTAGCTAACACAAAGTCAGTCCTGCTAGCTACACAAGTGGACTACACAACTCGAAAGTTCAGAAAGTTAAGCTTACGTTGCAAAAATCTTATTGACTAAAAATGATACAGTACTGCTAGCTGGTAGAGTTGGCTAGCTAGCAGTGGCTGCGTTTACCTTTATCTTTGATATATAGACAACTATGTAGCTAGCTAACATTACACTAATCAAATCGTTCCGTTGTAATGTATTTAGTTTCTACAGTACTGCTAGTTGGTAAAGTTGGCTAGCTAGCAGTGGCTGTGGTGTTGTGGTGTTGATGCCGTTTGGAAAACGGCGCGAACGAACGAATACAGCTGGCTAGCTAACCTTGTTAGTTTCTCAAAGTTAGTTTCTCAAAGCTACACCTACACCTTTAGCTACACCTTTATCCTTGATGCAAAGACAACTATGTAGCTAGCTAGCTAACATTACACTAATGAAATCGTTCCGTTGTAATGTAATGTAATGAAATATAATATTACCCGCGGAGTGAAGTACAGCACGACTATTCGCTCCAGCATCCGGCCCTATTCTAGAGGGGGACGTCTGGAGAAGGGTCATGGCTTGCTGGTCTTGTTTCGAACAAGTTGCCAGCTTCTCACTCACATAGGGAAGGGTATTGATCTGCCAAAGTCACTCCACGTTTCTGAAGAGCTCGGCAGAAGGCGAGACGGTAGCAGTGAACAGGCACTGTTCAGCTGGTGCTGTGTGGACAAAGCTAGTAGGGCCTTGCAGGGACCAGCCGAGTTCGGTGTGGACGGCAATGGCTTCACCAGGTGGGCCTGTACACACTGGCTGTATGGGTATCAGGAGGTGAGGCATGTCTGAACCTTTCAGCAGCAGAGGTTGAGCTTGGTCCACCGGTGGCAAAGGCAGCTTACAGTGGTGGTCATAACGCTTTTGGAGAGCTGCTACTGGGCAGGAGTGTTCGGAAAGGCCTAAGTTGTCTGTGGTGAATGCCTGACATATCTGATAGTACTCGAAAGGTTTGAGCAAGGGAGGACAGGTCAAAGGTCACTGAGGCACCTTGCAGTTGCAAAACGTCTTGTCGAACTGTCCTGAGGGTGAGGGTCTCAGGCTCAGAATTGAGGTTTCGTTTTTGAACATCCTGTGGCAGGACGATGCTAGGAGCCATCGTCGAGCACGGCGTATGTCTCCAGGGCTCGGTCTCCATTGTGAAGTAAGACCTTCAAGACCTTCAGCGTTATTTTAGCCGATCAGTTCGGTCTGTCCAGGTACACCTTGGTCGTAGGGACACGCCTTTCTGGTTTTCCTGTATGGTATCATGAAGGATTGTTAGGTGCTGCTCTTTACATGTCTTGCAAGGTTGTACGAGGGTGCAAGCATCAGCTTTGTGGGATCATCTGCACTTCCAACACCTTTTTCCATCCTTTATCCACTTGACGATCTGTCCTGTGTTCAGCTTCTTGAACTTCATATGAGTTGAGAAAGTGTTCTTTATTGTCACAGTAGGGACAGTATGGCTTGGGGTTGAGCAGGGTCCTTGGGGTTGGGATCTTCACTTGCATTGAAAAGGATTGAACCAGATTTCTTCTTCTGTCTCGTTAACCAACAGCCAGTGGAATCCCGTGGCGCGATATTCAAATACCTTAGAAATGCTATTACTTCAATTTCTCAAACATATGACAATTTTACACCATTTTAAAGACAAGACTCTCGTTAATCTAACCACACTGTCCAATTTCAAAAAGGCTTTACAACGAAAGCAAAACATTAGATTATGTCAGCAGAGTACCCACCCAGAAATAATCAGACACCCATTTTTCAAGCTAGCATATAATGTCACAAAAACCAAAACCACAGCTAAATGCAGCACTAACCTTTGATGATCTTCATCAGATGACACTCCTAGGACATTATGTTATACAATACATGCATGTTTTGTTCAATCAAGTTCATATTTATATCAAAAACCAGCTTTTTACATTAGCATGTGACTAGCATGTGACTAGCATTCCCACCGAACACTTCCGGTGAATTTACTAAATTACTCACGATAAACGTTCACAAAAAACATAACAATTATTTTAAGAATTATAGATACAGAACTCCTTTATGCAATCGCGGTGTCCGATTTTAAAATAGCTTTTCGGTGAAAGCACATTTTGCAATATTCTGAGTAGATAGCCCGGCCATCACAGGCTAGCTATTTTGACACCCACCAAGTTTGGTACTCACCAAACTCAGATTTACTATAAGAAAAATTGGATTACCTTTGCTGTTCTTCGTCAGAATGCACTCCCAGGACTTCTACTTAAACAACAAATGTTGGTTTGGTTCCAAATAATCCATAGTTATATCCAAATAGCGGCGTTTTGTTCGTGCGTTCAAGACACTATCCGAAGGGTAAAGAAGGGTGACGCGCCCGGCGCGTTTCGTGACAAAAAAATTCAAAATATTCCATTACCGTACTTCGAAGCATGTCAAACGCTGTTTAAAATCAATTTTTATGCGATTTTTCTCGTAAAAAAGCGATAATATTCTGACCGGGAGTCGTTGTTTTCGTTCAAAGACAGAGAAAGTAAAATGGACTCTTCACGTGCACTAGCGCGCCCGTCTCATTGTTCTCAGATCGACCACTTACCAAATGCGCTACTGTTTTTCAGCCAGAGACTGGAGAGTCATCATTCCACGTTCTGGCGCCTCCTGAGAGCCTATGGGAGCCTTAGAAAATGTCACGTTACAGCAGAGATCCTTTGTTTTGGATAGAGATGACAAAGAAGGCCAAGCAATGGTCAGAGAGGGCGCTTCCTGTTTGGAATCTTCTCAGGTTTTGGCCTGCCATATGAGTTCTGTTATACTCACAGACACCATTCAAACAGTTTTAGAAACTTTAGGGTGTTTTCCATCCAAATCAATCAATTATATGCATATTCTAGTTACTGGGCAGGAGTAGTAACCAGATTAAATCGGGTACGTTTTTTATCCGGCCGTGCAAATACTGCCCCCTATCCCCAACAGGTTAAGGCATGTTGGTCTTTCTTGAATGGCTTAGGCATATCACATTGATAGAGGGCTCTGGCTCTGCTTGATATGTGCTTAGCCTGGGACTTCTTCTGTAACCAGACTGCCAAGTCATGCAAGGTGAACGTCTGATCTGTGCCAGTCCTGAGGATGCTGCGATTGAAGCAGTACTCAACGAATTCATCCCGGTAGCTCTGTGGCATCTTTCTCAAGAGCCAGTCGATATGGGATTCACATCTGAGGTCAAAGCCGTTCTGCCACTCAAGGGTCCTGAGCATACCTACCAGTGAGTGGATAGAAAGGCAAAGTTGTCAAAGGCTTCTGCATCTCCAAACCTGATGGCTGGGGAGTTTAGGATGGTGGCTAGCTCATACTGGACGAGTGGTGGGGCTGACCATACTTGTCCTGCGGGGCTTGTAAGGCAGCAGTCGTGCATGTAGGCCTTAGCGAGCTGGACTTGCATTCTGTAGTTTCAGGTGGGCCAGGAGCACTTGATACTGATAGCGCTCATTTAGGTGCCTGTGACTGCTCATCAGATCATCTAGGGCCATCTTGAGGAGGGCAAAGTTACTCTCTCTATCGCTCTGAAAGTAGGGCAATGACGGCTTCGGCATGTCATGTGATGAGACAATCAACCTTAACACCTTAATCTCTTTCTTTGAATTTTTTAACTAGGTAGGCCAATTGAGAAAAGTTCTCATTTACAACTGCGACCTGGCCAAGATAAAGCAAAGCAGTGCGACAAAAACAACAACACAGAGTTACACATTGACAACCCATAAACAAACCTTTAGTGTTTTAAGAAAGGATGTGACAAGCTTGGCTAGCTCTAGCTCAGTGGTTCCCAAACTTTTTATAGTACGCAACCTCCAGCTGCGTACCCCCTCTAGCACCAGGGTCAGCGCACTCTCAAATGTTGTTTTTTGCCATCATTGTAAGCCTGCCACACACAAACTATACGATACATTTATTTTTTGTCACAACCCGGCTCGTGGGAAGTGACAAAGGGCTCTTATAGGACCAGGGCACAAATAATAATATAATAATAATCAATAATTTAGCTCTTTATTTAGCCATCTTACATATAAAACCTTATTTGTTTATCAGAAATTGTGAATAACTCACCACAGGTTAATGAGAAGGGTGTGCTTGAAAGGATGCACATAACTCTGATATGTTGGGTTGTATTGGAGAGAGTCTCAGTATTAATTCATTTTCCACAGTCTGTGCCTGTATTAGTTTTCATGCTAGTGAGGGCCGAGAATCCACTCTCACAAACAGTTGAAGTCGGAAGTTTACATACACCTTAGCCATTTAAACTCAGTTTTTCACAATTCCTGACAATTTAATCCTAGTAAAAATTCCCTGTCTTAGGTCAGTTAGGATCACCACTTTATTTTAAGAACGTGAAATGTCAGAATAATAGTACAGAGAGTGATTTATTTCAGCTTTTATTTCTTTCCTCACATTCCCAGTGGGTCAGAAGTTTACATATGCTCAATTAGTATTTGGTAGCATTGCCTTTAAATTGTTTAGCTTGGGTCAAACGTTTTGGGTAGCCTTCCACAAGCTTGCCGTCAATAAGTTGGGTGAATTTTGGCCCATTCCTCCTGACAAGAGCTTGTGTAACTGAGTCAGGTTTGTAGACCTCCTTGCTCGCACACGCTTTTTCAGTTCTGCCCACAAATGTTCTATAGGCTTGAGGTCAGGGCTTTGTGATGGCCACTCCAATACCTTGACTTTGTTGTCCTTAAGCCATTTTGACACAACTTTGGAAGTATGCTTGGGGTCATTGTCCATTTGGAAGACCCATTTGCGAACAAGCTTTAACTTCCTGACTGATGTCTCGAGATGTTGCTTCAATATATCCACATAATTTTCCTGCCACATGATGCCATCTATTTTGTGAAGTGCACCTGTCCCTCCTGCAGGAAAGCAGCCCCACAACATGATGCTGCCACCCCCGTGCTTCACAGTTGGGATGTTGTTCTTCGGCTTGCAAGCCTCCCCCTTTTTCCTCCTAACATAACCATGGCCAAACAGTTCTATTTTTGATTCATCAGACCAGAGGACATTTCTCCAAAAAGTACGATCTTTGTCCCCATGTGCAGTTGCAAACCGTAGTATGGCATTTTTATGGCAGTTTTGGAGCGGCCTTTCAGTTTATGTCAATATAGGACTCGTTTAACTGTGGATATAGATACTTTTGTACCTGTTTCCTCCAGCATCTTCACAAGGTCCTTTGCTGTTGTTCTGGGATTGATTCGTTCACCTCTAGGAGAAAACGCATCTCGTTCCTGAGCAGTATGACGGCTGCGTGGTCCCATGGTGTTTATACTTGCGTACTATTGTTTGTACAGATGAACCTGGTACTTTCAGGCGGGCCACTCGGGCTGGGCCGGAGGACAGGCGGGCCACTCGGGCTGGGCCGGAGGACAGGCGGGCCACTCGGGCTGGGCCGGAGGACAGGCGGGCCACTCGGGCTGGGCCGGAGGACAGGCGGGCCACTCGGGCTGGGCCGGAGGACAGGCGGGGCACCCTGGCAGATCCGGGCAGGCTGGCCACTCTGGCAGCTCCGGGCAGACGGGCCACTCTAACTGATCCGGGCAGTCGGGCCGCTCTAACTGATCCGGGCAGTCGGGCCGCTCTGGCGGCTCCGGGCAGTCTGTCCGCTCTGGCGGCTCCGGGCAGTCGGGCCGCTCTGGCGGCTCCGGGCAGTCGGGCAGCTCTGGCGGCTCCGGGCAGTCGGGCAGCTCTGGCGGCTCCGGGCATTTGGGCAGCTCTGGCGGCTCCTGACTGGCGGGCAGCTCTGGCGACTCCTGACTGGCGGGCAGCTCTGGTGACTCCTGACTGGCGGGCAGCTCTGGCGACTCTTGACTGGCGGGCAGCTCTGGCGACTCTTGACTGGCGAGCAGCTCTGGCGACTCTTGACTGGCGGGCAGCTCTGGCGACTCTTGACTGGTGTGGCGGGCAGCTCTGGCGACTCTTGACTGGCGGGCAGCTCTGGCGACTCCTGACTGGCGAGGCTGGGCTGACGCACTAGCCGCGTGATGCGCGGGGCTGGTACTGGACGTGCCAGCCTGGAGACACGCACCTCTATGCTAGTGCGTATAGCGGGAAACACCGGACCGTAGAGGCGCACTGGCGGTCTTGAGCGCAGGGTTGGCATCACCCCTTCCGGCTCGATGCTCACCTCGCCCTGGCACATGCGGGGCGCTGTTACAGGGCGGACTGGGCTGTGCATACGTATAGACGAGATGGTGCGTATCTCAGCGTAACATGGCGCCCTCCACCTCATACGCACCTCCCTGTAATCACGGGTAGCTGGCTTACGGCTCTTCCTTGGCCTGGCCAAACTACCCGTGTGCCCCCCAAAAAAAAAATTATTGGGGGTGCCTCTCCGGCTTCCTCCCCAGCCGTGTTCCAGCATAACGTTCGCTCCCTTTTCCTGCTGCCTCCGCTCTTCTCAGTGCCTCCACCTGTTCCCATGGGAGGCGATCCCTTCCGGCCAGGATCTCTTCCCAGGTGTAGGATCCCTTGCCATTCAGGATGTCCTCCCATGTCCATTCATCCACCCAATGCTCCTTCCTCTTCCTCTGCTTGGTCCTTTTGTGGTGGGTAGTTCTGTAACAACTGTCATCAAGAATGGACCAAGGCGCAGCGGGAATGTGGATACTCATAGTTTTTTAATAAACATAAGTAAAGCATCCACAGGCAAAAACAATAAACAATACTCACGACGACAGGAACAGTCTTGCAGGCACACAAAACGCAATGCAAGAACAACTACCCACAACCCCATAGAAAAACACACACTCCTATATAGGACTCCCAATCAAAGGCAACTCAACACACCTGCCTTCAATTGGGAGTCCTAATCACCAACACAACACTTAACACACAAAAAACCTGCCACGTCCTGACCAAAACTAATACAATACCTCCCTCTGCTGGTCAGGACGTGACAGTCTTAACAGCTCAATTTTCCAAGGCAGGTTACTCTGGGCACAGCCCTATCCAGAAATCTGGCAGCGGCTTCTGATTAAATTCAATTTTCACAGAACCGCTTGTTGCAATTTTCTTGTTCAGATATCGGTAAGTGGACTGGAGGCAGGGCATGAAAGGGATAATGAATCCAATTGTTTGTGTCGTCCGTTTCGGGAAAGTACCTGCGTAATTGCGCACCCAGCTCACTCAGGTGCTTCACTATATCACATTTTACATTATCCGTAAGCTTGAGTTCATTTGCACACAAACAATCATACAATGACGGAAATACCTGTGTGTTGTCCTTGTTAATGCAGACGGAGAAGAGCTCCAACTTCTTAATCATAGCCTCAATATTGTCCCTCACATTGAATATAGTTGAAGAGAGTCCCTGTAATCCTAGATTCAGATCATTCAGGCGAGAAAAAACATCACCCAGATAGGCCAGTTGTGTGAGAAACTCATCATCGTGCAAGCGGTCAGACAAGTGAAAATGATGGTCAGTAAAGAAAACTTTAAGCTCGTCTCTCAATGAAAAAAAACGTGTCAATACTTTGCCCCTTGATAACCAGCACACTTCTGTATGTTGTAAAAGCGTTACATGGTCACTGCCCATATCATTGCATGAAGCAGAACATACACAAGAGTTCAGGGGCCTTGCTTTAAAAAAAGTTAACCATTTTCATTGTAGTGTCCAAAACGTCTTTCAAGCTGTCAGGTATTCCCTTGGCAGCAAGAGCCTCTCGGTGGATGCTGCAATGTACCCAAGTGGCATCGGGAGCAACTACTTGCATGCACGTTACCACTCCACTATGTCTCTCTGTCATGGCTTTTGCGCCATCAGTACAGATACAGTGGGGGGAAAAAGTGTTTGATCCCCTGCTGATTTTGTATGTTTGCCCACTGACAAAGAAAGGATCAGTCTATAATTTTAATGGTAGGTTTATTTGAACAGTGGGAGACAGAATAACAACAAAAATATCCAGAAAAATGCATGTCAGAAATGTTATAAATTGATTTGCATTTCAATGAGGGAAAGAAGTATTTGACCCCCTCTCAATCAGAAAGATTTCTGGCTCCCAGGTGTCTTTTATACAGGTAACGAGCTGAGATTAGGAGCACACTCTTAAAGGGAGTGCTCCTAACCGCAGCTTGTTTCCTGTAAAAAAGACACCTGTCCACAGAAGCAATCAATCAATCAGATTCCAAACTCTCCACCATGGCCAAGACCAAAGAGCTCTCCAAGGATGTCAGGGACAAGATTGTTGACCTACACAAGGCTGGAATGGGCTACAAGACCATCGCCAAGCAGCTTGGTGAGAAGGTGACAACATTTGGTGCGATTATTCGCAAATGGAAGAAACACAAGAGAACTGTCAATATCCCTCGGCCTGGGGCTCCATGCAAGATCTCACCTCGTGGAGTTGCAATAATTATGAGAACGGTGAGGAATCAGCCCAGAACTACACGGGAGGATCTTGTCAATGATCTCAAGGCAGTTGGGACCATAGTCACCAAGAAAACAATTGGTAACACACTACGCCGTGAAGGACTGAAATCCTGCAGCGCCCGCAAGGTCCCCCTGCTCAAGAATACATATACATGCCCGTCGGAAGTTTGCCAATGAACAACTGAATGACAGAGGACAACTGGTGAAGTGTTGTGGTCAGATGAGACCAAAATGGAGCTCTTTGACATCAACTCAACTCCCCGTGTTTGGAGGAGGAGGAATGCTGCCTATGACCCCAAGAACACCATCCCCACCGTCAAACATGGAGGTGGAAACATGCTTTGGGGGTGTTTTTCTGCTAAGGGGACATGACAACTTCACCGCATCAAAGGGACGATGGACGGGGCCATGTACCGTCAAATCTTGGGTGAGAACCTCCTTCCCTCAGCCATGGCATTGAAAATGGGTCGTGGATGGGTATTCCAGCATGACAATGACCCAAAACACACAGCCAAGGCAACAAATGAGTGGCTCAAGAAGAAGCACATTAAGGTCCTGGAGTGGCCTAGCCAGTCTCCAGACCTTAATCCCATAGACAATCTGTGGAGGGAGCTGAAGGTTTGAGTTGCCAAACGTCAGCCTCGAAACCTTAATGACTTGGAGAAGATCTGCAAAGAGGAGTGGGACAAAATCCCTCCTGAGATGTTTGCAAACCTGGAGGCCAACTACAAGAAACGTCTGACCTCTGTGATTGCCAACAGGGGTTTTGCCACCAAGTACTAAGTCATGTTTTGCAGAGGGGTCAAATACTTACTTCCCTCATTAAAATGCAAATAATTTTATAACATTTTTGACATGTGTTTTTCTGGATTTTTTTGTTGTTATTCTGTCTCTCACTGTTCAAATAAACCTACCATTAAAATTATAGACTGATCCTTTCTTTGTAAGTGGGCAAACGTACAAAATCAGCAGGGGATCAAATACTTTTTTCCCCCACTGTACCAACACATCTTGACCACCAAAGTCCATTTGATGTCATAAAGCTGCCCAGTACTTTAAAAATATCCTGTCCTGTTGTCCTGGCTTCCAGTGGTTTGCAGAAGAGGATGTCTTCCCTAATTGACCCCCCACCATCAACGTAACGGACATATACCAGTAGCTGTGCCAGGCCCGCCACATCTGTTGACACATCCAGCTGCAGCGCGTATAATTCACTGGCTTGTATGCAAGGCAGTAATTGTTTCAAAACATCTCCTGCCACTGATGCGTCGTGAAACAGTGTTGTTTGATGAAGGCCTTGTCTGTGTAGTTTTTCAGTCCTTTTCCCCCAGTATTGTCCCAGCCATATCCGTGGCAGCAGGAAGAATTAAGTCCTCCGCAATAGTATGGGACTTGTCTGTCCTAGCCACTCGGCAGCTCACCATATAAGACGCTTCTAGCCCTTCTTATTAATGGTATCTGTTGCTTTTATACATGTCTTACTACTCGAAAGTCGTCTTAATTCTCGCTCAAAAAACTTGTGTCTTATTTTTCAAATTGGCATGTTTCGTTTCTAAATGTCTGCGCAAGAGTGAAGGTTTCCCGCAAGTGAGTAACGATTAATGTGATTGGATGTTAATTATTTGACTAGGCTACCTGTATTTTACATTGTGTTGTTATTTCGCTGAACACTAGATGGTTTAATTTTAATTTTGGCCATGAAACGAGGCTACTGAGTTGAGAAAAAAACATCCCCCAATTGTGTAGTCCCGTTGGAAAATCTAAATGGACTGTTTGAACATGGGAATCACATTTTTATTTGGCATACCCCCGACGGCATTGCATGTACCCCTGGCTCACCTTGTTCACCTTTCCTGCATGGTTTGGCTTCTGAGTGTGCTGTGCATCACCCTGTCCTGCCTTTGTAACATACAGGTCCACTTCCTGTAGACAAAGAGAGTCTGGCTTCCTGTCCTGGCTGTGGCTCTGAGGCATAGCCTCAGAAAGTAGGGGTACTGAGGGTACTGCAGTACCCCTTGATAAATAACAATAAAATATATTTATCCACCAAATTAGTGCACTAGGCCTTTACTACTCCTGAATGAGCAGAGAAAAAATACTTGTCAGCAGAGCGAGGAGAAAAATACCCTCCCTGATGACAAACATTTTCCGGTTCCATGACTTGAATGGAATTTGTGCCACAAATGCTAAAACATTATAATTTGGAAACAGCCACTGCCAGGGAAACTAAACCAAAGCTTGGATTGCTGTCCTACCTTGTCCATAGACTGATTACAGGGTGAGGAAACCATTGTGTATTTTTTTATTTGTGTGAACTATCCCTTTAAGCACATGGCATAATGAGTAGGATTCTGTGTTTTCACACGCAAAAGTGATTGCTTTTGATAAAAATGCTTTATCTGCCTTCCCAATAAAAACTAGTTTGAAAATTCAAACACACTTGAGTATACAAATCATTAAGAACACTTTCCATGACATGGACTGACTAGGTTAATCCAGGTGAAAGCTATGATCCCTTATTGATGTCACTTGTTAAATCCACTTCAATTAGTGTAGATGAAGGGTAGGAGACAGGTTTAATAAGTATTTTTAAGCCTTGAGACAATTGAGACATGGATTGTGTATGTGTGCCATTCAGAGGATGAATGGGCAAGACAAAACATTTAAGTACCTTTGAATGGGGTATGGTAGTAGATGCCAGGGGCACCGGTTTGTGTCAAGAACTGCAATGCTGTTGGGTATTTCATGCTCAACTTTTTCCTGTGTGTGTCAAGAATGGTCCACCACCCAAAGGACATCCAGCCAACTTGACACAGCTGTGGGAAGCATAGGAGTCAACATGGGCCAGCATCCCTGTGGAACGCTTTCGACACCTTGTAGAGTCCATGCCCCAACGAATAGAGGCTGTTCTGAGGGCAAAAGGGGGGAGAGGGTGCGCCTCAATGTTAGGAAGGTATTCCTAATGTTTGGTATACTGTATCCAATGTATATTTTATGGAAAAGAGATGTATGTTTCTGGACGATGCACAATGCTGCCTTGATGACAACATGACCGAGTGGCGTAGGTTACTGTTCCATTTGAGAAGGGTGCTCCTCCCTCACCGCTTTTGCCCGCTCATGTCACGGTTCATAGGCCAGAGCACCGCAGTTAATAGAACTCCCTCACTGAGGCAAGACTTGCATGAATTCAGCCATGGCATTGGCCACACGATTTTGCTCCATGAGGGGAAAGCTTTGCCTTACAGTTTCCATGACAACTGCTCTTCTACAGTAGGCAGGCAATGTGGGTCTCTGCATCTGAAAACAGTTTCCAGTGTCTCAAACCTTATTCTATTGAACATAGCACACATACTCTTTTCACTGCCCATCTGTCTACCTATAGCCAATGTTAAATTGCACCACAATACAATCTGTGAATTACGATTTAGTTTACATTTCAAATCTGTCTCTTGGGTCGTTCCACCTCAAAAAGATAGAGGATTTCGTCACCCACCATCTCAGATTGTTCTGAAATCGTTTCTGTTGTTAGAAACAGATAAGATAAGCATTCCTGCAACATCATTTTGTTGAAAGACAATTTGAACAATTTGAGTTAATTGATTTGCACCCAAATTTGCCATTTCAATTAATAGGATTCATATAATATTTAATAAATATAGTACTCAACAACCGATTTAGACTAAACCTCTTCTTAACAAGGATTAAGACGTGATGACACCAAGCCCACCCCAATGGCTAGTATAAAGTACCAGATCTCTATGTCTGACAAGTAGTATGAAGCTGCGGATAGGAGTATTGTTTCCTCATACAATGTAATCTATTCAGTGAATTTGATTATGGTTATTTTCCCCTGTTCAGAGAAATGCGTCATTGAAGTTGTTAGGTTTATGTACCGTCATACAACTTGATATTATCAGGTTCTGACCACTAGAGGGTTTCATCTATTAGTGGAAAAAAGTGTGAAGAATCCCCCCTTCCTCAATGTTAATTCAAGATTGAACCTTCAAATGATTTATAAATGTAGAGTGAAGAGTTAAATTCAGAACAATGTATTTGCCAAAATACATATCAAAGAAAAATCATCAACAGAGCCGAGGACTACTCATATCTCATTTTATTATTTCACTTTCTTTTCCTTTAGTGCATCTTCTATTGCAGTGATGTATCTACATCCCAAATGATGTTGGCGACCAGTTGCAGGGGTTGTTGCATTAATGGTGCAGATGATGCTTTGTTTTGGTACATAACGTGTCCTTTATGTTTGGCCAAGAAAATGACCTTGCTGGATAACTTGGATGCATGAATTTCAACTTTACGTCCATGCTTTCATCATCCACAGCATCTGCGATTCCAATCCAGTACTCATCATAGCAGCAAACTATAACACAAGAACTCTGCCAGGAAACCGCAGCTTCCATCACTTTGTTCCACTCTCCAAAAGCCTCATAGGTGCAAAGATAGTTTCCAGTGACACATATTATGCCATTAAGTTTGATATGGTCCTTGGGAAATCCATAGATGAGCATATAGTGGTGAATGTGTGAGAATCTTATTTTCTGATCAGACTGATACTGTATAATGGCTGTTGGGGTGGGCTTGGTGTGGGGGGGTCTGTGGGTGGCTCTTGACCATTTATTTGGATTCCTCATGTCTTACTCATTGGTAGGATGAAGTTTTGTACAACTCGGATGTTAGGTACTATATTTATTGAATATTATGTGAATCCTACAAATTAATAGTGCCAATTTGGGTGCAGTCAATTACTTAAGATCAAATTATATTTCAGCAAAATAATGCTTCCGGAATGCTTATGTTATCTGTTTCTAACTGCAGAAACCATTTCAGAACAATCTGAGATGGTGGGTGTCATGGCTTGCTGAAATGACATGGAACGACTCTTCTCACTTCTCTGAATGAGCATTGTACACTACATGTTGATGCTTTTGAAACGTATATTTCACAACCGTGAATCCCCCTGGTGAATGATGAAACAGGACGTTAGTCATATTCCAGAATTGTACATTGTACACAAAAGTACCAAGTGTGTATGTGCGGTCTTCAGGGGAGGAACAACCTTTTTTCCCAATCTTGTGAGAAACTACTTTAGCCTTTAGCCATTTGAGGTAAAAGCCGTGTGACCTACATATCAAGCCTAAGATTCATTTTAGCTCTGCTGTTAGTTTGAACCCCTAGGGAGCCACTAGAGATGGTAGCTGGGGCATCAACAGATGCAGTACTTCATGAAGGAAGATGCATGGACTGTGTACACATTGTACCTCTAATGTATGTAGCCAAACATACACTTCTAATGTTGCCTTGACAGCAGCCCACATAGCGACATCCTTTCGCCCCAGAGCAATTTCTCTTTTTTTCCCTGGATGTGTTGTTTATTTAGCACCTCTGGTTACACATAACACTGTAGCTTGTCTTCCAGTGTTTACATTTATTCCACTGCAGCACAGTCAGAGAGGAGAGAGGCAGAGGGAAATGAGCACACCTGCTGCATTTCACATTCGTTTTTTTCTCTGCCTTCTGCATACAGTACTTATTATGCAGGCTGTGGTCAGTGTGAAAGGGTGTGTGAACAACATTACAATGCTACTGAGGAATGTTGGATACGCAGCTGAATGCTGAGAGGTTCTACCTACATCTGCAGGATGAAATAGATGAAAGCAGAGAGGGCAGCAGCTCGTAGCACAGACATTCCCTTGTGAGAAACACTCTGGGAGAATTGCATTTTCTCACTCCTCGCGTCCTCTCTTCTCGCCTCCTTCTCAAAACCTATTGGATGAGAAAGCCAAAGGTCCCTCCCCTCTGACCTTCTCCTCCAATAGGTTTTGAGAAGGAGATGAGGAGAGAATAGAGACGACGCGAGGAGTATACAATTTAGATTCTTCCAACGTAGCGCTGAAAGGAGAGTGAGAGGGAGAGGGAGGGAGGGAGAGAGAGAGGCTAGAAGTAGCAGGTGAGGGAGCCGAGGGGGTTTCTCTCCCTCTCAGACAGGTTCCTTCAAGTCTTCAGTAGAGGCAGCGGCAGCAGCAGTGGAAGTTGTGGTGGTATTTCTGTTAACAGCAGCCCGGAGTTCCTGTTTGTTTGTGTGTGTGTGTGTGTGATTGATGCAGAGTGAGCGTTAAAGCGAGAGGGAGTGTAGTGATCTGTTGCTCCGGGAGCATCGGTCGTCTGTGCTCTGTCTCTGTGCTCTGTCTCTGTGAGTGCTTTAGCAGCATGGAGACCAAGTCCCTCTTCAGCCTTCACAAAGCCTTGGCTCAGCCAGTCAAGATGTGTATGTTTGACTTCCCTGTCAACATACTGGATGATCTGGTAAGAAAGAGCTCATATGTTGTTATTTGATTCAGTCGCAGTCTTTTTGGCTGTATGTGTGTATGTGAGAGAAAGAGTTTATGGGTGAGAGAGAGGGTGGTGATTCAGAGAAGGAGGATGTGTTTGTCTGCTACAGTATTCTACCACCAGGGTGATGGTTCAGCTGTTCAGTGTGTCTGGCACACATCCAAGAGCAGAGTTAGGCAACCATTCCCCTGCGGTGTGCGTTTACCTCGATATTTTTTTTCTTGTGCATGTTTGGTCAAGTGTTTTTATTATTTATTACATAGTTATAAATATGGTATTACTTGCTACTTGGTGGTTCATTCTTTTTGTTGGTGTTGGAAATGATTTGGTTTTGTGTTGTTGTTATTCACTGAGTTTGGAAATAGACTGTGTGACATTGGTCTCTAGTTCCTTCTCACTGTGACAAGTCCATCTCTGTGTGTTTCCTTGTGTCAGCTGTCTTCCTCTAGCCGTGCTCTTCTTACTCAAACCCTCTTACACTTGATTATAGAGGAAGTTGCTTTTGTTGTTCCCTATGGTAGCAGCTGGTCTATGATTTATTTCCAATTACATGTTGAACAAAGAAATTGGAAATCAGAATCTTTGCACTTAGAGGTATTTCGTAAAACTTTGTGTTCCTGCTGGCAGTCTTGACCCAAACCCTATCAGAAAGACCCTGCTTTTCCCTGCTATTAGATAGGGGGTCTCCTTAAGGTATTGTTAAGCTGCCTCAGAGGGGTTGCTTTTCAAATGGTCCTCATTTAGCTGCAGTGCAGTTGTCAAAAAGTTTTTAAATGCTAAGACCTACGAGCTAGGAGTGTCTCAGAATGGGCCTGCAGCTCCTTGAAATAATGGCATGCAATAAATCCATCCGTTCACAAGAGCAGACTCTTTCTGTCAGGTAGTTAGGAGGGCTGTCGTTCTCAGGAGTTATTTCACTCTGTTTGAATGGGACGTTTCGTAGCCCTTTCCTGCAGTCAAATGGCAGAGTGGCTTCATGGGTGGAATGTTATGAATATTTTAAATTAATAAACGTTATTTTAAAAAAACACAGAAAATCCGGTGTTTCTATGTCAGTTTTGTTATTTCAGTCTTCTGTGATGTATATAAAGTGTAATATTGAGATGCAAACTCAAAATGGAATACATTTCAACTCTATATCTGACATGGTACAGGTGTCTCCTTTTCTTTTAAGCCCATAACTAAACTTAACAAAAAGAAGAAGAACTATATTATGAAGCCAAGATCAATGACCAAAAGAATGATGGAAAAAAACTTTGGAGAACTTTAAATGAAATTATAAGCAGAAAGACCAATTCAACTCCATCTTTCATTGAATCAGATGGCTTATTCATCACAAAACCATTTAATGTTGGCAATTATTGTAATGATTACTTAATTGGTAAAGTGGGCAAATTTAGGCAGGAAATGCCAAAAACGAACAGTGAGCCATCGTATTCATGCATAAAAAACAAATAATAAGTTAGAATTTTGGAAAGTTAGTGTGGAAGAGGTGGGAAAATGATTGACAAACTTAGATGGAAAGCTACTGAGGATGGTAGCTGACTCTATAGCCACTCCTATCTGTCATATCTTTATCTGAGCCTAGAGGAAAGTCTTTGTCCTCAGGCCTGGAGGGAAGCCAAAGTAATTCCGCTACCCAAGAGTGGTAAAGCAGCCTTTACTGGTTCTAACAGCAGACCTATAAACTTTCTGCCAGCAATGCTATTTCTCTGTAAACAAATTAACAACAGACTTTTAGCATGCTTATAGAGAAGGGCACTCAACATGTATTGCACTGACACAAATGACTGATGATTGTTTGAAAGGAATTGATAATAATAAGATTGTCGGAGCTGTACTGTTAGATTTCAGTGCATAACCTGTTGTTGAAAAAACGTATGTGTTATGGCTTTTCAGCCTCTGTCATATTGTGGATTCAGAGCTATCTATCTAATATAACTGAAAGGGTTTTCTTTAATGGAAGCTTCTCTAATGTCAAACATGTAAAGTGTGGTGTACCGCAGGGCAGCTCGCTAGGCCCTCTACTCTTTTCTATTTTTAACAATGACCTGCCACTGGCATTAAACAAAACATGTGTGTCCATGTATGCTAATGGTTAACAAAGAATTGTAGTCTGTTTTGGAATGGGTGGCCAGTAATAAACTGGTCCTGAACATCTCTTAAACTAAGAGCATTGTATTTGGTACAAATCATTCCCTAAATTCTAGACCTAAGCTGAATCTGGTAATGAATGGTGTGGCTATTGAACAAGTTGAGGAGACTAAATTACTTGGCGTTACCTTAGATTATAAACTGTCATGGTCAAAACATATAGATTCAATGGTTGTAAAGATGAGGAGAGGTCTGTCTGTAATAAAGAGATGCTCTGCTTTTTTGACACCACACTCCAAAAAGCATGTCCTGCAGGCTCTAGTTTTGTCTTATCTTGATTATTGTCCAGTCTTGTGGCCGAGTGCTGTAAGGAAAGACCTAGTTAAGCTGTAGCTGGCCCAGAACAGAGCACGTCTTGCTCTTTATTGTAATCAGAGGGCTGATATAAATACTATGCATGCCAGTCTCTCTTGGTTAAAAGTTTATTTTTATAAGAAACATTGTGTTGAAAATCCCAAATTGTTTGCATAGTCAATTACACACAGCTCTGACACACACACTTACCCCACAAGACATGCCACCAGGGGACAAGCCACCACAGTCCCCAAATCCAGAACAAATTCCAGAAAGCATAAAGTATTATATAGAGCCATTATTGCATGGAACTCCGTTCCATCTCATATTGATCAAATAAACAGCAAACCTGGTTTCAATAAACAGATAAAGCAACACCTCACGGCACAACGCCTCTCCCCTATTTGACCTAGATAGTTTGTGTGTATTGATATGTAGGCTACGTGTGCCTTTTGTAAAAAAAAAATATATATATACAGTGGGGAGAACAAGCATTTGATACACTGCCGATTTTGCAGGTTTTCCTACTTCCAAAGTCTGTAATTTTTATCATAGGTACACTTCAACTGTGAGAGACGGAATCTAAAACAAAAATCCAGAAAATCACATTGTATGATTTTGAAGTAATTCATTTGCATTCTATTGCATGACATAAGTATTTGATACATCAGAAAAGCAGAACTTAATATTTGGTACAGAAACCTTTCTTTGCAATTACAGAGATCATACGTTTCCTGTAGTTCTTGACCAGGTTTGCACACACTGCAGCAGGGATTTTGGCCCACTCCATCTGATATAGGCCACTGCCGTAAAAGGTTTTAAGGAGCCAACTCTCTGTCTGTCAGTGGGATTTTCCTTGGTGACTTTTTTGTTCAGGTTGTTCGGCTTCTAGATCACATAACGCCCCATAAAACTAGGCTCTTATGTAACCTTTATAAGAGATTGACGACAACGCCTGTAACTTATGGTGAACTCATTCACGTGTTTGTCTTGTTGTTGTAGTCCACCATAAGGAAGCTGTACTTGTGTTGGCACTGCTTTTGGTTTGACAGCCTATGCTCACCATGTTTGCTTTCGGTTTACATTTGTCAGTCCATTGGCTGACTAACTGATGAAAATATAGAATTGCCATAATCTATTTTGTTAGGCCTTATATACATTTTGCCTCACAATTTCAGCTGAATAGGAATAGCCCTGGGAATTTCAGGGTAACATGATGCCAGTGATTTCATTTTTATTTTCTGTTCAGAGAAATACAGTGCCTTCAGAAAGTATTCATACCACATTACTTATTCCACATTTTGTTGTTACAATCTGAATAAAAAAATGTATTAAATATATTTTTTTTCTCACCCCTTTACACACACCCTAATGACAAAGTGAAGCATGTTTTTAGAAATGTTGCAAATTTTACGGCCTCCCGAGTGGCGCGGTGGTCTAAGGCACTGATCTCTGTGCCACTAGAGATCCTGGTTAGAGTCTAGGCCCTGTCGCAGCCGGCTGCGCCCGGGAGATCCAGGGGACGGCACACAATTGGCCCAGCGTTGTCCAGGTTAGGGGATGGTTTGGCTGGCAGGGATGTCCTTGTCCCATTGTGCTCTAGCAACTCCTGTGGCGGGCCGGGCGCAGTGCACGCTGACATGGTCGCCAGGTGTACAGTGTTTCCTCCGACACATTGGTATGGCTGGCTTCTGGGTTAAGCGGGCATTGTGTCAAGAAGCAGTGTGGCTTGGTTGGGTTGTGTTTCGGAGGATGCATGGCTCTCGACCTTCGCCTCCTGAGTCTGTACGGGAGTTACAGCGATGGGAGAAGACTGTAACTACTATTTGGATACCACGAAAAAAGGGGTAAATGTAAAAAAGAAAAAGAAATGTTTGCTAATTTATTGAAAATTAAATACATAAGTATCTCACTTACATCATTTAGCACTCTTATCCAGAGCGACTTACAGTAGTGAATGCATACACTTCATACATTTTTTTTCTTCGTACCAGTCCCCCGTGGGAATCGAACCCACAACCCTGGCGTTGCAAACACCATGCTCTACCAACTGAGCCACATGGGACTACGTGAGTATTCACACCCCTGAGTCAATACATGCTAGAATCACCTTTGACAGCGATTACAGCTTTGAGTCTTTCTGGGTACGTCTCTAAGAGATTTGCACACCTGGATTACACAATATTTGCCTATTTCTTTTATTTAAGCTTTCTGAAATTGGTTGTTGATAATTGCTTGACAACCATTTTCAAGTCTTGCCATAGATTCTCAAACAGATTGAAGTCAAACCTGTAACTCGCCCACCCTGGAACATTCACTGTCCTCTTGGTAAGCAACACCAGTGTAGATTTTGCTTTGTGTTTTAGGTTATTATCCATTTGAAATGTGAATTCATCTCCAGGTTTCTGGTGGAAAGCAGACTGAACCTGGTTTTCCTCTAGGATTTTCCCTGTGCTTGGCAAAATGTTTTATCCTGAAAAGCTCCCCAGTCCTTAATAATTACAAGCATACCCATAACATAATGCAGCCACCACTATGCTTGAAAATATGGAGAGTGGTACTCAGTAATGTGTTGTATTGGATTTGTCCCAAACATAACACTGTATTCAGGACAAAAAGTAAATTTCTTTGCCACATTTTTTGCAGTATTTTCTTGTTGCAAACAGGATGCATGTTTTGGAATCTTTTTATTCTGTACAGGCTTCTTTCTTTTCACTCTGTCAATTAGGTTTGTATTGTGGAGTAACTACAATGTTGTTGATCCATCCTCAGTTTTCTCCTATCACAGCCATTAAACTCTGTAACTGTTTTAAAGTCACAATTGGCCTCATGGTAAAATCCCTGAGCGGTTTCATTTTACATTTACATTTTAGTCATTTAGCAGACGCTCTTATCCAGAGCGACTTACAGTAGTGAATGCATACGTTTCAATTCATTTCATACATTTTTTTTTCTCGTACTGGCCCCCCGTGGGAATCGAACCCACAACCCTGGCGTTGCAAACACCATTGCAAACACGCTCTACCAACTGAGCCACAGGGAGGCTGTTTCCTTCCTCTCCGGCAACTTTTTTTTTTACCAATCTACCCATAGGTGCACTTCTTTGCGAGGCATTGGAAAACCTCTCTGGTCTTTATATGTGTGGGGTACAGAGATGAGGTAGTCATTCAAAAATCATGTTAAACACTATTATTGCACACAGAGTGAGTCCATGCAACCTATTATGTGACTTGTTAAGCAATTTCTTTCTCCGGAACTTTTTTAGGCTTGCCATAACAAAAGGGTTGAATACTTATTGACTCAAGACATTTCAGATATACATTTTTTATTAATTTGTAAAAATTCCGAAAAACATAATTCCACTTTCACATTATGAGGTAGTGTGTGTAGGCAAGTGACAACAAATCTCAATGTAATTACTTTTAAATTCAGGCTGTAACACAACAAAATATGGAAGAAGTCAAGGGGTGTGAATAGTTTCTGAAGGCACTGTAAAATACCGTTTATAGTTGTAATTTGCAATTGAACAATGGGACAGTTTCTTCACTCTTACAAGCTATGAACAGGCTTTTTGGAATCCCTATCATCTTTTAGTAGAAGTTAATATTTTATTGTTCAGTTCCTTGCGTGTTGACACAACTGATTAAGTAAACATCCACTGGAGTGGGCCTGAGGTGGTCACCCAATCTGTGACTGGGGAGGGGAGAGAAGGGACAGCCCTAAGCCGTGCTTTTGGTTCTCTGTCCCGGTCCGGTTTTATTCTCCAGTCTTATTCTCTGGTTCTGAGGGAAGCAGTGATGTGGTGGGCTCAGTGGACCTGTGGGCTGCTGAGGGGTGGAGACTACTGTTGGACTCAGTCTATGTGCCAGGCTGCCTTCATTACTGTGAGACACAGAGAGGTAGACCGAAAGGTAGGTATCAACTCTGATACACTCAATATTATGCCGGAAAAATGTGAGTTTCTTTGATAAATGACATTTTTTTATGAGCCCGAGCATGTGCGTGTGTGCATACAGTATGTGTGTGTTCCTCACATTTAGCAGTGGCATATTATCCAATAGCTTGGCTTTGTTGTTTCTGTTCTAAGTGTGATATGATCATACTTCTGTATTTTGTAGTTATAGGTTAGTAGTAATAGTACAGTTAGTACATGAGCACTTGCTGAGAGTTAACCATGTTGGGGTATCTGCCATATTAGAACAACACTGTTTATTGATTCAAGCAGGAAGCCTGACAAATGGAAGAGGGTGGACTGTGGTTCAATCATAGAAGGGCAAAAGGTAGCCAGCTGGTTGCACCTCCAGGCTGACAACTCTCCCTCTCCCTACCCCATCCCTTTCACTCTCTCTCTCTCCTCTCTCTGTCTGTATCTCCTCATCCCATACAGCTGTTCAGGGAGAGATTTGTGAATCTGAATCATAGCAGCACCAGTAATCTCTATCTTGTGCTGCTGAATGACAGGACATGGGAGAAAATGTGGGCTCAGGAATGTATTGGAGAACCCCCCCCTGTTGTTAAAGCAGATGTTTTCACAGTCACACCTGTTTTTCTTTTCTTTCTCACACTTAGAATAGTGTATGTTGTTGAATATTGTATTTTGCAATGTGTTATAGTAACGTTTGGTTCTAAAGAGGTTCCAAGTGTGTTCCAATTCTGACCAGCAGAGGGAAGTGTCACTCAAGAGAAATACCATCAAAATTGTCTGTCCAGTCAATGTTGGAGATGACATGAGCACTCATCCACAGAACATACAATTATACCCCTAATGATACCATTCCTTTGACCTGCAAACTTATCATCTTTTTTTAGATAACCAGCTATTTTCAAAAAAGGAGAAAAGTATTGAATGTTACTTGTAGTTGTTGCCTCACCTCAAGATAATTTCTTCGGAGTCATTGCACAATTGTAAAACATCCCCCAGCACTCCCTGGGGGTTATATAACATCTAAAAGATTCTCTTGCCTTCAAAATGCTTCACTGACTATGGTCCATCCATTAGATTTATTGGAAGGTTTTGGTGGCCTATACGCTCTAGTTGTTTTCTATCCTTTAATATTTCTACTGAGGTATAATACCTCTGTGCGCGTAATAGATGCATGCAGTGAATACATTTTAACCGGACGAATGTATCAATATACAATACCTTCTCTGGAGACGGTTTCCACAGCGACATAATAGTAACAACGATTCCCCGAGGGAAGGGTACCGTAAGAAAGGTGGAGCTATGAAGCACTTTCCGTAACTGAGTCATGCATTACCAAGTACAGTAGGTCGAGGCGCTTGCCTTTAGGACAGTAGCATACTCCGTCTATGTAAGTCCATTTTTACTGTGTGGGTGGGTCCATGGTAAAAATAATGTTATTGTAGCCTATCATAGGAAGGAACTATGGATGTACGACCAAGATAGGTTGTCACAGCAGCTATTGACTGCCATAATCGTATCCTTTATCAATGGTCCACTTTATGGGGATGTACTCCGATGCGCAAAACATCAAATCAGGATACCTCGATGAGATGTTTGATGCTGGAACATGGAAGGTGCGAAATATTTGGGATGGGGTAAAGCTGGAGGTTGGCGAGAACGAAAGCCCGGTGGTCCTTCACAGTTTTACCCATTTGGACCCTGACCTACCACTATTTGAGGTAAGCCAGTGAGCTGTGCGTAAAGAACTCTACATCAATACCGAATCAGTAATTCTAGGCTCACGGCCTATAGCTAGTGTCCCTAAACTGAACATTTGGGATGTGGTAGTATCCTATTGATTTTGAGTCTTATCAAAATGTATAAAATGTAGGCCTACTGAAGTTCATAGTGATGTTACAGAGTTTTATTATGGATGTTATCATGACATAAGTCCTGAGTGTCCTGTACTACCCACATTTCATTGGAAGATCCAAAAGAGTGGGATATGTTCCTTCTAACTTAGGCTACTATCTGCTGATGCTCAATACTGGCCTTATAGGCAGATGGGGAACGTGTAAAGAAGTACATACACTTCAGCACATATTATACTATGGGTCTGTACTTTTCACAGTTGTTTTTCACTGAGAAGTTGCCGCAAATAAAGCATTGGGGATGACTAATCAAATTGGTTGGCCTTACATAATGCCTCCTTCGATCAGAGGAGATCATATGAGGACGAGAGCGTAATTGATACAGTGACTTTGAATGTTGTTAGTTGTTACATCAGATCAAGAATTGGCAGGCAAAACATCTGTAATTCTGGGAAAGTGCGTATACAAACCGTGTGTGTGTACTTACTGTATGTTACCAGTAACACCGCCGTCTGGCACGCATGTTTCTAAATACGTTCAATATCCTTCTGAAGAATAAATGCTGCTTTAAGAGTTTCAACAAGCTTGTGAAACGAAAGGCTGGAACTCAAACGCTCCATTATTATTAAAGACAGTATGTTTCCTTCATTTGTCACAAGTTTAGAGGGCAATTCAGTCTCCACTCCTACATGCACTAACTCTCTCTCTCCTATAATCTAATCCTCTCCAGTAACACAATTACCTAATGCTTAATCCCTCTCTTTCATTGGCCTGGGAGCTGCCTCTACAATCACAGCCATTCTTCTCCTTCAGTTGAGAAGGCATGGTGAATGTACAGTATTGGAATTCAATGGTTCAGTTGTGTATAAGGAAACTCAGTCCATTGAAATGATTTTGACACTTCAGCCAATGGCCGTTGATTGCTTTAGGGCCCCTATAGCCCCTGTAACCCCTATGCGGTTATATATCCTTGAGCTGAAATGATGGTGTAGTGAGAGTCTGTAAATAACTCGGTCTATCTCAGGAGTGCTGTGTCACAGGCTTGGCATAAGATTGATACTGTTATGGTCACTCTGTCATCTGAAATATTACATTACGGATAGTGGTACAACCAAGGGTAGAGAGGAGGAGCCACTTTGTCTTGTGGATGACGTCCTCACCCTGTATATGTGTGTCCTTCCTTTGGCCCTTGTCCATTAGCCATGATTCATAGTCATCTAGCCAATATACTGTTATGATGATAAAGTACTACACTTTATAGCTAATTGTTTCTTTCGGTTTTGAGTTTATTAGGTCAATCAAAGAGATGAAACAGGTGATACTGGCACAAATTCTCCTTGGTAAAAGATGGCGGTGTCACGGCTGTCGAAAGGATCGGACCAAAGTGCAGCGTGGTTGTAGTTCCACATTTTATTAAATCCGTAAAACTTTGCAAAACATAAATAACTGAATTTACAAAACAACAAACCGTGACGCAGAGAGAAACAAACACTACTCAAAATATAATCACCCACAAAACCCAGGAAGAAAAACCCCTACTTAAATATGATCTCCAATCAGAGGTAACGAGGACCAGCTGCCTCCAATTGGAAATTAACCCCAAAAAAACAACATAGAAATACAAAAACTAGAACTTAAACATAGAAATAGAAAACATAGAAAAACACAAAACACCCCCTGTCACGCCCTGACCTACTCTATCATAGAAAATCACATCTTGCTATGGTCAGGACGTGACAGGCGGACCGTAATTGAAAAGTGTTATTGTTTATAATGCAATAATTAAAATATTAGGGCTTAAGAATTTAAAGACTATTTTCACATATGTGGTAATGAACAAATTGGACATATAAGTCAATAGCAAATCATACTCTCCCTCCAAATAGTTAATTACATACTTTGTTGTTGTTTTGTGTGTGTTTATGTATGTGTGTGTGTGTTTGTGGAAATGCTCTACAAATGTCCTTTTGTTAAGGAGACCATTGTTTGTTGGATCTTATCCTGAAGACTGCAGACTGCAGGCGGAAGTTTGACTGAGTACTGTAATGAGAAACTGTAGGTGGATTTGTAGCTCATTTGAATGGAGACAGAAAGGGAGAGAAAGGGAAAGGGAGATGAAGAGGGACAGCGAGTGAAAGAGAAGGAGAGTGGCACTGGGGTTCATGAAGGTTGAATGAAAGAAACAGACAGTGTCTGGAATGTTTAGGCCTGCATCCTGGAAAATAACTTTATTCCAAGTTTTTGAGACTTAATACCAAGTAAGTAGTTGTCTTTGACTTACTTCCAAACATGAATTCTTCCTAATGTCCCAAACCATTGGCTACCAGTGTTATAGCAAGGATGTAGGCCTTGTTCTGTCTGACTATTCCAAATCTAATTTTTGTGGATACAGCTCCTGATATGAATTCAAATAGAACAAAGAACATTCTGAACATTCAACTCTCTTGTGCTCACAGGCCCTCTCTTAAAGAACAGCACTCAAAAGAAAATGAGTAAGACAAGCAGATAATGCACACTCGCATGTTACCCTTGCATACTACGTTTTGTGTAAATCATAAATTGATGTCTACGGGACATTTTCTGCAAAGTTTGTGTAATTTGTGTGTATATTTGTGTTTATAGTTGAGATTTTGCTCTAAAAAAAGTGATCCTAAGCTGTACATGATCTTATTGGCTTTAAACAGTCATTGTGTGTTAGCGGAAGCTGCTGCCTGTGCTAGAGGGTCACTGTTGGACTGCACTATTGTTTGTGTTGTGTACTTGTTTACTTTATTTCGGAGTAGATCTCTTTCTGGTGTGGACTTTCTATGTGTCAGTTCCCTGAACACCTGGAGGAGAGGATGATTATAAAACCAGTTGTGGATTTGCCAACAATTCCCCAATAGCCAACACTATCAACAAACTACTGAAATACAATTATAAAAAGTAGATTGTTATAGCGATGCTATGTGCATTAGCTGTGATTGTGCCATGTGACAATGTGTATTCAGGCACATGTATAGAACGGATTATCTGCAACTGTTGGCTGAAGGATGGAGGTCTCTGTTGGCACTAGCTCAGAGTCCAAAGATCAATGCTTTGTTTATGTGGTCATTGTGGCTATAGACTCGCTACATGCTATTCGTAAGGTTTCCAACTGACTGAAGCTAACACATCCAGATAGATTATTTTTAGAGATGGGATGCATAGTACATACTGTAGGTGAGACCGTGAATATGACCACTCATTGTCGACTTGCATTGACAGAGGAAGTTCCCCATAGAAGTTTTCATTCTGACACAGTCTTGCATAAAAAGTGAGCTTGCAAAACAGAACCCATTCAAATGTTGCAGTTGTGGTTATAGTGAGGTTCCTGGCCTGTCAATTAAAGGCTAGTTTTCATTCTTTCGTTTTTGATGGACTTTCCAGTTAGAATTCGCTTTCCGATAAACTGATGACTTGTTTGAAAGGAGACTCATCCCCACGTGAGTCTCGTTTCCTTTCTTCCCTATTAGAGTTTTCCTGCCATTGTCTAGTATCTAGTCATCATCACACCCTTGTGACAGCAGCACCTGTTTGTCATAATGAGGAAGTTTACTTCTTAGAATGCATGGTGCCACTATTAGTGAATGCTCAAGCACAACACTTGATCAAATCAACTCAAGATCCAACACTTAATACAAAATCAACTCAAGTAGGCCTATCAACACTTGATAAAAATCAGCACTAATACAATTATCATATGAACGAGTACTCACAGAATAATGAAAACCTGTCAACGAGATGGTTGGTGACAAAGGTCTTCGTAGTTTATTTGAATCCGATGGTGAACAGATGTAGGACCTCAATTTGATCACCTTGTTGCAGGATAACTTTACGGCAACGCAGGACATTTAAAAGGTGTAATGCATTTGAGATTTAAAAAGGCTTCTGAAGTTTGTAATTTCCACTTTGAAATTTCAGCCTTGATTTTTCCCTTACAAAAATGTATCAGCCCCTACAAAAATGTCCATTCATTATAATCCACATAATAATGAACATTTCCTGTTGCTGCAGGATTATTTTCATGCTGTAGCAAACTGGCTCAGATGAAGATCCTACATCTATATATTGTATGTTTGTGATGGTGGCTCTTTTTGTGTTAGAACAACAGAAAGTGGAATTGAGACCAAAGGCACACTACTAGAGCTACCCATGACACCTCTGTTGCTGACTAAGCTATGAGTCAGGGAGAGAGGGAATATGACTGGTTAAGGCTAAATGGGGGAAGCTGTTTTCACTTATATGTCTGTTTCCTGGCCCTACTTATGCCCTGTTCCTGTGGCTCTTTGGGAGTTTCCTCTGGTTTCCATGGTAACCTGGTCTCTGGAGAGTCCCCTGACTTTTCTGCAGTTGTAAATAGGTCCTGTGTGGCACAGCCATACCACAGGCAGCCACAGTTCATCACTGTATACACATACACAGACTACACAAATAGAGTTTTCCATACAAGCCTAATCTTATCGAAACCCTTTAATCTACATTTACATTAGGATTATGGTTTCTTTCTTCTTTTCATTCTTTCATTATTCAAGACCTGGTGAATCTGAATAGCACTGATTTGAGGCCTTGCTCCATGAACCTAGAAAGGTTGCCATTATGTTAAGAGCAGGGCTGTGTTCCATTGGGTTTAGATTGATGGGCCAGCAGCATTTCTGTATGGCTCAGATAATATGGGCTACTCTCACTGTCAAGTCCAGTGCTGGTGTGCTCAGCCTCTGCCATACAAGGGAAAGGGGGGTACCTAGTCAGTTGTATAACTGAATGCCTTCAACTGAAATGTGTCTTCCCCTCTGAATCAGAGAGGTGTGGAGGGCTGCCATAATCGACATCCACGTCTTCTGCGCCCGGGGAACAGTGGGTTAACTGCCTTGCTCAGGGGCAGAGCGACAGATTTTTACCTTGTCATCTCAGGGATTCGATCCAGCAAACTTGTGGTTACTGGCCCAACGCTCTAACCACTAGGCTACAAACATGTAAAAAATGATTTGTAACAACATACAGTAAACACTTCTGTTCAAAAATCATTGATAGTATGAATATAGCACCTGAACTGGAAATGCAGCTGCTCCACTCCATGGAAACCGGGCAAAACAGAGCAGCTGTGTGATTGAAGGTGAGAGAGTACAGAGTAGGCTACGACTAACAGCAGATGTCTGAGGGAGAAGCTGCTGTATACCTAGCTACTGGAAGGTTCTGATGAATAACGTGTGACAGATACACGAGTAAGGGTATGACTGATGTCTGTGGCATGCTAGATTACTGTACATACCAGTCCACCACAGAGGTCGGAAGCCAAAAAGGGATTAAACCGATGTTGCTTGGCTATCTGGGTCAAGTGCCTGGGATGTTCACTGTAAAGTCCTGTAATGTACATGTATTCTGCTACATGTACTGGTTATGTCAGACTGTGTGCGTATACATGACCATCACTGTTTACATCATTCTGTGTTGGAGAGCTGGAGAACAAAACGAATGGTGACAACAATCAACAACAGTGAACTGTTTTATGGCCTCTTTCATTGGGCTTCTACACCTGCATTGCTTGCTGTTTGGGGTTTTAGGCTGGGTTTCTGTACAGCACTTTGTGACATCAGCTGATGTAAGAGGAGCTTTATAAATACATTTGATTGTTAGTTCCTTGTTTGTAAAGCATGGGCTGTGTTGTTGGGCTGTGTATCTATAGCAACCTCTGTTTGCTGAACAGTATTGTTATTTATGCATATACCCCAGTGGAGGCTGCTGGAATGACTGGAATGGAGTTAATGGAATGGTATCAAACACGTCAAACATGTGGTTTCTATGTGGTTGATGCCATTCCATGGACTCCATTCCAACCATTATTATGAGCCATCCTCCCCTCAGCAGCCTCCACTGATAGACACACATATGTGCACACTAAGTGTGTGTATGAGTGTGAGTGAGAGAGAGAGAGGGAGAGAGAAAGAGCAAAGGCTCCATCTCAAACGTTGCTTGTGTATTTCCAACATTTTGCTGTCTTGTTTTTCCTGTAGAGCTCGACACAGGAGATCGGAGAGGAGGTGGAGGAGGGGGCAGTCTTCACCATCACCCTGAGGAAGGTACAGCTGCACCAGTCGGCCAGTAAGGGACAGCGATGGCTGGGCGTGGAGACAGACTCTGCTCTCAGCCTGTATGAGACGTGTAAAGTACGCACCATTAAGGCTGGTACGCTGGAGAGGCTGGTGGAATACATGGTGTCTGCGTTCAGGGGCAAGGACTCCACCTACGTCACCATCTTCCTCTGCACCTACCGCTCCTTCGCCACCACCCAGCAGGTGCTGGGCCTCCTACTCAACAGGTACAGAGACTGTCGGCTATGAAGCTGAAACCACACGTGCATGTGTACACACAAACACACACAAACTAACACAGTGTACGTGTCAGTTCCCTCTGTAGAACGTTGACAGATGTGTCCTTCGTGTCTTAGGTATGCCAAGCTTCAGAACCAGCCTGGTATAGCCGTACACAGACACACTCAGGAGGACCACACAGAGATCAGACAGTAAGTGTCTGGGGAGACCAGCGTGTTCAAACAGTTTGATCTTTCAGATTTCTAATGTACCACCTTCCCTCTCTGTCATCTGCACGTCTCCTCATTCCCTGCCTCTTCCCATCCGGGTTGTGTCTTGCAGCAATGTGTCGTCCATCCTGGGGGCGTGGCTGGACCAGTACTCAGAGGACTTCTGGAGTCCTCCACAGTATAGCTGTCTACACCACCTGATGTCCTACCTGCACCAACACTTCCCTGGCTCCGACCTGGAGCGCCGTGCACACAACCTGCTGGCCCTCTTCCACCGCAGGCATCGGTGTGAGCCGGACCTTGACGGTGAGAGCCAGGATAGGGTTAAACTGGTCTGTGTCTCAGAGATATCAGGGATGATGGGGATGCTGATGTTTATTAAGGGCCTGTGGTGAACTGGTAATATAGACGGTCATTTAGGCAGTCTGATTATTAGCTCAGCTGTGTTTTCTTTACAGTGGAGCACGTTGGCTGTCCGTTCGCCACGCAGGAAGAGAGTGTCTTTGAGGACGAACTTCCTGCCCTGAACTTACTGTCCTTTGACCCCATCATGGTTGCTGAGCAGTTCACACTCATGGATGCGGTGAGACATTCTCCTCTTAATTTGAACTTGCTGCTCGAGTTCAAGTTACTTCAATTTCAACTTCTTTGTGCTCACCCTTACTTACCCTTACCTTCTCTCTCCCTCCCCCCTGACATCACCCTGTAGGATCTGTTCAAGAAGGTGGTCCCCTACCACTGCCTGGGGGGCATCTGGTCCCAGCGGGATAAGAAGGGGAAGGAGCACCTGGCCCCCACCATTCGGGCCACAGTGGCCCAGTTCAACAGTGTCACCAACTGTGTCATCACCACCTGCCTCAGCAACCCCTGTCTGAAGCCCACCCAGCGGGCCAGACTGGTGGAGCGCTGGATAGAGGTGGCCAGGGTAAGGCATCAGACCCGCTCTCTGGCTCAATCACTCAACAGTTAGTTTCATGTGTAGGTCATTGGTCATGTCTGTTTTTCTCACACCATGGGTTCTTTCTGTTGTGTTTAGGAATGTCGGATCCTCAAGAACTTCTCATCTCTGCGAGCTATCCTCTCTGCCCTGCAGTGTAACTCTCTCCACCGACTCAAGAGGACCTGGGATGAGGTGTCCAGGTGAGACGGGGTCAGCGACAGAGGGATAACAGTTGGGTTGGAGGGTGTACTATTAGATTAGAAATTGAACCAGGGGGTTTTCATGGTCAAGTTCCCCAACCACCAAAGAAAACATCATTAGTGACGTGGGTTTATGGTTGGGTTGATGGTAGAAGTTAAAATGTAATTTTGAGTTATTTTGCAGTTGTGGTTTAGGTTTGTCTTTGCCACTGAGATATTAGGTTCATCTTTTGACCTATTTGACTTATTCTGCCAACAGAGAGAATTTCCGCACCTTCCGTGAGCTGTCAGAAATCTTCTCGGATGACAACAACTACTCTCTAAGCCGAGAGCTGCTGGTCAAGGTGGGTCAAAGATCATAGGGACAAACGTGGATGTAGAAACGATTGTGTCCATAAATGACCCAAATGTTACTCAGCACCTAGTAGATCTTTTAGGATATGGACTGCATAAACAGGATGTGGTTGTGTCAAAAGTGGGTTTTGACAACTAAGTAGTTGACAGGAAATATGGCTGGCTGACCCATTACTGCTTAATCGGCCCTCATCTCTATCTCTACAGCTGGGTCTCCATAGCAACCTGAAAATAAATAGACTAACTAGCTAACACCTTGTCTCCTCTCAGTTGCTAGCTAATTTATCATTCATCATGAGTTGTACAACACAATATAGAATCTTACCTTGTAGTGTTCTCTCTAAAGTGTATCAGATCCACCAGTGCATGTATCAGTGTGTTTGTGTTTCGAGAGGACTTGATATGCCTAACCGCATGCCTGCAGAAGAACAGCGTGTCAACAGTAGTCATTCATATTTTACCCTTTCAACATGAGGCTCAGTGCTTCTACCAGGACTAGAGGCAGATCAGACTCTCTTTGATGAAGATCACAGAGGATTAGATAGCAGACAACATATTCAGTTATATCTGAATCCTCCGTGAGAAACATATTTAGTCTGCTCACCTGAATACATTCCTACACAAAGAAATAGGAAGTGCCCTTGTCATTGTTATGCCTGTTTAGGATAAGTTACTCTTTAACTGCCGGCATATTCTTTCACTGGTGAAATGGTGAAATTGCTTTGATGTCATGCGAAGCAATTATGATTGGAAAAAGCA